>NC_088423.1:49401935-49707716 GCF_034236695.1 Oncorhynchus nerka
CTTTATTGGCATGGGAAACATGTTATCATTGCCAAAGCAAGTTAAGTAGATAATATACAAAAGTTAAATAAACAATAAAAATGAACAGTAAACATTACACTCAGAGAAGTTCCAAAATAATAAAGATATTACAAATGTCATATCATGTGTATATACAGTGTTGTAACGATATACAAATGGTTAAAGTACAAAGGGGAAATTAAATAAGCATAAATATGGGTTGTATTTACAATGGTGTTTTTTCTTCACTGGTTGACCTTTTCTTGGGGCAACAGGTCACACATCTTGCTTCTGTGATTGCACACTGTGGCATTTCACCCAGTAGATATGGGAGATATCGAATTCTTTGTGGATGTGTGTAATCTGAGGGAAATATGTGTCTCTAATATGGTCATACATTGGGCAGAAGGTTAGGAAGTGCAGCACAGTTTCCACTTCATTTTGTGGGCAGTGTGCACATAGCCTGTCTTCTCTTGAGAGCCATGTCTGCCTACGGCGGCCTTTCTCAATAGCAAGGCTATGCTCACTTAGTCTGTACATAGTCAAAGCTTTCCTTAAGTTTGGGTCAGTCACAGTGGTCAGGTATTCTGCCACTGTGTACTCTCTGTTTAGGGCCAAATAGCATTCTAGTTTGCTCTGTTTTTTTGTTTATTCTTTCCAATGTGTCAAGTAATAATTTTTTTGTTTTCTCATGATTTGGTTGGGTCTAATTGTTTTGCTGTCCTGGGGCTCTGTGGGATGTGTTTGTGTTTGTGAACAGAGCCCCAGGACCAGCTTGCTTAGGGGACTCTTCTCCAGGTCAATCTCTCTGTAGGTGATGGCTTTGTTATGGAAGGTTTGGGAATCGCTTCCTTTTCGGTGGTTGTAGAATTTAACTGCTCTTTTCTGGATTTTGATAATTAGCAGGTATCGGACCAATTCTGCTCTGCATGCATTATTTGGTGTTCTACGTTGTACACAGGGGATATTTTTGCAGAATTTTGCATGCAGAGTCACAATTTGGTGTTTGTCCCATTTTGTGAATTCATGGTTGGTGAGCGGACCCCAGACCTCACAACCATAAAGAGCAATGGGTTCTATAACTGATTCAAGTATTTTTTTTGCCAGATCCTAATTGGTATGTCGAATTTTATGTTCCTTTTGATGGCATAGAATGTTGTTCTTGCCTTGTCTCTCAGGTCGTTCACATCTTTGTGAAAGTTACCTGTGGCGCTGATGTTTAGGCCAATTTATGTATAGTTTTTTTGTGTGCTCTAGGGCAACAGTGTCTAGATGGAATTTGTATTTGTGGTCCTGGCGACTGGACCTTTTTTGGAACACCTTTATTTTGGTTTTACTGAGATTTACTGTCAGGGCCCAGGTCTGGCAGAATCTGTGCAGAAGATCTAGGTGCTGCTGTAGGCTCTCCTTGGTTGGTGACAGAAGCACCTGATCATCAAAACGCAGCGTGGTTGAAGTTCATGGTTCTTTAATATGAGACACTTAACATGAACTAACTACAAAACAACAAACGTGAAAACCGTAACAGTCCTAACTGGTGCATAAAACACAAAGACAGGAAACAATCAACCACAAAATATCCAAAGAATATGGCTGCCTAAATATGGTTCCCAATCACCTAACTGGTGCATAAAACACAAAGACAGGAAACAATCAACCACAAAATATCCAAAGAATATGGCTGCCTAAATATGGTTCCCAATCAGAGACAACGATAAACACCTGCCTCTGATTGAGAACCACTCTAGGCAACCATAGACTTTCCTAGACAACTAAACTGAACACAACCCCATTAATCTAATAAACCCCTAGACAAGAAGAAACACAATGAATCACCCATGTCACACCCTGGCCTAACCAAAATAATAAAGAAAACAAAGATAACTAAGGCCAGGGCGTGACATTGTTGTTCATTTTCTTCGGTTTTCTATTTGAGATTTTTAGTTTTGATAGGGAAACTGTTTTGTCCAGGAGGTTGTCTAAAAGGGATTGAATTTGTTGTTGCCTAATTGTCTACAGTAATACTGCCAAGAGATGAGCTATAGGTGTACCTCCCATAGGAGTCCCCTCGAAGCCTACCATTGACTATGTACATACCCAGCGTGCGACAGAGCTGCAGGAGTTGTGACCCGTCTTTGTTGGTTATTTTGTCATAGTTGTGCTTTGTGTTCCATAAAGTGTCCAATGTTGTTGGTTGTGTGGTTTGGCCAGTAAGTGTGAGCAGAGCCTGCTGAGCATTTGGTACATGCCATTGGCTTGGACTAGTGTAAGAGTGGGGGCGGGGTCTGGGAGAGTGTCTCGCTGGTCTGTGCTGGGTGTCTATTGATCTGTTGCTTCTGTGTGAAGTGTTGGGGCTGCGTTTGAGAGCGATGTCCTTCAGAGTCCAGGCGAAGGTGGGCACTGCTGCCTTGTATAGGTGGACCTGGTCATAGAGGCTGTTGAAGTACAGGTTGGAGTGGTGGGCCAGGAAAACATTTGGTTTTGAGGCACAGTCATGGGAAATAATTGAGTTTATCTGCTGTATGATAGCAGAGTGGAAGTATTTTCATGGTAGCAGGGTGGAGATAACCACTTGTGCATTGGGGAAAGTAGAATAAGCTTTTTCAATCACTCCCTTCAGTGCTGTGGCCACCCTTTCCTGCTGTGCTCTCAGGTCATTTGTGCCTGTATGTATTATTATGTGGCTATGTGAACTTAGTTGGTCTTCAGACAGAAGGTCTGGGGCCCGCTGGGTGTTTGGACACCAGAGTTTAGACACACTGTGTTTGGGAGATTTTTTTAAAAATTGTATATATTTCCCATTTGAGGCCATAAGGAGTACAATCTGTGTCTTGTGTATGTCTTCAGTGGGTGCGGGGCGGGGGTTGTCAGGAGGGCTATCAGGGTGGCTGACAAGGGGGTGCTCAGAGGGGGTGAGATCCCCTGGGCTTGGGGTTCTTCATTTGTCTGTTCTTCTGTGATGTCAACGCTATGGTCAGGGTCTGGTGTGGACTGTTCTGCTGTGGTGTCGAGACTTTTGTTGGGAGCTGAGGTGGGGCTGGTCGCAGAGAAGCCAGTAGGGGGAGGCCACCTCTCTAGTGGGTTGTTCTCTGTCACACGCCATCCCACTCAACCTCTCGTCCAGCACTGATCTTCTCCTCTAATGCTCTGTTCTTCTCCTGCTCTTGCTTTTATATTGTTGAAGTTGTCTCACCACAGTCCAGAGTGCAGATATGTCTCTCTCCACCTCCAGCACTCCGGGTCTGGTTAAGGGGGTGTTGTTGTGCTGGACTGTTGTCTGGGTCTGTGCTGACTGGAGTGTAATCACCTGCTGTTCCAGCTCCACCTGCCTTACCTCTAGCTGGGTAAATGTATCCTTAATTTCAATGAAGGGGTAGTACTCTGTGCTGGGAGGTTGACTTTCCGCTTGGGGTTGCTCGTCTGTGGGGTTATATAATGAAGAGGTCTGGTCTGACCCGCTCTGGGTGGGGGTATCTTTCTCAAGGGAGAGCTTCTCCTACTGGGCTAATTCTTTGATTAGGTGAAAGTCCAGCTGAAACTCAGAGTCCTCGCTGTCTAGTATCCTGAGTTTCCACGCCTCGTTAACACCCCCTCTCTTAACAGAGGGGTAGTGTGCTAATATAGCACTGTACCATGCCATGGGATGGTTTGTGTGGAAGATGAGGTTGCTGATGTTCCCATTTTTATAATAGTCAGCAAAATGTGTATCTTGATTTTCCATAAGGAGCTTCATTTTGTGATCTGTTCTTGCCTATCATTCTTTACATACACATGGTACTGTATTTTAATTACCTCTGGACAGCGGGAGGCAGCTTCTAAGGCCTCCATTTGGTTGGAGCAGACTGCGCGACTCCTGCCATTGTTGGGCTAAAGGGCTTTGACACCTCTCGCTTGACACGTCAGTGCTAATTGAAGTTGTATCAAGCTTGGCAGTCTTAATTTAGCATTCAGTCCTTATAAAGTGATGTAATGTATTTTTCTTCTTGGCTTTTGGAAATAAAATATAGCTTCAGTCTAAACATTACTCACTCAGTTCCAGGTTGGATGGTGTTTTCAGGTTTCTGTTGTTTTCCAGAGCATTTGCTGTATAGCTTTGGAATAGTAATCTTTGGTAGTTTTAAGCCTTCCAGGTGATTCCGTAATTCTGTCCAAAATCAGGTTGTAGGTTTGAGTTTTGATTTGGAGTGAAGGTTATGTTGTAGAGGATAGCATACTGTATATGTTCCTGACAAAAGATCCAAGTCTATCTAACTCTAAATCTATATATTTTTAAGAACGTGCTGAAAAATGCAGGAGCTCATCTGATCATGACCTCTCTCTCTCTCTCTCTCGCTCTCCTTTCTCTCTCTCTCTCTCTTTCTCTCTCTCTATCCCTCTCTGACGGACTATCTCTCTCTCTCTCTGACTGTGACTGACTGACTGATTATCTCTCTCTCTCTCTGACTGACTCTTTCTCTCTCTTTCACTGACTATTTCTCTCACTGACTCTCTCTCTCTTTCTCTCTCTCTGGCTCCCTGCTATTGATTACTGGCAGTACAACCCAGAAAACAGAGGATATTGGTGTTGTAAAGTGACTTTTATATGTCACACATTTTATAATCTCTCTCTCTCTTTCTTCAGGTTTTATTTAGTCAGTGGCGGAGTGCCCTTCATCATCTGTGGAATCACAGCAGGCGTCAATATTGACAACTATGGCAGTGGGGACACGTCACCCTAGTAAGTCACCCAGCAGTCCCCTATTCTCAAGGTCACAGTCACAGTTTTAAGCACACACACACACACACAGGTAGGATCTTAATTTTAGCCCGTTTGCTAGAGCAGGAAAATAATCCTGCAGCAACAGGAGATATGAATTATGATGTGGATTAAAATTAAAGGACATTTTTTGTAGAGGTTGATATTTTTCTTTTATGTTTTAAAGTGAAACTTTAGACGCCTCATCAACAGCTGTGTCAAGTCTTCATGCACTTATATCCTGCAAAGACTATTTACCTCCAA
This sequence comes from Oncorhynchus nerka, assembly GCF_034236695.1. Taxonomy (NCBI): domain Eukaryota; kingdom Metazoa; phylum Chordata; class Actinopteri; order Salmoniformes; family Salmonidae; genus Oncorhynchus; species Oncorhynchus nerka. Next base: position 49,406,935 of record NC_088423.1, read on the forward strand.
AATGGATTAGATGCAGATAGATCTGATGATATGAGTCACACTTCAGTGTATGATGCCCACCCCCCTTTGTTTTCTTTATCACTTAAGGTAATTTATCGCTTCAAGATGCCTATGGCTCTTCTCTGGGTTTATGTATTTCAGTGTTTATTAAAGCAAACACACTGAGGTCATACAGTGATGTTAATTTAGCCGTGTGTGCGTGTGTGTGTGTGTGTGTGTGTGTGTGTGTGTGTGTGTGTGTGTGTGTGTGTGTATTGCAGCTGCTGGATGGTGTGGGAGTCCAGCCTGGGAGCCTTCTATGGCCCTGTGGCCTTCATCGTCCTGGTCACCTGCGTCTACTTCCTGTGTACCTTCATCCAGCTGAGGCGCCACCCAGAGAGGAAGTACGAACTGAAAACCCTGACTCAGGAGCAGCAGAGACTGGCGTCTGTCACGGGCATGGGCGGGCACTGCCACCAGGGAGGGGGAGGAGAGCCCGGAGCACTGCCACCACCGCCCAACAGAGGGCAGTGCCACGCAGGCTGCCACTCAGCCATTGCCATCAACCCCTCTCTGCTGGCCAACGAGCATTCGTTCAAGGCCCAGCTGAGGACAGCAGCCTTCACCCTCTTCTTGTTCTTGGCCACGTGGGCCTTCGGGGCGCTGGCTGTGTCGCAGGGCCACTTCCTGGACATGATCTTCAGCTGTCTGTACGGTGCCTTCTCCGTCACGCTGGGCCTTTTCGTGCTCATCCACCACTGTGCAAAGCGGGACGACGTGTGGCATTGCTGGTGCGCCTGCTGCCCTGGGAGACGCACCAACCATGGTTGCCACGGTCATGGTCACTTGTGTCCAAAGGTTAATGTCAATGGGGATACAATAGGGCATGGGCACGGGCACTGCCACCTGGATTCACCGTGCCCGGGTAAGGCCCTGTTGGGAGGACATGCCCAAAGTGGCACCTTGGGTCACTGTAAGCATGGCAGCCTGACACCGGCGCAGAACCATGCGACATGCCTGTCCCCCGTGGCACCCTGCTGCACCGCCCTGCACAGCCAGCAGCTGATGGAGGAGGAGCCTACGGCGCATGTGCTCCTGCACACTGACCCAGAGGGCTACCGGCCAGGCATCCACCTGCATCGTTGCCTGAAGGGCAGCACTAGAACTAAGCCTCGCCACTTTAGCCGCCACCGGCAGGCTGGCACAGGGGGGGTGGCAGAGAGGGAGTACGCCTACCACATCCCCTCTAGCGTAGACGGAGGCTCTATCCACAGCTCCCACACAGACAGCCCTCACAGCACGCATGAGCGCCTCGGACACATCTGCCACCTGGCTGCTTCCCCCCACGAAGTAGGCCACCACACGTGCCATGCGTCCGCAGCGGCGGTGGCTCACGAGGCGGCACTGGCGAGCCACGCCCCCTGCCACCGGCACGTGCCTTGCTGTGCCAAGGCGGACCTGTTCCCCACTCTGTGCCAGGCAGAGGCTGGCGACACGGGCACCTTTCTGTGCGGCTGTGGCAAAAAAGCCAATGAGGAGGACCTGATCGTGCCGCATCACCACCTGGAGATGCACCCGCGCAGACAATCCTACCCCCAGAACCCACCGCCCAATCAGAATGGGATCCTTAAAGGCGGCCTGCACGAGGGTTTTGTGTACGCATCAGACAGCACAGGGAATATACGCACGGGACCCTGGAGAAATGAAACTACTGTGTAGTCTAAATACCTGGGGAAGAGAGAGACAGCCCCAGCCTCCCTTCCATCCCTCCCTCTAAACCTCACCACCTTTTTAGGAACTACAACAAATAATAATGAATAACTCTTATCCCATCACGACTTGTGTGTTTAAAAAAAAAAAAAAACTTTCATTCTTTGTTTTGTTTTCATGCGTTCTCGACATCGTCGTATAAGCCCCCCAACGAGCAGCCGTACACAGAACCATTTTTTTCTCTCCTTAATTAAAGGAATGTGAGCCCAACACCACGGGATGCAGCACTTTTTGTTGAAGGTATGTTTACCACTATAGTAGTATGGTATTATCATTACATATCTAAACAATACGGATGTGTGTGAACAGAACACGGGCGTTTATTCCTCGCTCAAAGCAAATGCTCCACGCGATTACTTTCTCTTTTGTGAGTCACTAAATCCGTCGGCTACTCTCTGATGTGTACCTTCAGTGCTTCAAGAAGCTCAGTACTAGTGTTTTAGGCAAACACACCAGCAATTGAGAGTCATTAGTATTTTTGCCATTTTGAACAACAAGCATACTTACTATAATATACTGTGATTATCAGCTAAACATTTCTTAGTAATATAGAGAGATATCTGCTCTCGTCAGAGTTCTGTGGATGCCGATACGTTGTGATTTGTTTTGTTTTTTAATAACAACCCAAAAGAAAACTGAAACCACATGAAGTATTCTGTCACAGGTTGATATTGAATGTTCTTGTCTGTATGATGTCTTACTGTTGTGTTTTTTGGAGAGAAGTATACAACAACAACAACAATCACATTGTCATTGTGAATATTTGCAGTGTTGGAGCAATAGTGCCATTCTTGTCATTGTATACCATGACCGAGCCAACAGGTGTAGGTTAAAGTTGCCCCCAAACACTGATCTTTGGTCAGTTTTGCATTTTCCCCACTAAAGGTTAGGATTGTGGGAGGGCAAGCTGAGCCTAGATCTCTAACTAGGAGAAACTTTGCCCCGGTGCCAAGCATCAGCATTGCCATCGTCTAAATAACCCAATCTCCCATTTCTGGTAAGGATCCACAAAATGGTGGGAGGTCATATCAGAGATCATTGCTAAAGCGCAAACCATTTATTTTTCTAGGCAACAGAGCATGCAGGCCTTGTATGTAGCTATGTGCTGTGTGTTTTTGCCTTGTATTTCAATGCACATTAATGAGAAACGCCATCTCTGTTTGTCTATGGAGCTGATCGAGCTAGAACATGCCGGAAAAACAAACAATATTTTTTTTACACGGTTTTAGTATCCATTATTGTGGATAGTCCTGAAACCATGTTCTGTTGAGGGGACAGAGGACAGGGCTGAGATTCAGTGTTGCTATTATTATCACCGAGTTGGTCATCGTCATGTTGAAGTGTTGTCCCTTGGCTGAGAACATGCAGGAAGTTAATTGAGTTGAATATTTATTAGTGGTATTATGTACGGTTGCCCTAAGGAGCAAAATGAACTTTAATCTACTTTGCCCCTTAGGGCCACCGTAGTTATGGTATGGAAACCAGTCATTCCCTAGTGAGAGAGAACAGACCAGGTTAAGAGAGAAACAATCAATACCTACAAGAATACAGCAACTCCTGCCTGGCCAAAACACCTTGGCATGTCACACCATCCATCCATCTTGTGCACTCTTGTCTATGTACATAGAATGAATTCCGAGGAATTATTTTATAAAAGATTTACGATATTTAACAGTAAATAAATCTATATGTGAAGAAAATGTATGGGAAAGACTGACCTCAATGTTAATGCTCAGTATCTGAGTTTAGAAAATGTGATTAGTTTTTTTGGTGCGTTGTTCTGTTTGCTTTTCTTTTTTTGCTCTGATCTTTCATAAGGTATGCAAACTGGCCATATGTTTTGCTATATTTGACACACAAATGCACCAACAGCTAAGGGATACCAGGACTTGGTGTCACACGTGTCGACTGTGTTTGAATTGTGAATTGAATTTCAAAGTGTGTCTCCTCAACAAGTGACTTGATTCCAGAAAGCAATGTTTGAATATGAAATATTTGAGCATTTTCTGAAAAGAGAGCATTCTCAGAGATACATGCATGAAAGTAATGAGCCCCCATGAGACTTCCAAGACGACGTCAGATGAAGCTCGACGTCATAGCTACGTTGTCTGGATCAATTAGCTTTGTAACAGCTTCACTAAAAACACCTAACATCCTTGGGATCTCCTTTTTAAAATCATCCTGCATTAAACATGTCTATGCGAGAGTATTTTGCTTTGGTCTACATTTCTGTACTTCTTTTACTTTGAAATATGTTCTTAGAAGCAAGAAATAGCTCTCCGTGTATGTGAACCTGGTACCATAGGCCTCTATCTACCACCTGTCTCATCTTTCAGCAGTAGTACTGCCAATTTAGCTAGCTGGATTAGCCTGTCAGATCTCTGCCAGTATCACCACTTTTTTTCTACATCAACAAAACAGATACCAATAAATTACTTTTTTTCACCATGTAATGAACAGCATATTTAGCTGTGTGTGTGTGTGTGTGTGTGTGTGTGTGTGTGTGTGTGTGAATGTACGGTATATGAGTGCGAGTAAATGAGAATGTGTGTCTTTTGTGCATCACAAAGCAGGCCAGAGCTGACGAGCCATGAAACGCCAGATCACATTTAATATGCAGCTGGAGGCCACACTCCACCATCAGATTATTCCTGTAAATTCGAGCAAGTTAAAACTCAGGCCCTTCCTTTATATTCAGCTGTGAAGACAGACTCTGACAGAGATTTCTGTGTGACCTTGTGGGAGGCCTTCAAGGTCGGTCACTGGTGTATATGGTGAGTCATATCTAGAGAGGTGATCTGATTCACCCAACAGGGAACATACAGTACTGTAAATATTTGTTGTGTGATGTTGATGACAGTGTGGTGCGTGTGTACACGTGCGTGCGTGCTGTAAAGGAGTGCGTAACTGGCTGCAGGGAAGTCAGGTGCAAGAAAGCAGAAATGGGTAACAAATGGAGCCCTTTATTGAGGCGAACAAAACACGGTACTCAGAAAACTAAACACACACGGGTACAATAACCCGGCACAAACCAGCCTGGAGTACACATACATTTACATATAACCATTCCACACACAGACATGAGGGGAATCAGAGGGTTATATGTAAGACGAAAAATGAGGGACTGCAAACCAGGTGTGCGGGAAAACAAGACGAAACAAATGGAAAATGAAAGGTGGATCGGCGATGGCTAGAAGACCGGTGATGTCTGATGAACAAGGAGAGGGACCGACCTCGGCGGAAGTCGTGACAGTACCCCCCCTTGACGCCGACACCGGTCTCGGGGACAACCCGGAGGAGGGCGAGGCGCAGGGCGATCCAGCTGGAGACGGTGGAACTCCCGCAGCATTGGAGGGTCCAACACGTCCTCCACCAGGACCCAGCACCTCTCCTCCGGACCGTACCCCTCCCACTCCACGAGGTACTGAAGGCCCCTCGCCCGACGCCTCGAATCCGGTATGGAGCGAATGGAGTACGCAGGGGCCCCCTCGATGGGGGCAGAGGAACCTCCCGCACCTCAGACTCCTGGAGGGAGCCAGCCACCACCGGCCCGAGGAGACACACAATGTAACGAGAGGTTAATACGGAAATCGGGGTGAAGCTGTAATCTGTAACTAACCTCGTTCAGTCTCCTCTGGACTTTAAATGGCCCCACAAATTGCGGGCCCAGCTTCCGTCAGGTAAGGCGGAGGGGCATGTTTCGGGTCGAGAGCCAGACCCGGTCCTCCGGTGTGAACACCGGGGCCTCTCTGCGGTGACGGTCTGCGCTGGTTTTCTGGTGCAGCACGGCCCGCTGGAGGTGAACATGGGCCGCTGGTACCCCAGTACGCACTGGAAGGGGGAGAGGTTAGTGGAGGAGTGGCGGAGCGAGTTCGGCGCCATCTCGGCCCAGGGCATGAACGACGCCAACTCCCCCGGCCGGTCCTGGAAATAAGACCGCATAAACCTACCCACATCCTGGTTCACCCAGACATTCCATGAACGCCCTCCAGACCCTCAGGCACCCCGTAGTGCCGGAAGATGTGCGTAAACAAGGCCTCCGCAGTCTGTAGGGCCGTAGGGACACCGGGCAGAGGGAGGAGACGGCAGGACTTAGAGAAACGGTCCACAACGACCAGGATCGTGGTGTTACCCTGTGAGGGGGGAGATCGGAAGGAAAATCAATCGACAGGTGCGACCAAGGCCGTTGTGGAACAGGTAAGGGATGTAGCTTACCTCTGGGCAGGTGCCTAGGAGCCTTCCACTGGGCGCACACCGAGCAGGAGGAATCATAAACCCTCACGTCCTTAGCCAAGGTGGACCACCAGTACTTCCCACTCAAACAGTGCACTGTCCGACTGATCCCTGGATGACCAGAGGAGGGTGACGTGTGAGCCCATTAGATCAGCTGGTCACGGACAGCAGATGGAACGTACAGACGCCCAGCGGGACACTGGAGGGGAGCGGCCTCTGCACGTAACGCCTGCTCAATGTCCGCGTCCAGCTCACATACTACCGGCACCACCAGGCAGGAGGCCCGGGAGTATGGAGGTAGGATCCATGGGCTGCTCCCCTGTCATACAGCTGGATCAGTGCGTCTACCTTCACATTCTGGGAACCTGTTCTGTAAAAAAGGGTGAAAACAAAATGGGTGAAAAACATGGCCCACCTTGTCTGACGAGGATTCAGTCTCCTCGCTGCCCGGATGTACTCCAGGTTGCGGTGGTCAGTCCAGATGAGAAAAGATTGTTTAGCCCCCTCAAGCCAATGTCTCCACGTCTTCAACGCTTTGACGACAGCCAACAGCTCCTGGTCCCCCACATCATAGTTTCTCTCTGCCGGGCTGAGCTTCTTCGAGCAGAAGGCACAAGGGCGGAGCTTCGGTTTACCTCCTCCGGTCTCCCTGAACGCAGCACCTGCCAGCTCCATGGTATCGGAGCGGTTGTGTTGGGGGATGGAACCGACAGATCCCGATCTGGACGTCAGCGGGTAGCCAGCAGGTTATCCAGCCGAATGGACAGGTTCGCCAGCTGGTCAACGGTGAGCGTGGTGTTCCCACTCGAACCGGGTGCGGAGGGGTTGAGTAGTGGAGACCCTTGTTGTGCTGGTGGGGGCGCTGGAGGGACTCTCTGTCTCTCCCAGCGGTCCATCGTCTGGACGACGCGATCCATGGCGGCACCGAGATGGTGAAGCATCGCCACGTGCTCCTCGACTCCGCTACCAGGGGTGACCTGCTCCTGCTGACTCCATAATCAGGTGTGGAATTCTGTAAAGGAGTGCGTAACTGGCTGCAAGGAAGTCAGGCGCAGGAGAGCAGAAATGGGTAGCAAACTGAGCCCTTTATTGAGGCGAACAAAACACGGTACTCAGAAAACTAAACACACGGGTACAATAACCCGGCACAAACCAGCCTGGAGTACACATGCATTTACATATAACAATTCCGCACACAGACATGTGGGGAAACAGAGGGTTATATGCAAGACAAGAAATGAGGGAATGCAAACCAGGTGTGCGGGAAAATAAGACAAAACAAATGGAAAATGAAATCGGCGATGGCTAGAAGACCGGTGACGTCGACCGCCGAACGCCGCCCGAACAAGGAGAGGGACCGACCTCGGCGGAAGTCGTGACACGTGCGTGACGACAGGGTGGTAAGTGGTTCACTGCCAAATGAGTCAAGTGTTGATAATTATGGAGACACTGAATGCAGGGCATGAGGTGGAGGGATTTGCTGGAAGGACATCAGCCTGCAGTTCAATTAGATGGGGTTATCTGAGTCAATTAATATTTTCTTGAATCTTCTTTTGATGGAACCTCAGACTGCAGTACCCTAATCCTTGTCTGAGATGGAGAGCAACAGGCAGAGGACGGACGGTGCATTTCAACCCACAGGAAAACATGCAGTGGTAGCCCTCCACTCCAAGACATTTGCTTCTGTTTAATAAAAAATATGTCTGAATTAAGAAATGACAAATGTGATGTTTATGATACAATAAGGCATGTTGTGTTTTCCTTGTTTGGCATCAGCTCCCAATGAATGCTGTCAAGTGCTCAACAACTACAGCCAGGTTTGCTACGGAGACTACATGCTTTATGTATGTTCATAGCTCACTGTAACTGCTGTATTACTTTTTACATATCCCTCCTCAGTGATATGGCAATCATGTACACTCAAAGCATAATTTTTGAGTATCTTTGTAGCAGAGGGGACTTGTGGGAGTTTTTATAGGAGGAGGTACTCATTGTATAGACTGGAATGGTATCAATGGAATGGAGTCAAACACGTTATTTCCATATGTTTTGTACCATTCCATTGATTCCGCTCCAACCTTTGCAATGAGCCTGTTCTCCTGTAGCTCCTCTCACCAGCCTCCTCTGCTTGTAGGTATACCTCCATGATACTAGAGATATGTTTCTGAAAGACTCTTGACAGTACACTGTGATTACCATGCTAATGTCATCCTTGACTCAATGTACACACAAGAGAGGGAGAGAGGGTGGCAGGCAACATGTAGAGAGAGAGAGATGGGAAATGTAGGAGTGATTTTGAAGAAGGATGAGAGAGAGAATAGTGATGGGAAGACTTCATTTTGTTGATGAGAGAGAGAAAGGGAATGACCCTGCTGTCACGACGACAGCTCATCAGCTCCACAGAGTAACGGTGAAGCTTGGGAGAAAACTCTGCATGTGTGACTGCTTTTGTGTTTGTAGCATCTCACACACGGTATCTGCATGTGTGTGCGTATGAATGATCATTAGTGCTAGAATCTGACCGTTTGCAATGCTCTTGCTGCTCTGCTACTGCTAATGATGATGGTAATAAGCACGAGGCACATTGCTATTTCATAGTTTCGTGCTTCCTACCGATTTGAGAGGAACAGGTTGTTTATTTTCTCCACTGAGCTGTACAGTACAGTAGCTGTCAGCCTGTGTGGCGGTTGGAGGAAATATGAAAAGAAAATATGCACATTTTCCCACCAGTGGTGTGTTTCCATCAAACTGACTTTGTTTTAGAATAAATTAATTTGTTAAAAACCGTTCAACTATTGTCTTTCTCTCTCTTTGAGTCAATGTTATGCATTGCAGTGCTAACAGGCTGTAGTTTATGCTTTCAGTACTAGATTAGTTCACTGATCCTTTGATTGGGTGGACAACATGTCAGTTCATGCTGCAAGAGCTCTGATAGGTTGGAGGACGTCCTCTGGAAGTTGTCTATGGAATGGGTGAGAACCATGAGCCTCCTAGGTTTTGTATTGAAGTCGATGTACCTAGAGGAGGACAAAAGCTACAGTAGCTGTCCTCTGGCTACACCTCCGTACAGGGTGCTTCTGAGGCTACTGTAGACGGTAATTGCAAAACATTGTGTTCTAATCAATTATTTGGTGATGTGGATATATTCAGTATAGTTTTATTTAAAAAGGATAACTTTTTTAATGTTTCACTATTTTTATTTTATGAAATTCAATGAGGAGGATGGTCCTCTCCTTCCTCCTCTGAGGAAACTCCACTGGTAGGGTGTGTGGGTACGCTACTCTACATGATGAGATTATTATGGATAAGAGCAAGAATTGTTTTATTTGTCAAACGGCAATTAGGCTTCAATCATCATATCACCAGAATAAGACCCTCAATATTTATTGGAAATTAGCATCAAGCTCATCACTGCACTTTCACCACCCCTGTGAAGTTCATCACTTATTTAATTTGTAGGCTAATAAACTTCATGATTTCCCGAGTCATAGTGGGAGAACCACACACCATGTCATTGCGCGACTCCAAGTTTACAACTCATCAATATCATGCTAAAATAATTTGTGCGAGATGAGGTTGATGATTATTATATCAATATTTACACGTAAAGGCATTTCCACCCCCATTTCTCGCATAATTACTTTTACAGCCACAAAAAAATCCCCTACAGAAGCCCTGAAGCCCAAGACAGACAATTAGACAAAATGTTGAAAATTCGATGGAGGCCTCCGTGACAAAAAAACCTATATGAAAACGATTAGATACAGAGTCGTTTGAACGACTTATCTAATTTGAACGACTTAATTATTATTTTGTCTTATTAGGCCTCATTTGTTATGTATCTTGCCAATCTGTGCTGCTGCCATTCATTCACTGATTCCATCCATTCATATGATTATTCAATGACAGTTATTTGATAGCCTAAAGCAGGGCTGCTTTTGAATGCCTAAGTATGTAAGTGGGCGAGTGTGGAGCGAGGAACAGAGCAGTATCCAAGCAGATCAAAAAAAAGTCAAATTTCGCTCTGGTACTGCTCTGCCACAAGCTCTGGGCATGCTCTCCGGAGCATTTTTATTTTCCTTTATCATGTTTTCTATCCCACCCACAGTAGTCTAGATCTAGTTTATAGTCTGCTTTCTAACATTAGGATATGTCTTTCTATTTAAAATATATATATATATATGTTATGTAGGCAATACATAGGGTACTGTAAAATGTATTATAGTTTTTCTTGGAATAGAAACACCATAATATAAGTACATTTAAATACGCTTTTTAAAATATATATTTTTAATATAATAAATGCGAATATCAACTTATTTTCATGCATAAAAGGGAATAAATCATCTCAAACGGCAGCTATAAAATTGTCACAGTTGAACGGGACCAAGGCGCAGCGGATGTAGAGTTCCACATCTTTATTCCAATGTGAAACTGAAGCAAAACAAAATATATCAAAATACGAACAACGAAACGTGACTCCGTGGTGCACATGCACAAACACAAAATAATATCCCACAAACACAGGTGGGAAAAATAGCTACTTACATATGATGCCCAATTAGAGACAACAATTACCAGCTGCCTCTAATTGGGAATCATACAAAACACCAACATAGAAAATATAAACTAGAACACAACATAGAAATTATAAACTAGAATACCCCCTAGTCACGCCCTGACCTCCTACACCATAGAGAAACAAGGGCTCTCTAGGGTCAGGGCGTGACACAAATGATTTGCTCACAGAGGCAAGCACCAACAAGATTCCCACTGGGCATAGATGTCAATTCAATGTCTATTCCATGTTGGGTCAAGTAATTTAATTGAAATTACATGGAAATAACATTGATTCAACCTATATGTCTACAAATGTTATATGATTAGATTGAATTATTAATATAAAGACAGAAAAATACATATGTAAAAGCTTAATCAAGGAATATTAGTGAGAATATAGCCATCAATATAAACAACAGAAAGGAGAATGTAATATATTTGAAAATACTCAAATCAAAAAATGCATTGAGATGAAGCTGCCCCCATCTCTGCTAGGCTGCAAAAGCCCTGATTAATAAATATGTATTGTGACACTTTTGTTTACCAAAGACCCCACAATTAGACATTAGTTAAACTTCTTCCCGCTAATAAAAAATGACTACACACAACAGTATTGTCCATATAATAGCACCTCAGACATTTCTGCCCAGTAGGTGGCTTTTGACTAATGATAGCTTCACACCATGCCCAAACCGGACGTGCGCCATCTTGCGCAAATTGATTTTGTCCCCCCACACCAAACGTGATCATGACACGCAGGTTGAAATATCAACACAAACTCTGAACCAATTATATTAATTTGGGGACAGGTCGAAAATGGCATTTTAGCTAGCTAGCTTGCAGTTGCTAGCTAATTTGTACTATTTAGCTAGCTTGCTGCTGCTAGTAATTTGTCCTGGGATATAAACGTTGAGTTGTTATTTTTACCTGAAATGCACAAGGTCCTCTACTCCGACAATTAATCCACACAAAACGGTCAACCGAATCGTTTCTAGTCATCTCTCCTCTGTCACGCCCTGACCGTAGAGAGCTTTTTATGTCTCTATTTTTGGTTTGGTCAGGGTGTGATTTGGGTGGGCATTCTATGTTCATGTCTCTATGTTTTGTGTTTGGCCAGCTTTGGTTCTCAATCAGGGACAGCTGATTGGGAATCATACTTAGGTAGCTGTTTTCCCTCCTTCTGTGTGGGATCTTGTTCTTCGTTTGTGACCAGGTAGTTTGTACTACGAAGCTGTTCGGTCGTTATTTTCTTTATTGTTTTGTCTAAAAGTTTAACTTCACAATAAATATTATGTGGAACTTAAGGAATGCTGCGCCTTGGTCTCATCCTTCCGACGACAGCCGTTACATCCTCCTTCCAGATTTTTTTCTTCTTTGGGCTTTATATGGTGATTGGCATCTACTTTCATAATAAGGTGTATTACCACGACCGACCGACCGACCTCAGTTTATCTTTCAATCACCGACGTGGGTATAACCAATGAGGAGATGGCACATCTTTGGGGCGGCAGGGTAGCTTAGTGGTTAGAGCGTTGGACTAGTTGCAAGTTCAAACCTCCGAGCTGACAGGTTGCAAGTTCAAACCCCCGAGCTGACAAGGTACAAATCTGTCATTCTGCCCCTGAACAGGCAGTTGACCCACTGTTCCTAGGCCGTCATTGAAAATAAGAATTTGTTCTTAACTGACTTGCCTAGTTAAATAAAGGTACAAAAAAAACTGCTTCTTCTGGGTATCTGCTTCTATAAACCAATGAGGAGACGAGAGAGACAGGAATTGCACCGTGTTCAGCGTCACAAATAGAACTGACTTCTATTTTAGTGCTTGGCAACGCAGACGCCCGTTGGCACGCATGAGCAGTGTGGGTACAATGATTGAATAACATGTATTTAGCAACGTGAGCGCACGCGACACAAGCGGTGGGGTCAGCATGTAAGGTAGCAATCCTTTATTATTATTATTATTGCTACGCGTGCATGAGGCTTTAAAACTGCACAGCATAAAACTGCCACAGCAAGTTTATCCCTGCATTGTGAGGATTTATTTTGCAACCCATCTGCCAAATCCATCCATTACACATGGTTCTTTCTGTCAAGTGCTTCTTTCTTGAGGAGTTTTTCCTTTTCCTCAAATGAATAGATTGTTGTCATCGGTGCTATTAAAAATCGGATAGCTTCCTTATGTTTCAGTAAAACATTAGCCAACACTTAAAAGATTAAACAAAGTGTCATCATGAAAGTTTATTATCTCTTAATTATTATCTCTTAATTGTATTTTGGTGATTACATTTATTTTTTCCTGTTATTGTGAACTGTAGGCTATATATAACAAGTTAAACCTTTCAATTGAAGGCCTATCACAAACCTATTTTGTAGGCGATTCTAGTAGGCTAATAAAAACATGTTGTTCGCAGCATAAACCAGCCTATTATCTCTGAAGTTCATTCATTTATTGGTGCTGGAGACTTTAATTGTATGTTTAGGCTACTATTAAAGCGCTCACATAGGATACTTCTCTACCCGATCACGTGAGATAACTGGTCTAGTCCTACTGACAAGTCTAAGTGATTCCCTTATGATATCCCCTTACCTCCCTACATTGATTCTATTGATGGAAAACCATTGTTTACCTCTTGTGTATCGCAAAAATGTATTTCAACATTTAATTGTAGCTCACAATCAAGGGTGGCTGTATATTCCCTCCAGCAGTAAAGTGTAGGCCTATGACTATATAGCTTTGTGAAACTGTCCTACTGGACTCTGTGCCAGTCCCTACTTAAATGTAATGGAGTACTGTACTATGGTATGGTGGAATCTCGTTATCTTCCTGCAGATGGCAGTATTGTATCATGACCTGAGGGCCTACTTGTTTTCTTTCTCCAATCAATAAAATTCGAAATCAAATCAAATTGTATTGGTCACATACACATATTTAGCAGATGTTATTTTGGTTGTAGTGAAATGCTTGTGTTCCTAGCTCCAACAGTGCAGTAGTATCTAACAGTTCACAACAATACACACTAATCTAAAAGTCAAATAATGGAATTAAGAAACATATAAATATTAGATTGAGCAATGTCGGAGTAGCATTGACTAAAATACAGTAGAATAGCATACAGCATATACATATGAGATGAGTAAAGCAGTATGTAAACATTATTAAAGTGACTAGTGTTCCATTACTAAAGTGGCCAGTGATTTCAAGTCTAAAGTACAGTGGAAAGAAAAAGTATGTGAACCCTTTGGAATTATCTGAATTTCTACATAAATTGGTCATCAAATTTGATTTGATCTTCATCTAAGTCAGCAATAGACAAACATAGTGTGCTTAAACGAATGACACACAAAGTATTGTATTTTTCTTATCTATATTCAATACATAATTTAAACATTCACAGTGTACGTTGGAAAAAGTATGGCAACACCTAGGCTAATGACTTCTCCAAAAGCTAATTGGAGTCAGCTTACCTGGTGTCCAATCAATGAGACGAGATTAGAGATGTTGGTTAGAGCTGCCTTGCCCTATAAAAAACACTCACAAAATTTGAGTTTGCTAATCACAAGAAACATTGCCTGATGTGAACCATGCCTCGAACAAAAGAGATCTTAGAAGACCTAAGATTAAGAATTGTTGACTTGCATAAAACTGGAAAGGGTTACAAAAGTATCTGTGAAAGCCTTGATATTCATCAGTTCACGGTAAGACAAATTGTCTGTAAATGGAGAAAGTTCAGCACTGTTGCTACTCTCCCTAGGAGTGGCTGTCCTGCAAAGATGACTGCAACACCACAGTGCGGAATTCTCAATGAGGTTAAGAAGAATCCTCGGATGTCAGCTAAAGACTTATAGAAATCTCTGGAACATGCTAACATCTCTGTTGAAGAGTCTACGATATGTAAAACACTAAACAAGAATGGTGTTCATGGGAGGATACCACGGAAGAAGCCACTGCTGTCCCAAAAAAACATTCTGAAGTTTGCAAAAGTGCACCTGGATGTTCCACAGCGCTACTGGCAAAACATTCTGTGGACAGATGAAACTACAGCGGAGTTGTTTGGAAGGAACACACAACGTTATGTGTGGAGAAAAAAAGGCACAGCACACCAACATCAAAACCTCATCTCAACTGTGAAGCATGGTGGAGGGAGCGTCGTGGTTTAGGGCTGCTTTGCTTCCTCAGGGCCTGGACAGCTTGCTATCATCGACTGAAGAATTAATTCCCAAGTTTCTCAATACATTTTGCAGGAGAATATTAGTTCTTGAAGCTCAACAGAAGTTGGGTGATGCGATAAAAACACAGAAGTAAATCAACAACAGAATGGCTTCAACAGAAGAAAATACGCCTTCTGGAGTGGCCCAGTCAGAGTCCTGACCTCAACCCGATTGAGATGCTGTGCCAAGACCTCGAGAGTAAATCAAATCAAATCAAATCAAATTTTATTTGTCACATACACATGGTTAGCAGATGTTAATGCGAGTGTAGCGAAATGCTTGTGCTTCTAGTTCCGACAATGCAGTGATAACCAACAAGTAATCTAACTAACAATTCCAAAACTACTGTCTTATACACAGTGTAAGGGGATAAAGAATATGTACATAAGGATATATGAATGAGTGATGGTACAGAGCAGCATACAGTAGATGGTATCGAGTACAGTATATACATATGAGATGAGAATGTAGACAAAGTAAACAAAGTGGCATAGTTAAACCTCACATGGTCTCTCCTATCATTGCTATGCAGACGACACACAATTAATCTTCTCCTTTCCCCCTTCTGATGACCAGGTGGCGAATCGCATCTCTGCATGTCTGGCAGACATATCAGTGTGGATGACGGATCACCACCTCAAGCTGAACCTCGGCAAGACGGAGCTGCTCTTCCTCCCGGGGAAGGACTGCCCTTTCCATGATCTCGCCATCACGGTTGACAACTCCATTGTGTCCTCCTCCCAGAGCGCTAAGAACCTTGGCGTGATCCTGGACAACACCCTGTCGTTCTCAACTAACATCAAGGCGGTGGCCCGTTCTTGTAGGTTCATGCTCTACAACATCCGCAGAGTACGACCCTGCCTCACACAGGAAGCAGCGCAGGTCCTAATCCAGGCACTTGTCATCTCCCGTCTGGATTACTGCAACTCGCTGTTGGCTGGGCTCCCTGCCTGTGCCATTAAACCCCTACAACTCATCCAGAACGCCGCAGCCCGTCTGGTGTTCAACCTTCCCAAGTTCTCTCACGTCACCCCGCTCCTCCGCTTGATGATTGAGTTGGAGGCGTGCGTGGCCACGCAGTCGTGGGTGAACAGGGAGTACAGGAGAGGGCTCAGAACGCACCCTTGTGGGGCCCCCGTGTTGAGGATCAGTGGGGAGGAGATGATGTTGCCTACCCTCACCACCTGGGGGCGGCCCGTCAGAAAGTCCAGTACCCAGTTGCACAGGGCGGGGTCGAGACCCAGGGTCTCGAGCTTGATGACGAGCTTGGAGGGTACTATGGTGTTGAATGCCGAGCTGTAGTCGATGAACAGCATTCTCACATAGGTATTCCTCTTGTCCAGGTGGGTTAGGGCAGTGTGCAGTGTGGTTGAGATTGCATCGTCTGTGGACCTATTTGGGCGGTAAGCAAATTGGAGTGGGTCTAGGGTGTCAGGTAGGGTGGAGGTGATATGGTCCTTGACTAGTCTCTCAAAGCACTTCATGATGACGGAAGTGAGTGCTACGGAGCGGTAGTCGTTTAGCTCAGTTACCTTAGCTTTCTTGGGAACAGGAACAATGGTGGCCCTCTTGAAGCATGTGGGAACAGCAGACTGCTATAGGGATTGATTGAATATGTCCGTAAACACACCGGCCAGCTGGTCTGCGCATGCTCCGAGGGCGCGGCTGGGGATGCCGTCTGGGCCTGCAGCCTTGCGAGGGTTAACACGTTTAAATGTCTTACTCACCTCGGCTGCAGTGAAGGAGAGACCGCATGTTTTCGTTGCAGGCCGTGTCAGTGGCACTGTATTGTCCTCAAAGCGGGCAAAAAAGTTATTTAGTCTGCCTGGGAGCAAGACATCCTGGTCCGTGACTGGGCTGGGTTTCTTCTTGTAGTCCGTGATTGACTGTAGACCCTGCCACATGCCTCTTGTGTCTGAGCCGTTGAATTGAGATTCTACTTTGTCTCTGTACTGACGCTTAGCTTGTTTAATAGCCTTGCGGAGGGAATAGCTGCACTGTTTGTATTCGGTCATGTTGCCAGCCACCTTGTCCTGATTAAAAGCAGTGGTTCGCGCTTTCAGTTTCACGCGAATGCTGCCATCAATCCACGGTTTCTAGTTAGGGAATGTTTTTATCGTTGCTATGGGAACGACATCTTCAACGCACGTTCTAATGAACTCGCACACCGAATCAGCGTATTAGTCAATATTTTTATCTGACGCAATACGAAACATGTCCCAGTCCACGTGATGGAAGCAGTCTTGGAGTGTGGAGTCAGCTTGGTCTGACCAGCGTTGGACAGACCTCAGCGTGGGAGCCTCTTGTTTAAGTTTCTGCCTGTAGGCAGGGATCAACAAAATGGAGTCGTGGTCAGCTTTTCCGAAAGGGGGGCGGGGCAGGGCCTTATATGCGTCGTGGAAGTTAGAGTAACAATGATCCAAGGTTTTACCACCCCTGGTTGCGCAATCGATATGCTGATAAAATTTAGGGAGTCTTGTTTTCAGATTAGCTTTGTTAAAATCCCCAGCTACAATGAATGCAGCCTCCGGATAAATGGTTTCCAGTTTGCAAAGAGTTAAATAAAGTTTGTTCAGAGCCATCGATGTGTCTGCTTGGGGGATATATACGGCTGTGATTATAATCGAAGAGAATTCTCTTGGAAGATAATGCGGTCTACATTTGATTGTGAGGAATTCTAAATCAGGTGAACAGAAGGATTTGAGTTCCTGTATGTTTCCTTCATCACACCATGTCTCGTTAGTCATGAGGCATACGCCCCCGCCACTCTTCTTACCAGAAAGATGTTTGTTTCTGTCGGCGCGATGCGTGGAGAAACCCGTTAGCTGCACCGCCCCGGATAGCGTCTTTCCAGTGAGCCATGTTTCCGTGAAGCAGAGAACGTTGCAGTCTCTGATGTCCCTCTGGAATGCTACCCTTGCTCGGATTTCATCAACCTTGTTGTCAAGAGACTGGGCATTGGCAAGAAGAATGCTGGGGAGTGGTGCGCGATGTGCCCTTGTCCTGAGTCTGACCAGAAGACCGCTACGTTTCCCTCTTTTTCGGAGTCTTTTCCTTGGGTCGCTGCATGCGATCCATTCCGTTGTACTGTTTGTAAGGCAGAACACAGGATCCGCGTCGCGGAAAACATATTCTTGGTCGTACTAATGGTGAGTTGACGCTGATCTTATATTCAGTAGTTCTTCTCGACTGTATGTAATGAAACCTAAGATGACCTGGGGTACTAATGTAAGAAATAACACGTAAAAAAACAAAAAACTGCATAGTTTCCTAGGAACGCGAAGCGAGGCGGCCATCTCTGTCGGCGCCGGAAGTAAGAGAGTAGTTCACACCAGACATCCCAAGAATATTGCTGAACTGAAACAGTTTTGTAAGGAGGAATGGTCCAAAACTCCTCCTGACCGTTGTGCAGGTCTGATCCGCAACTACAGAAAATGTTTGGTTGAGGTTATTGTTGCCAAAGGAGGGTCAACCACTTATTAAATCCAAGGGTTCACATACTTTTTCCACCTACACTGTGAATGTTTACACGGTGTGTTCAATGAAGACATGAAAACGTATAATTGTTTGTGTGTTATTAGCTACATACTATGTTTGTCTATTGTTGTGACCTAGATGAAGATCAGATAAAATTTTATGACCAATTATTGCAGAAATATAGTATTTCCAAAGGGTTCACATACTTTTCCCTGCCACTGTACAGTATGTATATAGGGCAGCAGCCTCTAAGGTGCAGGGTTATGTAACCGGGTGGAAGCCGGCTAGTGATGGATATTTAACAGTCTGATGGCCTTGAGATAGAAGTTGTTTTTCAGTCTCTCGTTCCCAGCTTTGATGCACCTGTAATGACCTCAATTCTGGATGATAGCGGGGTGAACAGGCTGTGGTTCGGGTGGTTGATGTCCTTGAGGATACGCTTGGCCTTCCTGTGACATCTGGTGCTGTAGGTGTCCTGGAGTGCAGGTAGTTTGCCTCCGGTGATGTGTTGGGCAGACCGCAACAACCTCTGGAGAGCCCTGCGGTTGCGGGCTGTGCAGTTGCCATACCAGGCAGTGATACAGCCTGACAGGATGCTCTCAATTGTGCATCTGTAAAAGTTTGTCAGTGTTTTAGGGGCCAAGCCAAATTTCTTCAGCCTCCTGAGGTTGAAGAGGCGCTCTTGTGCCTTCTTCACCACACTGTCTATGTGGGTGGACCATTTCATACCGCCAGTGATGTGTACACCGAGGAACTTGAAGCTTTCCACCTGCTCCACTACTGTCCCGTCATGTGGATAGGGGCATGCTCCCTCTGCTGTTTCCTGAAGTCCACGATCAGCTCCTTGTTTTGTTAATGTTGAGCGAGAGGTTGTTTTCCTTGCACCTCTCTCCCAGGGCCCTCACCTCCTCCCTGTACGTTATCCCGTCATTGTTGGTAATCAGCCTACTACTGTTGTGTCGTCTGTAAACTTGAGGATTGAGTTGGAGGCGTGTGTGGACACGCAGTCAGGGGATGAACAGGGAGTACATGAGGGAGCTGAGCACGCACCTTTGCGGGGCCCCTGTGCTGAGGATCAGCAAAGTGGAGGTGTTGTTCCCTACCTTCACCACCCGTGGGGCGGCCTGTAAGGAAGTCCAGGACCCAGATGCACAGGGAGGGGTTCAGACCCAGGACCCCGAGCTTAATGATGAGCTTGGAGGGTACTTGTAGGCCTTTTGAAAAGTTGTGTAGCAGTGGTCCAATATTCTCCCAGCACAAGTACTACGGTCAATGTTTTGGTAGGACTTCGGTGGTGTTTTCTTTAGATTTGCTTTGTTAAAATCCCCAGCTACAATAAATGCGGCCTCAGGATATGTGGTTTCCAGTTTTTATGAAGTCCAGTGTAGTTCTTTGAGGGCTGTCTTGGTATCGGCTTGAGGGGGTATATACAAGGATGTGATTATAACCGAAGATAATTATTTTGGGAGGTAATACGGTCAACATTTGATTGTGAGGTATTTTAGGTTGGGTGAACAAAAGGACTTGAGATTCTGTATGTTATCACCAGGGTTGGGGAGCAATGGATTTTTGTGACTTATATATATAAATATACAGTACCACACCTACTCATTCCAAGGTTGTTCTTTATTTCACTGTTTTCTACATTGTAGAATAATAGTGAAGACATCAAAACGATGAAATAACACATATGGAATCATGTAGTAACCAAAAAATGGTTAAACGAATCAAAATTGATTTTATATTTGAGATTCTTCCAAGTAGCAACCCTTTGCCTTGATGACAGTTTTGCACACTATTGGCATTGTCTATTATTCATCAATATATAAATTAGCAACAATAAAGAAAGAAAAAACTGGAATGGGTAAGTGTGTCCAAGCTTTTGACTGGTACTGTATATCCATTGATTCTTGAAGAATATAACTTATAAATGCCTCATTAGCTTAGTTCAACTGTCAGACTCAATGAGAGCCCAATATATAAACTTGTGTTTCTCCCATGTTTGTAAACAAACACTGTATAGCCTCATAGCATGGTTAAAACAAGCTTCAGTCCTTCCATCCATAGCTCTGTCTATTAATCTGAGAGTGGTTATATTTCTCCAAGCCCATCGCTCAGCTTTTTACCAAAACAGAGGCGGGCCGGCCGCTTTGTTATTGTTCCATCTGTGGATTTGCCCTTTAAACAGCTGCATATAACCAAGATATCAAAGTGTCGTAAACAAAAACGTGAACAATAGGCCTTTAGCAAATGCTGCATATTGCATTTATTTTCACACTTTTCAGTCGTGCTCAAAGCATGCCATTCCATGAGTGCAGATTTTAAATCGAATCAATGAGCCCAATCAGTCCTCCATAACAACAAAATCATAACCAACAAAGTAGGGCTAGCTAATAAATCCTTAGTTTTGGGGTTATGCTCAGGTAAAATCATTTGGATTATCTGTACTTCCATATTTCTAATTTGACTAATCTATACTTCCAATCCTATTCTTGAAGATCCAGGGGTATAACATTTATTGGAATGACTGGAATTCTGATAGACTTTTGTTTTTTAATGTAAATATATCATTTAAACGTAATATTATATATCGTAGAAAGCAATGGACTAGAAGAAGCCTAGATAACCAACCCATAAAGTAAAATGTAACATCCATATATGGCCAGGTATGTAAACTTTAACATTGATTTATCCTGCAATAGATGTTGTTCAATTGGTAACATACATTTTTGTCTTATTCTAATGCGTCTGATGGGGAAAGTAATCTAAAAGTAACCGAATGTAATCAGATTACATTACTGAGTTTGGGTGATCCAAAAGTTACGTTACTGATTACAATTTGGACAGGTATCTAATAACTGTAACAGATTACATTTATAAAGTAACCTACCCAACCCTGGTTATCACAATCACTCCATGAGTGGTTCATCATGAAACATACACCCCTGCCTTTCTTCTTCCCGGAGAGTTCTTTATTCCTGTCTGCGCGGGGTACTGAGAACCCAGATGGCTGAATGGACGAGGACAGTATATCCCGAGAGAGCCATGCTTCCGTGAAACAGAGTATGTTACAATCCCTGATATTTCTCTGGAAGGAGATCCTCGCCCTGAGCTCGTCTACTTTATTATCCAGAGACTGAACATTAGAAAGTAATTTACTCGGAAGCGGTGGATGGGGTGAACGCCACCTGAGTCAGACTAGAAGTCCACTCCAAATACCTTTTCTCCGCAGGCGGTGTTTTGGAGCAGCCTCTGGAATAAGTTAAATTGCCCTGGGGGGTATGAACAAAGGATCCAATTCGGGAAAGTCATATTCCTGGTTGTAATGCTAGTGAGTTACCGCCGCTCTGATATCCAAAAGTTATTTCCGGATTAATGTAATAGTCCCCCCAAAATTCTGGGTTTATAATAGTACGACCCTGCCTCACACAGGAAGCAGCGCAGGTCCTAATCCAGGCACTTGTCATCTCCCGTCTGGATTACTGCAACTCGCTGTTGGCTGGGCTCCCTGCCTGTGCCAATAAACCCCTACAACTCATCCAGAACGCCGCAGCCCGTCTGGTGTTCAACCTTCCCAAGTTCTCTCACGTCACCCCGCTCCTCCGCTCTCTCCACTGGCTTCCAGTTGAAGCTCGCATCCGCTACAAGACCATGGTGCTTGCCTACGGAGCTGTGAGGGGAACGGCACCTCAGTACCTCCAGGCTCTGATCAGGCCCTACACCCAAACAAGGGCACTGCGTTCATCCACCTCTGGCCTGCTTGCCTCCCTACCACTGAGGAAGTACAGTTCCCGCGCAGCCCAGTCAAAACTGTTCGCTGCTCTGGCCCCCCAATGGTGGAACAAACTCCCTCACGACGCCAGGACAGCGGAGTCAATCACCACCTTCCGGAGACACCTGAAACCCCACCTCTTTCAGGAATACCTAGGATAGGATAAAGTAATCCTTCTCACCCCCCTTAAAAGATTTAGATGCACTATTGTAAAGTGGCTGTTCCACTAGATGTCTTAAGGTGAACGCACCAATTTGTAAGTCGCTCTGGATAAGAGCGTCTGCTAAATGACTTAAATGTAAATGTAAATAATGTAAGAAATAACACACAAAAAAAACGAAATACTGCAAAGTTTCTTAGGAGCTAGAAGCAGAGCTGCCATATCTGTTGGAGCCATCTTAAAGAATAGTCAAATCTAAATCAAGGATTTTCAAATATATTCCATTCTCTTTTCTATTGTTTATTTTATGGCTATATTCCCACTAATATTCCTTTATGTACCGGTAATTAAGATTTTACATGTGTATTTTTTGGGGTCTTTCTAATACTATTTCATTTGTAGAGTGCATTTCCCACACTCAATGCACATGTGAAGCTTGTTGATGCTTGCTTCTCTGCTACATTTGACCACTCTTTTATGTTAATTAAATTGATTTATATTATGGTGCTTCTATTCCAAGAAAGACAAAAGTAAATAGAAACTAAATATCCTAATGTTAGAAAGTAGAATATAAACTACATATAGGCTATTGTGGATAAAGGAAACAAAAATACTAGGGCAGGGCATACCCTACTCTGGCAGGGCATACCCAGAGCTTGTGGCTTAGCAGTACCAGAGTGAAGTTGCTTGAATTGCACTCTGGTCCTCATTCCACACTCTCTTACATGCTCTGGCATTCAAAAGCAGCCCCGCTTTAAGCTATCAAAGAACGCCAATGAATAATCATATACATAGATGGAATCACTGAATTAATGGCTACAGCAACCATTACACAGTCTGACAAGCTGCATAACAAATGAGGCTAAATTAGACAAAATAACAATGACGCTGTTCAAACAAGATAATTAGTCGTTCAAACGACTTAGTATCTCGTTTGGACGACTTAGTGTCTCGTTTGAGCTATACTAAGTCATTCAAACAAGATACTTAATCGTTCAAACGAGATGATGCCGGGAGTTTTAAGTGTTTTGTTTTTGGGAGGGGGGGGGGGGGGGCATGGGCTTCAGGGTTTCTGTTTGTTTCCACCACAGCTGTTATGCTTTTTTTTATATACAGTATTACTGTACTCACGTAAAAACTGTGATAAAATGTGGTTTCTGTTAGGATTCTTCCCCAGTATTTCTTATTGGCAGCCTTTGCCTCCCAGTTAGTCTCTCTCCCCGCTTACCCTGAGGGGACCTCAGTAGAGAGATACTCCCCCAGTAAACACAAGGAATGAACCAAATTCATAATTCTACCCAACCTATTTTACATTGCTCACTTACCCTTCACTGTTGTGTCAGATTTGACTTCTTAACTGTGTCTGTTTCGCAACGCATTACCTTATCTTTCTATTATTATATGACATAACAAGGTGGCTAACTTCACTTCGGATGAAGGGCGTCTCAATTAGGTAACAAGTTCAAACGTTCTCTCGTCATTGCAGTCCTGACAGAGCACTTGGTGGCTCTTACTGTGCTATTGTATTACCAAATACAGACAGTTAGTATATCAAATCCACGTGAATACTGCTATATAACTGCTATGTAAGCCAAAACCTATATGCACATGTGCTATGTAAGCCTATACAAATGCATGCACATGTGAATACTGCTGTGAATACTGCTATCTAACCTAAAGCCTGTAGGCAGGGTTACCGCTGAACAAACCGTCTGCCATTCTCAGTCTCTGCTGCACTGTCTGAGCCTTAGCCCCTTCCTTCCCACCCTTCCTTCCCTTCCTCCCTCCCTCATCCCTACCCATGTTATTTATAACTATGTGGTGATGCAACACATGGTACAACTGGAATTCTGATAGACTTTGGTTTTTAATGTAAACATATCATTTAAACGTATTAATCATGCAGTGTGTTTTAATAGACAATAATGTCCAGTGAGCAGCAGGGCCAGCCAGGGCCATGTCATTGAGGGGACCCTGGGCAGCTGTGAACCGTGTGGTTGGGTGGGGTGGTGGGGGGAATGAACAGGAGATTACTACTCTAGTGTGTTAGCAGTGCTGAGGCAATCTGACAGCATTGCCATGGACGGGGTGTCCATCCCCTCTGTCTCTCTCTCTGTCTATTTCTCCCTGACTCTCTATTAATTTCTCTCAAACTGTCAATCTCTGTCTCTCTCTCTCTCCCTCTCCCTCCCTTCCTCTCAATTCAATTCAATTCAAGGGGATTTATTGGCACGGGAAACATATGTTAGCATTGCCAAAGCAAGTGAAGTAGATAATATAATAAAAGTGAAATAAACAATCAAATGAACAGTAGACATTACACTCACAAAAGTTCCAAAAGGATAAAGACATTAGAAATGTCATAAACTCAGCAAAAAAATAAATGTCCCTTTTCCAGGACCCTATCTTTCAAAGATAATTTGTAAAAATCCAAATAACTTCACAGATGTTCATTGTAAAGGGTTTAAACACTGTTTCCCATGCTTGTTCAATGAACCATAAACAATTAAGGAACAGGCACCTGTGGAACGGTCATTAAGACACTAACAGCTTACAGAGGTAGGCAATTAAGGTCAGAGTTATGAAAAATTAGGACACTAAAGAGGCCTTTCTACTGACGCTGAAAAACACCAAAAGAAAGATGCCCAGGGTCCCTGCTCATCTGTGTGAACGTGCCGTAGGCATGCTGCAAGGAGGCATGAGGACTGCAGATGTGGCCAGGCCAATAAATTGCAATGTACGTACTGTGAGATGCCTAAGAGCGCTACAGGGAGACAGGATGGACAGCTGATCATCCTCGCAGTGGTAGACCACGTGTAACAACACCTGCACAGGATCGGTACATCCAAACATCACACCTGCGGGACAGGTACAGGATGGCAACAACAACTGCCTGAGTTACACTAGGTACCCACAATCCCTCCATCAGTGATCAGACTGTCTGCAATATGCAGAGATAGGCTGGACTGAGAGCTTGTAGGCCTGTAAGGCAGGTCCTCACCAGACATCACCGGCAACAACGTTGCCTAAGGGCACAAACCCACCGTCGCTGGACCAGACAGGACTTGCAAAAAGTGCCCCATTCACTGGCAAGTCGTGGTTTTGTGTCACCAGGGGTGATGGTCGGATTTGCGTTTATCGTCGAAGGAATGAGTGTTACACAGACGCCTGTACTTTGGAGTGGGATCGATTTGGAGGTGGAGGGTCCATCACAGCATCATCGGTGTCACAGCATCATCGGACTGAGTTTGTTGTCATTGCAGGCAATCTCAATGCTGTGCGTTACAGAGAAGACATCCTCCTCCCTCATGTGGTACCCTTCCTGCAGGCTCATCCTGACATGACTCTCCAGCATGACAATGCCACCAGCCATACTGCTCGTTCTGTGCGTGATTTCCTGCAAGACAGGAATGTCAGTGTTCTGCCATGGCCAGCGAAGAGCCCCGATCTCAATCCCATTGAGCACGTCTGGGACCTGTTGGATTGGAGGGTGAGGGCTAGAGCCATTCCCCCCAGAAATCTGGTGCAGTCCATGGGGAGGAGAAGCACTGCAGTACTTAATGCAGCTGGTGGCCCCACCAGATACTGACTATTACTTTAGATTTTTGACCCCCCCTTTGTTCAGGGACACATTATTCAATTTCTGTTAGGCACATGTCTGTGGAACTTGTTCAGTTTATGTCTCAGTTGTTGCGTCTTGTTATGTTCATACAAATATTTATACATGTTAAGTTTGCTGAAAATAAACGCAGTTGACAGTGAGAGGACATTTCTTGTTTTGCTTATTATGTATATATACTGTAACGATGTTCAAGTGGTTAAAGCACAAAAGGGAAAATAAATAAACCTAAATATGGGTTGTATTTACAATGGTGTTTGTTCTTCACTGGTTGACCTTTTCTTGTGGCAACAGATCACAAATCTTGCTGCTGTGATTGCACGCTGTGGTATTTCACCCAGTAGATATGGGAGTTTATCAAAATTGGGTTTGTTTTTGAATTCTTTGTGGATCTGTGTAATCTGAAGGAAATATGTGCCTCTAATATGGTCATACATTTGTCAGGAGGTTAGGAAGTGCAGCTCAGTTTCCACCTCATTTTGTGGGCAGTGTGCACATAGCCTGTCTTCTCTTGAGAGCCAGGTCTGCCTACGGTGGCCTTCCTCAATAGCAAGGCTATGCTCACTGAGTCTGTACATAGTCAAAGCTTTCCTTAAGTTTGGGTCAGTCACAGTGGTTAGGTATTCTGCCACTGTGAACTCTCTGTTTAGGGCCAAATAGAATTCTCTATTTTTTTTGCTCTGTTTTTTGTTCATTCTTTCCAATGTGTCAAGTAATTATCTTTACGTTTTCTCATGATTTGATTGGCTCTAATTGTGCTGCTGTTGCTCTCTCTCTCTCTCTCTCTCATTCTCTCTACCCATTTCTCTCTGACTGTCGATCTCTCTCTCGCTTGTTCTTTTTCCATCTCTCTTTCCATAACTCTTGCTCTTACTGGTGGGTTTAAAGGATATATAGAGGTCATGTCAACACGGCTGTAGTCAGTCTCAGTGAGTTTCATACAGAAGTATTATTTTACTCTTTAAGTGCATTCTTGGAGACAGGGATGGCTAAATAAACTGATATCCTTTTGGTCCTTCATAGGAATCATAGAACAAACACAATCTTTGATTCATATTATCAGTAAAAATTATGAAATGACCAATGATGTCAGTAGGCAAAGATGGGTTTTGAATAGTTCAAATAAAACACATTGCATTAAAAACCCTGCATATTTGGTCAAACACGTATGTTAAAGTAAAAGCTGTGATGTGCTTCCCTCTGGTGGTGAAGAGGCACAATAACATGCTGGTACAGTACAGTATTGTCAATTATTTTTTACAGTATCTTTTGTCACTTATACATCAGCAGCAGTGGGTTTGACTTGAAGTTAACAGGCAGGGCACAAGACCAGGGTTGGGTATAACTTGTGGTGGGACTCGGGTCAGCTTACAATAGTAAATGACCAGCCACAGCAATTAAATAATACATTTGTTTTCTTGTTCTATATGTGTATGCTATAGTCATATAAATCAGAAACATCTCCATTTACATTTGGCGCCGATAACTGCAAAGCGCTTTGATTAACAGTAAAAAGTGAACACACTGTTCATAAACACAATGGGTCGTTCCATGTCATTTCAGCAAGCCATGACACACACCATCTCAGATTGTCCTGAAATCATTTCTGTAGTTCGAAACAGGGAAGATGATCAATTCCTCAAGCATTTTGTGGAAATGTAATTGGATCTCTGAGAACTTAAGCTAATTGATAGCACCCAATATTGTCCCTTTTTAATTGATAGGGTTCACATAATATTCAACAAAATAGTGCCAAACATCCAATTTGCACCAAAAAATCTTCAGATCATTGAGTAAGACATGAGGATTCCAATACAATGGTCAAAAGCCCACACCACACCGCAAAACTATCCCACCCCAACAACCAGTTTACAGTATCAGTTCTCTATGTTTGACAAGTAGTATGGCGCTAACCCCTAAACAAAAAAAAAAGTAGTAATGGATTTGCGGTTGGAGTAGTGCTTCATCACCCTTTGTAATGTCTTCCCTGTAAATCTGGAGATGTTTTTTTCCTCTGTTCAGAGAAATGACCCATTTAAGTTACAGTTACAGTTACTGTGAAAGTACCAGGTTTTGCCCACTAGATGCCGCTGTTCCTGCTACTGCCACCACGCCATTTTGACGCTGCTATTCTGCTACAGCCAAGAGACCAGCAACATGGATATAAGGGTGTGGTGGCAGTAGCAGGAAGTGTGGTACTTTCACATTAATTTATGGTGAATCAAATTTGATTGGTCACATACACATGGTTAGCAGATGTTATTGCGAGTGTAGCGAAATTAAATGCTTGTGCTTCTAGCTCCGACAGTGCAGCAATATCTAACAAGTAATCTAACAATTCCACAAAACAACTACCCAATACACACAAATCTAAGTAAAAGGATGGAAAAATAATATGTGCATATAAATATATGGATGGGCCATGACCGACATGCATAGACGAGATGCAGTAGATGGTATAAAATACCGTATATACATCTGGGATATGTAGTGCAAGATATGTAAACATCATTATTAAAGTGGCATTAACAAAGTGACTAGTGATCCATTTGCTCGAGTGGTCAATGATTTCAATTCTGTATGTAGGCAGCAGCCTCACTGTGTTTTTGATGGCAGTTTAAAGTCTAATGGCCTTGAGATAGAAGCAATTTTTCAGTCTCTCAGTCCCAGCTTTGATGCACCTGTACTGACCTCGCCTTCAGGATGGTAGCGGGTTGAACAGGCAGTGGCTCGGGTGGTTGTTGTCCATGATGATCTTTTTGGCCTGCCTGTGACATCAGGTGCTGTAGGTGTCCTGGTGGGCAGGTAGTTTGCCCCCGGTGATGACCGCACCACTCTCTGGAGAGCCCTGCGGTTGTGTGCTGTGCAGTAAATAATGCAAGCTACTTCAATGGCTAATTTCTCTGAACAGGGGACTCACCAGACTCAAACTGGACAGTTTTATCTCAATCTCTTCATTTAAAGACTCAATCATGGACACTCTTACTGACAGTTATGGCTGCTTTGCGTGATGTATTGTTGTCTCTACCTTCTTGACCTTTGTGCTGTTGACTTTGCCCAATAATGTTTGTACCATGTTTTGTGCTGCTACCATGTTGTGTTGCTACCATGTTGTTGTCATGTGTTGCTGCCTTGTTATGTTGTCTTAGGTCTCTCTTTATGTAGTGTTGTGTCTCTCTTGTTGTGATGTGTGTTTTGTCCTATATTAATATGGTATTTATTTCTTTATTTATTAATCCCAGGCCCCCGTCCCCGCAGGAGGCTTTTGGTAGGCCGTCATTGTAAATGAGAATTTGTTCTTAACTGACTTGCCCAGTTAAATAAAGATAAAATAAAATTAAAATAAGAAAAAATAAGAAATACTCCAAGCAGCAGCTCCATACTACTTGTCAGACATTGAGAACAGATACTGTATACTGGTTGTTAGGGTGGGATAGGCGTGGGGTGTGGGGTGTGGGGTGCCCGTGGGTGGCTTTTGATATTTTATTATTTTGATTGTCTTACTCATTGTTAGGAAGAATTATCGTCCAAATCGGATGTTAGGTACTATATTTATTGAATATGATATGAATCCTTTAAATTAAATGGCCAGTTTGGGTGAAAACAATTAGCTTAATTTCTAATAGATCAAATAATATTTCAACAAAGTAATGTTTCAGGAATGCTAATCTCGTCTGATTTGAGATGGTGGCTGTCAAAATCCTCTTGTGCTTTTGAGGTAAAACAACTCCAGTGGCAAATGCAGCAGCTACTAGAACACATTAAATATGTCTTGGCCAAGTGTGGCAGAAAAACCAGGGCAGTGCTCCAGTTCTCTAAATTACTGCCCACTAACGACGCTGACAGCCTAATTTAATAGATTTATTAAGTGAAAGATTAGCTAGCTGAAGTAATTAAGTGTTCAGATGAATGTGAACAATTTGGGACCCGAACCACCTCCAGGGGCTGCTGCTGAGACTCATTCACCCCCCCCCCCTTCCCTCCTTCTCCCTCTCCTCTTCCCTCCTCCTCTCCTCTCCTCTTCCCTCCTTCTCCTCTTCCCTCCTTCTCCCTCTCCCCT
Organism: Oncorhynchus nerka; assembly: GCF_034236695.1. NCBI lineage: Eukaryota > Metazoa > Chordata > Actinopteri > Salmoniformes > Salmonidae > Oncorhynchus > Oncorhynchus nerka. Next base: position 49,436,774 of record NC_088423.1, read on the forward strand.
TCCCTCCTTCTCCTCCAGCGTTACATTATGGCTGGGGCATTCTAGGGCCTTCCGCAAAACAACATGTTTGTCCCCATGTTAAATATCCCCAAGGCAGTTTGCAGTTGGTTGTTGCATCTCATTGGAGTCGTTTAGCAGATGCTCTTATATAGAGTGACTTACAGGAGCAATTAGGGTTAAGTGCCTTGCTGAAGGGCACATCGACAGATTTTTCTGGAAGGCCTGATGAATATGTAGCCTTGTTCTCTGTTTCTTCTGCCTGCATGCTAGCATGACTTTAAAGCTGTAAAAACACCCCAGAGGAACACAGACACAGAATATACTCACACACATCTAACATCGGCACAGCTGATCTAAACAGAGCAAAACATCAGTAGTACTCAGTTAAACAGGGAAGCTATCATGCTTATACATTATGTGTGGTTTATTAGAGGCTACACAAGAGTTATTGGGAATATGTAGAAATAACTGGTGATGACACTCTGATAAGATGGATATACAGATGAAGGGGCTGTGTTCATTGATCCTCACCATCTTATGTTAGCCAGAACCCTGAAGCAAGATATGATTTGACCTGAATTTCACATTTGAGAGCCAACTCCCAGAATGATCAAGTCTGGCAGATGTAATTGTTTTAATTAGTTTCAACAGTTTTAATTATGTAATACCCAAGATGTTACCGGGAGCTATCTCATCACAGTGAGTGAAAGTTGGAGCCCTACAAGTTTATAGTCACAGCTCAGTATACTGCGTAAAACATTAGGGAGCCTCAAGACTCTGGCTGTAACGCAAGATCCCACCACAGAGCTAGCAGTAAAGAAAGCAGAATGGATTTTCATTCACATTGCCCTTGTTTACATGAACCAGATGTTTGAAAACCAGATGTTTCTGTATGGTTTGATTTGTGGACTAGATTACTTGTCCTAACTCACAGCACATATTTTCAAGGATAGGAAATAGTGTTAGCTTTGGTCTGTATGCCATGAGCAGTCATTCCTTTTTTTCTTCCTCCAAATACTAAACCTGGTCAGCTAATTACTCATCTTTCCTACTTAAAATGTATCTGCTCTTCTCCTTTTGGTTCAATAGATTTGTGTGCGCGCACACGCGCAGGGTACATGCATGCGTGCCGGTGCATAACCACAAAAACATAACAATTACACCGGCTCATCTTTTGTGTTTGGATGGATGTGGTGTATGTATTCCTGGTTAGGATATCAGAAAGGTCACCATAGACTGCCTCAGTGTTATCAGATGCCTCCAGCTGCCATTGTTGAATTCAGGCCTGCCAAGTATTGGCTCATTTGTATACTGTGGCTCTCAAAGGGAGCAGCTGAAGCATTTCCTAGGTTCACAGCCATAATCCCTATGAGGAAATATCCGGTGAATATGAGACTTGAGTTCGTTGCCGGAGGGGTGCCAGCTATGATAAAATATGAATTACCCAGTTAATGTAATGTGCGGATGTGTGTGTTCCCCATTAATTGTCTGGCAGCTAACCTCATAAAAAAGTGTTGCCCCAATATCTCAACATGCCAGAGTGGTGAACAGTCAACAAATCTAATAGTGTTTTCCCCGGTCCAGCCAGGGCAGACCTATACATCACTGCTGAGCAGCTACAGGGCACTGCCAACATAATAGCAATCTCATTCCCTGCCACCTGCCCCGCCACCCCCATCTCGGAAGGCACGGACTCCACTTCAATCCACTAGAACAGGCACGGGATTATGCTCAAATGGATTTTGTAATGATGTTGGCTATCATGATCTTGCGAAAGGCATTTTACCTCTACAATGTATGCCATGTACCTCAATGGATTGGGAAACAATCTACCGCTGGTTAGATATGAAGGGCGAATCATGGTAGACTTCGTCATATCAGCCGGTGGCTGGTGTCAGGTGCTTACAGCATTGGTATTCCCTGCTTCTTGAATGAGAATTCGGTGTGATGTCTGGTTCCGCAAGACTAGTATATAAGTGAGTAATGAATACACCCAGCCAGGCTCAGATCTGCTTCAGAGCCATGACCCATATTGAAAAGGCAGTGTTCTAAAGAGGGACTGGTGTGTTTGTTTAGTGCAACGTGAGGGTGAGCCGTGACTGTTGGGATGAGTTGCTCAGGGAGGCAGTTGGCAGAGCTGATAAGATGGAGGGGGACGATGTGTGAGAGAAGGAGGGTGCGAGAGAGAGAGGAGACAGAGGACGAGGGAGAGAGAGATGGAGACAATAAAGAGGAAGAGAGAGAGGGAGGGAGTTATCATACCACGGGGTCTGATATGGCATAATGAAGACTTTTGATGTAGGCTACTGTATCAGTGAGGTGACAGCTGTGTCAGCAGTTATACAAGTGAACTGGTAACACTTTCCTGACACCCAGTGTCTAGCTTAGTTAGCGGTGCGCGCTAAATAGCGTTTCAATCGGTGACGTCACTTGCTCTGAGACCTTGAAGTAGTGGTTCCCCTTGCTCTGCAAGGGCCGCGGCTTTTGTGGAGCGATGGGTAACGATGCTTCGTGGGTGACTCTTGTTGATGTGTGCAGAGGGTCCCTGGTTCGCGCCCGGGTATGGGCGAGGGGACGGTCTAAAGTTATACTGTTACACCAGCACCATAACACGTTATGACGCAGTCATAACCATGTCATAAAAGCCAACATAACGTGTCATAACCTGTTACAATATGTGTCATAACACTGTCATGACACATCTATTTAGACCTGTTAGGTTATTATATGGCTGGTTATGACACCTACATAAGAATGTAAAACCCCCACAAAACCTATCACCCCTAGCGTCGTCCAGGTTAGGGAGGGTTTGGCCGGTAGGGAAATCCTTGTCTCATCGTGCACCAGCGACTCCTGTGGCGGGCCAGGTGCAGTGCACGCTAACCAAGGTTGCCAGGTGCACAGTGTTTTCTCTGACACATTGGTGCGGCTGGCTTCCGGGTTGGGTGCGTACTGTGCTAAGAAGCAGTTGGGTTGTGTATCGGAGGACACATGACTTTCAACCTTCGTCTCTCCCGAGCCCATACGGGAGTTATAGCGATGAGACAAGATAGTAGCTACTAACAATTGGATACCACGAAAATGGGGAGGAAAAGGGGTATAAAATAAAAACAACAACAAAAAGTTAACGAAACGTCATTTTTTATCTCAAAAACTAAATGAGAAGTCACATCAACTCTATTTTTTTGATAACAAATTAACTTTTTTCCCAGCATGTTCTACTGCAGGTAAATAATTTTGTATTGTTTTTAATATCTGTGTTTTTTGCATGTACATTGAGTGATTGATTCATTAATATTATGCTACACAAAGATAAATAACCTACCATTTTCTGAACAAATCCAATATTTTGGTTTGATTCTTTGCACCTGTTACTGAAATGGTTGTTCCAGTTTAAATGGCTTAGGAAGTCTCCTCACACTCTTCCTAACTCTGGCAGTAATTAAGAACGCAGGTTGTGGGTGATTTTTTTACACTGTTGGAACTGTCTGGATACAAATAGGAATTACACAATATTTTGCAAGCCATCATAATGTGACTTGCAGGTAGGGTTGAAAACAGTAACGGGGAAATGAAGCTTTCTGAAGCGTTGAGGCTTTCCAGACAATTGTGTCTAATATGTTCATTACTCGAGGAGTTGATCAACATAACGTACACTAGTGGCACCTGCTGGTCAAAAGAATTTAGAGCAACCAAATGATTATAGTTGACACCATAGCAGGTGAACATTGTTGCCTTATTATCTTCTACCGTACCAATACCAAACCAATAAGGACATCATTGATCACGTGATTCTGATAAAGTGATACAGGCATTGGCACACTGCTTTGAAGTAAACTGCTTAGCGATTGCGACACATGCCTCGGAGCTCCCGGTATCAAATGTAACAGTTTCTGTAGTGAACAAAAATATAAACGCAACATGCAACAATTTCAAAGATTTTACTGATTTTACTGAGTTACAGTTCATATAAGGAAATGTAGGCCCTAATCTATGGATTTCACACGACTGGGAATGTAGATAAGTATCTGTTGGTCACAGAACCTGTCAGTATCTGGTGTAATACATGTGGTATACATGTGGTCTGTGGTTGTGAGGCCGGTTGTCCGTACTGCCAAATTCTCTAAAATGACGTTGGAGGCGTCTTATGGTTGAGAAATGAACATTCAATTCTCTGGCAGCAGCTCTGGTGGACATTCCTGCAGTCAGCATGCCAATTGCATGCTCCCTCAAAACTTGAGACATCTGTGGCATTGTGTTGTGTGACAAAACTGCACTCTTTATAGTGGCCTTTTATTGTCCCCAGCACAAAGTGCACCTGTGTAATGATCCTGCTGTTTAATCAGCTTCTTTATATGCCACACCTGTCAGGTGGCTGGATTATATTGGCAAAGGAGAAATGCTCACTAACAGGGATGAAAACAAATTTGTGCACACAATTTCAGAGAAATACGTTTTTTTGTGCGTGTGGAACTTTTCTGAGATCTTTTATTTCAGCCCATAAAACATGGGACCAACACTTTACATGTTGCGTTTATATTTTTCTTAAGTGTATATATACAGTACCAGTCAAAAGATTTGACACACCTACTCATTCCAGGGTTTTTCTTTATTTGTACAATTTTCTACATTATAGAATAATAGTGAAAACATCAAAACTATGAAATAACAAATATGGAATCATGTACTCATTCAAGGGTTTTTCTTTATTTTTACTATTTTATACATTGTAAAATAGTAGCGAAGACATCAAAACTATGAAATAACACATATGCAATCATGTAGTAACAAAAAACTGTTAAACATATCAAAATGTATGTTACATTTTAGATTCTTCAAAGTAGCCACCCTTTGCCTTGATGACAGCTTTGCACACCCTTGGCATTCTCTCAGCCAGCTTCATGAGGTAGTCACCTAGAATGCATTTCAATTAACAGGTGTTCCTTAAAAGTTAATTAAAAGTTAATTTGTGGAATTTCTTTCCTTAATAATGTGTTTGAGCCAATCAGATATGTTATGTCAAGGTAGGGGTGGTATACAGAAGATACCCTATTTGGTAAAAGACCAAATCCATATTATGGCAAGAACAGCTCAAATAACCAAAGCGAAACAACAGTCCATCATTACTTTAAGGCATGAAGGTCAGTCAATTTCAAGAACTTTGAAAGTTTCTTCAAGTGCAGTCGCAAAAACCATCAAGCACTATGATGAAACTGGCTCTCATGAGGACCGCCACAGGAAAGGAACACCCAGAGTTACCTCTGCTGCAAAGGATAAATTCATTAGAATTAACGGCACCTCAGATTGCAGCACAAATAAGTGCTTCACAGAGTTCAAGTAACAGACACACCTTAACATCAACTGTTCAGAGGAGACTGCGTGAATCAGGCCTTCATGGTCGAATTGCTGCAAAGAAACACGCTACTTAAGTACGCCAATATTAAGAAGAGACTTGCTTGGGCCAAGAAACAAGAGCAATGGACATTAGACTGGTGGAAATCTGTCCTTTGGTTTGATGCGTCCAAATTTGAGATTTTTGGTTGCAACCGCCGTGTCTCTCTGAGACGCAGAGTAGGTGAACGGTTGATTTCCGCATGTGTGGTTCCCAACGTGAAGCATGGAGGAAGAGGTGTGATGGTGTGGGGGTGCATTGCTGGTGACACTGTTGGTGATTTATTTAGAATTCAAGGCACACTTAACCAGCATGGCTACCACAGCATTCTTCAGCAATATACCATCCCATCCAGGTTGTGCTTAGTGAGCTGCCCACTGCACTGAGGCTAGGTAACACGGTCACCACCGATAAATCCATGATTATCGAAAACTTCAACAAGCATTTCTCAACGGCTGGCCATGCCTTCCTCCTGGCTACTCCAACCTAGGCCAACAGCCCCCCCCCCCCCCCTCGCCTGAGATCCCCAAGGATTGGAAAGCTGCCCCTCTTCAAAGGGGGAGACACCCTGGACCCAAACTGTTACAGACCTATATCCATCCTGCCCTGCCTATCTAAGATCTTCGAAAGCCAAGTCAACCAACAGGTCACTGACCATCTCGAATCCCACCGTACCTTCTCCGCTGTGCAATCTGGTTTCCGAGCCGGTCACGCGTGCACCTCAGCCACGCTCAAGGTACTGAACGATATCATAACCGCCATCGATAAAAGACAGTACTGTGCAGCCGTCTTCATCGACCTGGCCAAGGCTTTCGACTCTGTCAATCACCATATTCTTATCGGCAGACTCAGTAGCCTCGGTTTTTCTGATGACTGCCTTGCCTGGTTCACCAACTATTTTGCAGACAGAGTTCAGTGTGTCAAATCGGAGGGCATGCTGTCCGGTCCTCTGGCAGTCTCTATGGGGGTGCCACAGGGTTCAATTCTCGGGCAGACTCTTTTCTCTGTATATATCAATGATGTTGCTCTTGCTGCGGGCGATTCCCTGATCCACCTCTACGCAGACGACACCATTCTGTATACTTCCGGCCCGTCCTTGGACACTGTGAAATCTAACCTCCAAACGAGCTTCAATGCCATACAACACTCCTTCCGTGGCCTCCAACTGCTCTTAAACGCTAGTAAAACCAAATGCATGCTTTTCAACCGTTCGCTGCCTGCACCCGCACGCCCGACTAGCATCACCACCCTGGATGGTTCCGACCTAGAATATGTGGACATCTATAAGTACCTAGGTGTCTGGCTAGACTGTAAACTCTCCTTCCAGACTCATTTCAAACATCTCCAATCTAAAATCAAATCTAGAGTCGGCTTTCTATTCCGCAACAAACCCTCCTTCACTCCACGCCGCCAAACTTACCCTAGTAAAACTGACTATCCTACCGATCCTCGACTTCGGCGATGTCGTCTACAAAATTGCTTCCAACACTCTACTCAGCAAACTGGATGCAGTTTATCACAGTGCCATCCGTTTTGTCACTAAAGCACCTTATACCACCCACCACTGCGACTTGTATGCTCTAGTCGGCTGGCCCTCGCTACATATTCGTCGCCAGACACACTGGCTCCAGGTCATCTACAAGTCCATGCTAGGTAAAGCTCCGCCTTATCTCAGTTCACTGGTCACGGTGGCAACACCCACCCGTAGCACGCGCTCCAGCAGGTGTATCTCACTGATCATCCCTAAAGCCAACACCTCATTTGGCTGCCTTTCGTTCCAGTTATCTGCTGCCTGTGACTGGAACGAATTGCAAAAATCACTGAAGTTGGAGACTTTTATCTCCCTCACCAACTTCAAACATCTGCTATCTGAGCAGCTAACCGATCTCTGCAGCTGTACATAGTCTATCGGTAAATAGCCCACCCAATTTTACCTACCTCATACTGTTTATATTTATTTACTTTTCTGCTTTTTTGCACACCAATATCTCTACCTGTACATGACCATCTGATCATTTTTCACTCCAGTGTTAATCTGGAAAATTGTAATTATTCGCCTACCTCCTCATGCCTTTTGCACACAATGTATATAGACTCTCTTTTTTTCTACTGTGTTATTGACTTGTTAATTGTTTACTCCATGTGTAACTCTGTGTTGTCTGTTCACACTGCTATGCTTTATCTTGGCCAGGTCGCAGTTGCAAATGAGAACTTGTTCTCAACTAGCCTACCTGGTTAAATAAAGGTGAAATAGAAAAAAGAAAGTGAGACGTCGAAGATGTCATCAAGGCAAAGGGTGGCTATTTTGAAGAATCTCAAAATATAAAATGTATTTTGATTTGTTTAACACTTTTTTTATTATATATGTGTTATTTCATAGTTTTGATGTCTTCACTATTATGTAGAAAATAGTAAAGATAAAGAAAAGCCCTGGAATGAGTAGGTGTGTCCAAACTTTTGACTGGTACAGCATATATACAGAGGGGCAAAAAAGTATTTAGTCAGCCATGGTGGAAAATAAGTATTTGGTCAATAACAAAAGTTTATCTCAATACTTTGTTATATACACTTTGTTGGCAATGACAGAGGTCAAACGTTTTCACAAGGTTTTCACACACTGTTGCTGGTATTTTGGCCCATTCCTCCATGCAGATCTCCTCTAGAGCAGTGATGTTTTGGGGCTGTTGCTGGGCAACACGGACTTTCAACTCCCTCCAAAGATTTTCTATGGAGTTGAGATCTGGAGACTGGCTAGGCCACTCCAGGACCTTGAAATGCTTCTTACGAAGCCACTCCTTCGTTGCCCGGGCGGTGTGTTTGGGATCATTGTCACGCTGAAAGACCCAGCCACATTTCATCTTCAATGCCCTTGCTGATGGTAGGCTTTGTTACTTTGGTCCCAGCTCTCTGCAGGTCATTCACTAGGTCCCCCCGTGTGGTTCTGGGATTTTTGCTCACCATTCTTGTGATCATTTTGACCCCACGGGGTGAGATCTTGCATGGAGCCCCAGATCGAGGGAGATTATCAGTGGTCTTGTATGTCTTCCATTTCCTAAGAATTGCTCCCACAGTTGATTTCTTCAAACCAAGCTGCTTTCCTATTGCAGATTCAGTCTTCCCAGCCTGGTGCAGGTCTACAATTTTGTTTCTGGTGTCCTTTGACAGCTCTTTGGTCTTGGCCATAGTGGACTTTGGAGTGTGACTGTTTGAGGTTGTGGACAGGTGTCTTTTATACTGGATTACTGCAACTCGCTGTTGGCTGGGCTCCCTGCCTGTGCCATTAAACCCCTACAACTCATCCAGAACGCCGCAGCCCGTCTGGTGTTCAACCTTCCCAAGTTCTCTCACGTCACCCCGCTCCTCCGCTCCCTCCACTGGCTTCCAGTTGAAGCTCGCATCCGCTACAAGACCATGGTGCTTGCCTACGGAGCTGTGAGGGGAACGGCACCTCAGTACCTCCAGGCTCTGATCAGGCCCTACACCCAAACAAGGGCACTGCGTTCATCCACCTTTGGCCTGCTCGCCTCCCTACCACTGAGGAAGTACAGTTCCCGCTCAGCCCAGTCAAAACTGTTCGCTGCTCTGGCCCCCCAATGGTGGAACAAACTCCCTCACGACGCCAGGACAGCGGAGTCAATCACCACCTTCCGGAGACACCTGAAACCCCACCTCTTTAAGGAATACCTAGGATAGGATAAAGTAATCCCTCTCACCCCCCCTCCCCCTGAAAAGATTTAGATGCACTACTGTTCCACTGGAGGTCATAAGGTGAATGCACCAATTTGTAAGTCGCTCTGGATAAGAGCGTCTGCTAAATGACTTAAATGTTAAATGTTAAATGATAACAAGTTCAAACAGGTGCCATTAATACAGGTAACGAGTGGAGGACAGAAGAAGTTACAGGTCTGTGAGAGCCAGAAATCTTGCTTGTTTGTAGGTGACCAAATACTTATTTTCCACCATAATTTGCAAATAAATTCATAAAAAATCCTACAATGTGATTTTCTGGATTTTTTTTTCTTCTCATTGTGTCTGTCATAGTTGAAGTGTACCTATAATGAAAATGACAGGCCTCTCATCTTTTTAAGTGGGAGAACTTGCACAATTGGTGGCTGACTAAATACTTTTTTGCCCACCTGTATATAGATACTGCACTGTTGGAGCTAGGAACCCAAGCATTTCGCTACACCTGCAGTAACATCTGCTAAATATGTGTATGTGAACAATAAAATGTGATTTGAACATTTCATTTGATTTGGAACGACGATTTTCTGAAAATGTGGGAATTTTGCAAACCCACTTACAGGCCTGATGTGGCATGTAAACCACGAGTTTCAGGCCACCATATTAGGGTAAAGCTAGGGCTCAAAATAAGGCCTGATGTAAAATAGATTAATTATAATGATAACATATACTAGTGCAGCATATACTAGTGCAGCATAAGTAACTAGTGCAAGCAGGTGTGATTTTGCACTTGGTAATACATGAGTAAAATCTTAACAACGCAGTTTGCAATTAATGTCACTCATGAGAATGACTGCAAAAAAATGTAGGACAGAATTTGCACCAAAGGCTACACCCGTTCTAAGTCACTCAATGGCACGCTATTCCAGAATTGCTTTGATGCAGATCGCGGCGCTGTACGTGAATGGAATCTTGTAAATAGGCTACCCTGCTTCAAAACAAATTATGGTACATAGTGTAGCTCCGTAGCCTTTACTAGGAGGACTTGGGAACTGCAGTTCATTATAGCAATGTCGGTTATTTTTGTGGAGGTGTGGTAGTCGTTGCCATGACAGCATATAGTTGGCAAACTCCCTTGTTGCCATTGATTATAGGAAGTACACATTCAAACGCTGTTTTTCGCTTGTTTTGGAATGAAAAGAACTGCAGTGACACCGACCGATTTGTTGAATGACGCATCATGTTGCTGGTGGTAGTGGAAGGACGGGGAACATTCTAAAAAGTAGCCCGCACTGTTCGTGTTTGGACCACATATTCAGGCATGTAATCTTTCCTGACTCAATACATTGCCAGGACACCAATGGAGGAAACGCTTTAGGCTAAGGGCTTTAGGCTAAGGGCTATGAGTATGAAACTGCACGCACCCAATTCTACAAATATCCACAGTCTTGTTCAAAACTAAATACAATGGGGACATCTGGAACTGATGCAGTCGAATTCTCAGGGGAAGAAGAGGAGGAATACTATGAATTTGAGCATCTACCTGCACTCCTTGAAGATGAGGTGAGAGTGAATATTTATGTTTACATTATTATCATCATTAATATTATTGTTCTCTCATTGGCATATATTAACCAAGCTTGAATATTGTAGGCTACCAACAATATTGTGTACTGAGGGTCCCCAAGGGACTGACTTTATTGTCTGTGAAATATATGCACCTGGGCTATGTTACTTGTGCAGTCCCAATAGATAGGCTAACCTATATGCTATTCACCAAGGGATTTAATGATTGAAGAAGACATGTTGTTTTATAAGGTCTATCAAATCAACATCATGCTCTCTGTCTCAGGACATCAGATGAATGTCTGTGATCTTTCCTTATAACTCTCAAGGTGATCAAGGACCATACTTATACTGTGGGACATAGGTAATGACCCCTGCTGTGTCCCCTCATGGCTTTAAATTGATAATCTGGAGATTCATTACAACATTAAAATACTACCCTGTCCTGTTTTCATCTCCCAGTTTGAGTTTTAAAGTAACTGCCCAGTGAAAATCTAACTTTTAAAAGTTCATATTCTGTTAACTCATAGCCAAATAATGTTGTTGACTCGTCCTATACTCGTATTTGTGGCCAAAGCATACATTTGACAAGAAAAAAAACACAAAAACCCTACCTTTACCTTGTATCTCAAACCAACCGTTTAAAAAAAATGCTTGCTGTTTCCTCATAGATCATGATGTCATCTCCCTGAAGAGGATGAGCAGGCCAATCAGCGGTCTATTTTTTATGACTGATATACAGTACCAGTCACACCTACTCATTTCAGGGTTTTTCTTTATTTGTAATATTTTCTAAATTGTAGAATAATAGTGAAGACATCAAAACTATGAAATAATGAACATAGAATCATGAAGTAACCCAAAAAGTGTTAAACAAATCAAAATATATTTTAGATTCTTCAAAGTAGCCACCCTTTGCCTTGATGACAGCTTTGCAACCTCTTGGCGTTTTCTCAACCAGCTTCATGAGGTAGTCACCTGGAATGCATTTCAATTAACAGGTGTTACTTGTTAAAAGTTGATTTGTGGAATTTCTTTCCTTAATGCATTTGAGCCAATCAGTTGTGTTGTGACAAGGTGTACAGAAGATAAAGACCAAGTCCATATTATGGCAAGAACAGCTCAAATAAGCAAAGAGAAACGACAGTCCATCATTACTTTAAGACATGAAGGTCAGTCAATGCGGAAAATTTCAAGAACTTTGAAAGTTTCTTCAAGTGCAGTCACAAAAACCATCAAGCACTATGATGAAACTGGCTCTCATGAGGACCGCCATAGGAATCACACTGCACACTGCCATAACCCATCTGGACAAGAGGAATACCTATGTAGGAATGCTGTTCATCGACTACAGCTCAGCATTTAACACCATAGTACCCTCCAAACTCGTCATTAAGCTCGAGACCCTGGGTCTCGACCCCGCCCTGTGCAACTGGATCCTGGACTTCCTGATTGGCCTCCCCCAGGTGGTGAGGGTAGGTAACACCATCTCCACCCCGCTGATCCTCAACACTGGGGCCCCACAAAGGTGCGTTCTCAGCCCTCTCTTGTACTCCCTGTTCACGCACGCCTCCAACTCAATCATCAAGTTTGCAGACGACACTATAGTGGTAGGCTTGATTACCCACAACGACGAGACGACCTACAGGGAGGAGGTGAGGGCCCTCGGAGTGTGGTGTCAGGAAAATAACCTCACACTCAATGTCAACAAAACAAAGGACATGATCGTGGACTTCAGGAAACAGCAGAGGGAGCAGCCCCCTATCCACATTGACGGGACAGTAGTGGAGAAGGTGGAAAGTTTTAAGTTCCTCTGCGTACACATCACAGACAAACTAAAATGGTCCACCCACACAGACAGTGTGGTGAAGAAGGCACAGCGCAGCAGCAGCGCCTCTTAAACCTCAGGAGGCTGAAGAAATTCAGCTTGTCACCAAAAACACTCAAACTTTTACAGATGCACAATCGAGAGCATCCTGCCGGGCTGTATCATCGCCTGCTACGGCAACTTCTCCACCCACAACCGTAAGGCTATCCAGAGGGTAGTGAGGTCTGCACAACGCATCACCGGGGGCAAACTACCTGCCCTTCAGGACACCTACAGCACCCGATGTCACAGGAAGGCCAAAAAGATCACCAGGGACAACAACCACCCGAGCCACTTCCTGTTCACCCCGCTATCATCCAGAAGGCGAGGTCAGTACAGGTGCATCAAGCGGGGACCGAGAGACTGAAAACAGTTTCTATCTCAAGGCCAACAGACTGTTAAACAGCCACCACTAACATTGAGTTGCTGCTGCCAACATACTGACTCAACTCCAGCCACTTTAATAATACAAATTGATGTAATAAATGTATTCACTAGCCACCTTAAACAATGCCACTTTATATATTGTGTACATACCCTACATTACTCATCTCATATGTATATACTGTATTCTATACCATCTACTGCATTTTGCCTATGCCGTTCGGCCATCGTTCATTCATATATTTTCGTGTACATATTTTTATTCATTCCTTTACACTTGTGTGTATAAGGTAGTTGTTGTGAAATTGTTAGGTTAGATTACTTGTCAGATATTACTGCATGGTCGGAACTAGAAGCACAAGCATTTCGCTACACTCGCATTAACATCTGCTAACCATGTGTATGTGACAAATAAAATTTGATTTGATTTGAAAGGAAGACCCAGAGTTACCTTTGCTGCAGAGGATAAGTTTATTAGAGTTACCAGCCTCAGAAACTGCAGCCCAAATAAGTTCTTCACAGAGTGCATGAATCAGGCCTTGATGGTCGATTTGCTGCAAAGAAACCACTACTAAAGTACACTAATAATAATAAGAGTGTCACAACTTCCGCCGAAGTCGGTTCCTCTCCTTGTTCGGGCGGCACTCGGCGGTCGACGTCACCAGTCTTCTAGCCATCACCGATCCACTTTTCATTTTCCATTGGTTTTGTCTTTGTTTCCCACACACATGGTTTTCATTTCCCTATTACTGGTCATGTATTTAACCCTCTTTTTCCCCCATGTCTTTGTGTGTGATTGTTTGTTGTTCAGGTCGGTATGTTTCCGGCTGTTTTTTCCCGGGTGCTGATTTCACCCGTGCTTTGTGACAACCGTTATTGTTCGCACATTGGCATTGTTACTTTGTGCTATTTCTTAAGTAAAGTGCATTGTTCACTCATCTCTGCTCTCCTGCGCCTGACTTCATGCACCAGCTACACCCACCGCCTGACAAAGAGACTTGTTTGGGCCAAGAAACACTAGCAATGGACATTAGTCCAATGGAAATATGTCCTTTTGTCTGAGGGGTTCCAAATTAAGGTTTTTAGTTCGAACTGCCGTGTCTCTGTGAGATGCAGAGTAGGTGAACAGATGATCTCCGCATGTGTGTTTCCCACTGTGAAGTATGGAGGAGGAGGTGTGATAGTGTGGGGGTGCTTTGCTGGTGACACTGTCAGTGATTCATTTAGAATTAGAGTCACACTTAACCAGCATGGCTACCACAGCTTTTTGCAGCGATACGCCATCCCACCTGGTTTGCGCTTAGTGGAGCTATAATTTGTTTTTCAACAGGACAATGACCCAACACACCTCCAGGCTGTGTAAGGGCTATTTGACCAAGAAGGAGAGTGATGGAGTGCTGCATCAGATTGACCTGGCCTCCACAATCACCCGACCTCAACCCAATTGAGATGGTTTGGGATGAGTTGGACTGCAGAGTAAAGGAAAAGCAGCCAACAAGTGCTCAGCATATGTGCGAACTCCTTCAAGACTGTTGGAAAAGCATTCCAGGTGTAGCTGTTTGAGAAAATGCCAAGAGTGTGTAAAGCTGTCGTCAAGGCAAATGGTGTCTACTTTGAAGAATCTAAAATGTAAAATATATTTTGATTTGTTTAACGCTTTTTTTGGTTGACACATGATGCCATATGTGTTATTTCATGGTTTTGATGTCTTTACTATTATTCTACAATTTTGAAAATAGTAAAAAATAAAGAAAATAAAGAAAAACCCTTGCATGAGTAGGTGTGTCAGACTGGTACTGTATGTCCACACTATTCTATTGTTTAAATTGTTTTTTTTAACCTTTATTTAACTAGGCAAGTCAGTTAAGAACAAATTCTTATTTTCAATGACGGCCTACTGGGGAATAGTGTGTTAACTGCCTTGTTCAGGGGCAGAAAGACAGATTTTTACCTTGTCAGCTTGGGGATTCAATCATGCAACCTTTCGGTTACAAGTCCAACGCTCTAACCACTAGTCTACCTGCCGCCCCAGTGCACGCATACACCATTCCAACACAGAAAAGCTACCTTTTAACATACTTCACTAGCATTTTTTGGAAGGAAAACTATTTCACTCGTATTTTAAGTAGTTATAGTTCCAATGTTTAACCATGTACAGTGTGCAATATCCGTGCAGAAAAGTTATTCAAAGTTTGTCACGATCGCCGTCTTCGTGGAAATGACCAGACCAAGGTGCAGCGTGGTGAGGGTACATTTTTCTTTATTATAAACAAGAAACAACAAAAACGAACGTGAAGCTTACTAGGGCTAAACAGGTCACTAACAAAGACAACTACCCACAAAATACAAAAGGAAAAAAGGCTGCCTAAGTATGATTCCCAATCAGAGACAACGATAGACAGCTGTCACTGATTGAGAACCATACCCGGCCAAAACATAGAAACACAGAACATAGAGTTTCCCACCCGAGTCACACCCTGACCAACCAAACATGGAGAATAAAAAGATCTCTACGGTCAGGGCGTGACACAGTTATTCACTTTGGAAGTTTTGAGCTGCAGGGGCTTTTGCAAGTGTGGCGACTCCGCAGAGACACTGCAGGGTAATCTTGAGTGGAAGGCGGTATGTGTGGGGTCAGCCTGCCAGATGCATTCAGCTTTAGTCTACACACAAGGGGAACAAGTGTAAACTTAGTCACATTTGACCTTTGAGTACTATGGGATGAATTAAACCATTAACAACTCATGATTTCCCGCGATTACTTAGTCACCCACTTAGAAGCCCAACCAGAAAATAAATCACTCACTACTTCACTCTTTTCTTTCCCTCTTATTCTCTCTCCGTCGCTAAACCTTTGAGGAGTTCCACCAGTGCAGATTTGGTCTCATTTAGAGCTCTTGGAGTGAGAGGGGAAGTTATGCGGACCTGCACATTTAACTTGAGGAGAGTGGGAGAGACTCAATGTTTCTCTGCACTGTTTCTCAAGGGAAACAGTCTATTTATGGCCTTTTGCTGCTGCTTAAAGTGACAGTTTTCTGCCCTATTATTGTGCCATATTCTACAGCATTGTAGGTGCGCTTTATTCACCTTCCGAAACAAATATTTTGTAACTGACAGGCAACCATCTTTTAGATCTCTCTCAGATCAATTGAAGATGTACTTTAAAGAGGAATATTCTGTCTTCACCCCAGTTCCATCTTTTTAAATGTTAGAAGAAAAGGGTTCCAAAAAAAGGGTTCTTCGGCCGTACCATAGGAGAACCCTTTTTGGTTCCAGGTAGAACCCTTTTTGGTTCAGTGTAAAACTCTCTGTGGAAGGGGTTCTACATGGAACCCAAAAGGGTTCTACCTGGGGACAGCTGAAGAACCCTTTTAGGTTCTAGATAGGAAAAAAAAGTGCTAAGTGTTTAAAATTACAACAACTGAATGCCCATGTTCCATAAGACTTCCATGAGACTTTTGAGAAAAGACAGTGGTCTGCTCCACTGTTCAGTCACATGCATGTAATGGAAATGCAGAGTACTGGACACATCATGACAATGGAGTCTCTCTATCTTAGTGCCATCAAAGACTGGCTTTTGTGCTAATGTGCAAAGCCAACAAAAGATCCTCTCTTCTTCACACACAAGTCCAGCACTGAAAATGTCAAACATGCCATGAGTTGTTTCGTATTCATTGACGTAATAAGGCTTCTTCATAAGACAAAATGTGCCCGCTTGGCTTTGCACAGTTTGCAGCATGACATACGAGGGTGTGGGTGTAAATGTGTGTATTGCTGCATGACACATACTGTATTAATTGTGCCTGTGTGTGCATGTGTGATACTCGTGTGTGTGTGTTTGTGTGTGTCTGTGTGTGCGTGCATGCGTGTGTCCGCAGGAGAACGTGTCCCTGGCAGATATCCTGTCGTTGCGGGACACCTGTCTGATGGAGCAGGAGGTGTGGGCGGTGTGTGTGGAGTGTGTCCTGGCCTTGCAGAGTATTGCCCCATCGGCCCTCTTCCACACCCTGTGCCTCACACCCGACACCCTGGCCTTCAACGCCCATGGCAATGTGTGCTTTATGGAGCAACTCAGTGGTGAGTCAACACAGCCCTCTCTACCTCAGAGATGATCCAGTCTCCCTGTCCATTCAGGGTCATGTTCATTAGGGCACACAAAAACATTTTAAAAGGTTTTGTAACAAGAAACGAAAAATAGTTATCCTTTTTGCAGTAGTCCAAGTACTCCCTCCCTGCTTCACTTTATTTTCTTCCATTTAGTTCATATTGAACACAACCTAGGTCTATCAGTTATTCAGTGGATTCTATGGTGTTTCGTTTCAGTTACAGTTAATCTGTTAGTCAATGCTGTCTGCTATTGTAAACGACTGAGGCAGCACTCTCTCCACTGATCAATCAGTCTGATCTGATAAACCCTGGCATCCTGAGGTCACAGGTCAATCTGTCCTCCCTATCTGAGGTCAAAGGGTCAAGAAGATCAGGGCCCGTATTCAGGTCCCCCCTTCTATTTATTATGACTTCAAAGGTCAAACTGATCTTAGATCAGCACTCCCACTCTGAGATGCTTAATGAATAGGGCTTCAGATTCTCCCCTTAAAGTTTGTTTACAAACCTCATCATATTCTCTTTTGGTCAGCAGTATACGTTTCAAACTAGAAAGTTCCACCTGTATCCAAAATAATTAAAATGAAAAACGGCTGCTTTTGCAAAAGAGGGATGTCTCTTAAAATGTTGAGCTATTGTGTGATTACACCTGTGTGATGTGATTTTGCAGTCGTCTACAGCTCCTCATCTCATTTGGATGAAAAAGGTTGGTGAAACAGTCATATCCTTCATGTTCAGGATAGTATGCCTCTGTCTCACCGTGTCCCTCAGACATACTGAGAAATCCACTCTGCCAACAGGCTAGCTTCTTCTCCTCTCAGGGAACTGCAATCATCTGTCTTTTACCAAACGAGGTTGCGTCACCGCCTGTCATACTCACCCCCTTCCACACAAACATACACAGGCAGGTAGGCAGGCACGTCAACACATACACACATGTATGCATGGATCCACAGACGTACATGCACACCGGACGCTCACACACATACGCACACACATATCAGTTCAGGGATAGCCTCCCGTTTTCTCCCTGGCAACATTAGTAATTGATAAGCATTGATGAGATCAACAGTGTCCGTGTTGCCAAGGGGATTGTTTCCCTGGTAACCAATATTCTGGCGGTCAGCTGGCTATCAGTGCCTTTGACTCACCCTGGATTCACATTAGAATCTATTGCTATTTGCTAATTGAGATAATTTGGTTAAGACACAATAAGATGTGCTGTCAGATGTCCTTTGTTGTGCACATGTTGGAATACTAACCAGCACTTATACTACTACTTTTCTCCCCTGCACTGATTAGGTTTAATCGAGCGGTTTTCTGAATACTGATGTGTGTGGGACATCATCACGTGTTCCCTTAGGAATTGAGCATTCAGAGTGACCTTACGTGACCAATTTAATGCTCAGTATGCAGCAGTGTTATTACTCATGGAGCAGTATCCATTCAAATCAAATCAAATTGTATTTGTCACATGCGCCCGAATACAACAGGTATTCGTAGACCTTACTGTGAAATGCTTACTTACAAGCCCTTAACCAACAATGCAGTTCAAGACATAAGAGTTAAGAAAATATTTGCTAAATAAACTAGTCAAATTTTTTATAGAAAGTAACACAATAAGATTACATAACAATAAAAAGGCTATATACAGGGGGTACCGGTACCGAATCAAATTTTATTTGTCACATACACATGGTTATCAGATGTTAATGCGAGTGTAGCGAAATGCTTGTGCTTCTAGTTCCGACAATGCAGTAATAACCAACGAGTTATCTAACCTAACAATTCCACAACTACTACCGTATACTACTAAGTGTAAAGGGATAAAGAATATGTACATAAAGATATATGAATGAGTGATGCTACAGAACGGCATAGGCAAGATGCAGTACATTTACATTTTACATTTAAGTCATTTAGCAGACGCTCTTATCCAGAGCGACTTACAAATTGGTGCTTTCACCTTATGACATCCAGTGGAACAGCCACTTTACAATAGTGCATCTAGGTCTTTTAAGGGGGGGAGGGGGAGAAGGATTACTTTATCCTATCCTAGGTATTCCTTAAAGAGGTGGGGTTTCAGGTGTCTCCGGAAGGTGGTGATTGACTCCGCTGTCCTGGCGTCGTGAGGGAGTTTGTTCCACCATTGGGGGGCCAGAGCAGCGAACAGTTTTGACTGGGCTGAGCGGGAACTGTACTTCCTCAGTGGTAGGGAGGCGAGCAGGCCAGAGGTGGATGAACGCAGTGCCCTTGTTTGGGTGTAGGGCCTGATCAGAGCCTGGAGGTACTGAGGTGCCGTTCCCCTCACAGCTCCGTAGGCAAGCACCATGGTCTTGTAGCGGATGCGAGCTTCAACTGGAAGCCAGTGGAGAGAGCGGAGGAGCGGGGTGACGTGAGAGAACTTGGGAAGGTTGAACACCAGACGGGCTGCGGCGTTCTGGATGAGTTGTAGGGTTTAATGGCACAGGCAGGGAGCCCAGCCAACAGCGAGTTGCAGTAATCCAGACGGGAGATGACAAGTGCCTGGATTAGGACCTGCGCCGCTTCCTGTGTGAGGCAGGGTCGTACTCTGCGGATGTTGTAGAGCATGAACCTACAGGAACGGGCCACCGCCTTGATGTTATTTGAGAACGACAGGGTGTTGTCCAGGATCACGCCAAGGTTCTTAGCGCTCTGGGACGAGGACACAATGGAGTTGTCAACCGTGATGGCGAGATCATGGAACGGGCAGTCCTTCCCGGGAGGAAGAGCAGCTCCGTCTTGCCGAGGTTCAGCTTGAGGTGATGATCCGTCATCCACACTGATATGTCTGCCAGACATGCAGAGATGCGATTCGCCACCTGGTCGTCAGAAGGGGGAAAGGAGAAGATTAATTGTGTGTCGTCTGCATATCAATGATAGGAGAGACCATGTGAGGTTATGACAGAGCCAAGTGACTTGGTGTATAGCGAGAATAGGAGAGGGCCTAGAACAGAGCCCTGGGGGACACCAGTGGTGAGAGCACGTGGTGAGGAGACGGATTCTCGCCACGCCACCTGGTAGGAGCGACCTGTCAGGTAGGACGCAATCCAAGCGTGGGCCGCGCCGGAGATGCCCAACTCGGAGAGGGTGGAGAGGAGGATCTGATGGTTCACAGTATCGAAGGCAGCCGATAGGTCTAGAAGGATGAGAGCAGAGGAGAGAGAGTTAGCTTTAGCAGTGCGGAGCGCCTCCGTGATACAGAGAAGAGCAGTCTCAGTTGAATGACTAGTCTTGAAACCTGACTGATTTGGATCAAGAAGGTCATTCTGAGAGAGATAGCGGGAGAGCTGGCCAAGGACGGCACGTTCAAGAGTTTTGGAGAGAAAAGAAAGAAGGGATACTGGTCTGTAGTTGTTGACATCGGAGGGATCGAGTGTAGGTTTTTTCAGAAGGGGTGCAACTCTCGCTCTCTTGAAGACGGGAGGACGTAGCCAGCGGTCAGGGATGAGTTGATGAGTGAGGTGAGGTAAGGGAGAAGGTCACCGGAGATGGTCTGGAGAAGAGAGGAGGGGATAGGGTCAAGCGGGCAGGTTGTTGGGCGGCCGGCCGTCACAAGACGCGAGATGTCATCTGGAGAGAGAGGGAGAAAGAGGTCAGAGCACAGGGTAGGGCAGTGTGAGCAGAACCAGCGGTGTCGTTTGACTTAGCAAACGAGGATCGGATGTCGTCGACCTTCTTTTCAAAATGGTTGACGAAGTCATCTGCAGAGAGGGGAGGAGGGGGGGAGGATTCAAGAGGGAGGAGAAGGTGGCAAAGAGCTTCCTAGGGTTAGAGGCAGATGCTTGGAATTTAGAGTGGTAGAAAGTGGCTTTAGCAGCAGAGACAGAGGAGGAAAATGTAGAGAGGAAGGAGTGAAAGGATGCCAGGTCCGCAGGGAGGCGAGTTTTCCTCCATTTCCGCTCGGCTGCCCGGAGCCCTGTTCTGTGAGCTCGCAATGAGTCGTCGAGCCACGGAGCGGGAGGGGAGGACCGAGCCGGCCTGGAGGATAGGGGACATAGAGAGTCAAAGGATGCAGAAAGGGAGGAGAGGAGGGTTGAGGAGGCAGAATCAGGAGATAGGTTGGAGAAGGTTTGAGCAGAGGGAAGAGATGATAGGATGGAAGAGGAGAGAGTAGCGGGGAGAGAGAGCGAAGGTTGGGACGGCGCGATACCATCCGAGTAGGGGCAGTGTGGGAAGTGTTGGATGAGAGCGAGAGGGAAAAGGATACAAGGTAGTGGTCGGAGACTTGGAGGGGAGTTGCAATGAGGTTAGTGGAGGAACAGCATCTAGTAAAGATGAGGTCGAGCGTATTGCCTGCCTTGTGAGTAGGGGGGAAGGTGAGAGGGTGAGGTCAAAGAGGAGAGGAGTGGAAAGAAGGAGGCAGAGAGGAATGAGTCAAAGGTAGACGTGGGGAGGTTAAAGTCGCCCAGAACTGTGAGAGGTGAGCCGTCCTCAGGAAAGGAGCTTATCAAGGCATCAAGCTCATTGATGAACTCTCCGAGGGAACCTGGAGGGCGATAAATGATAAGGATGTTAAGCTTGAAAGGGCTGGTAACTGTGACAGCATGGAATTCAAAGGAGGCGATAGACAGATGGGTAAGGGGAGAAAGAGAGAATGACCACTTGGGAGAGATGAGGATCCCGGTGCCACCACCCCGCTGACCAGAAGCTCTCGGGTGTGCGAGAGCACGTGGGCGGACGAAGAGAGAGCAGTAGGAGTAGCGGTGTTGTCTGTGGTGATCCATGTTTCCGTCAGAGCCAAGAAGTCGAGGGACTGGAGGAAGGCATAGGCTGAGATGAACTCTGCCTTGTTGGCCGCAGATCGGCAGTTCCAGAGGCTACCGGAGACCTGGAACTCCACGTGGGTCGTGCGCGCTGGGACCACCAGATTAGGGTGGCTGCGGCCATGCGGTGTGGAGCGTTTGTATGGTCTGTGCAGAGAGGAGAGAACAGGGATAGACAGACACATAGTTGACAGGCTAGAGAAGAGGCTACGCTAATGCAGAGGAGATTGGAATGACAAGTGGACTACACGTCTCGAATGTTCAGAAAGTTAAGCTTACGTAGCAAGAATCTAATTGACTAAAATGATTAAAATGATAGAGTACTGCTGGGGTAGGCTAGCTGCGTTGTTGACACTACCCTAATCAAGTCGTACCGTTGAGTGTGAAGTTTCTACAATGCTGCTTTTCGGGAGCTAGCTGGCTAGCTAGCAGTGTTGGTTACGTTACGTTGCGTTAGGAGAACGACAATAGCTGGCTAGCTAACCTAGAAAATCGCTCTAGACTACACAATTATCTTTGAAACAAAGACGGCTATGTAGCTAGCTATGTAGCTAGCTACGATCAAACAAATCACACCGTTGGGACTGTAATGAAATGAAATGAAAAAGTGATACTACCTGTGGAGCGACGCGGAATGCGACCGGAATGCGAAAGTTCTATTCAGTAGACGGTATAGAGTACAATATAGACATATGAGATGAGTAATGTAGGGTATGTAAACATTATATTAAGTGGCATTGTTTAAAGTGGCTAGTGATACATTTTTACATCAATTTCCATTATTAAAGTGGCTGGAGTTGAGTCAGTATGTTGGCAGCAGCCACTCAATGTTAGTGGTGGCTGTTTAACAGTCTGATAGCCTAACCCTTTTCCTGTAGTCCACGATCAATTCCTTTGCCTTGCTCACATTGAGGGAGAGGTTGTTGTCCTGGCACCACACTGCCAGGTCTCTGAACTCCCTATACGTTGTCGCATCGTTGTCGGTGATCAGACCTACGACTGTTGTGCCTTCAGCAAACTTAATGATGGTGTTGGAGTCTTGCTTGGACACACAGTCGTGGGTGAACAGGGAGTACAGGAGAGATCTAAGCACGCACCCCTGAGGGGCCCTAGTGTTGAGGATCAGCGAGGCAGATGTGTTGTTGCCTACCCTTACCACCTAGGGGCGGCCCATCAGGAAGTCCAGGATGCAGTTGCAGAGGGAGGTGTTTAGTCCCAGGGTCCTTCGCTTAGTGATGAGCTTTGTGTGAACTATGGTGTTGAACGCTGAGCTATAGTCTATGAACAGCATTCTCACATACGTAATTGTGCCTTTTGTCCAGGTGGGAAAGGGCAGTGTGGAGTGTGATTGAGACATCTGTGGATCTGTTGGGGTGGTATGCGAATTGGAGTGGGTCTAGGGTTTCTGGAATGATGGTGTTGATGTGAGCCATGATCAGCCTTTCAAAGCACTTCATGGCTACCGATGTGAGTGCTATGGGGCGGGAGTCATTTAGGCAGGTTACCTTTCCCATTCCTGGGCACAGGGACTATGGTGGTCTGCTTGAAATATGTAGGTATTATAGACTCTGTAAGGGAGAGGTTGAAATGTCAGTGAAGACACTTGCCAGTTGGTCCGTACATGCTCTGAATACACTGCTGGTGCTCTTATGCATGCTTCAGTGTTGCTTTCCTCAAAGTGAGCATAAAAGGCATTTGGTTGTCTGGTAGGCTCGCGTCACTGGGAAGCTCGCGGCTGGGTTCCCCTTTGTAGTCCATAATAGTTTGCAAGCCCTGCCACATCCGACGAGCGTCAGAGCTGGTGTGGTAGGATTCAATCTTAGTCCTGTGTTGACGCTTTGCCTGTTTGATGGTTTGTCTGAGGGCATAGTGGGATTTCTTATAAGCTTCCGGATTAGTGTCCCGCTCCTTGATAGCTATAGCCTTTAGCTCGGTGCAGATGTTGCCTGTAATCCATGGCTTCTGGTTGGGATATGTACTTACGGTCACTGTGGGGACGACGTTGTCCATTCACTTATTGATGAAGCCGGTGACTGAGGTGGTATACTCCTCAATACCATTGGATGAATCACGGAACATATTCCAGTCTGTGCTAGCAAAACAATCCTGTAGCGTAGCATCCACGTCATCTGACCACTTCCGTATTGAGTGAGTCACTGGTATTTCCTGCTTTAGTTTTTGCTATTAAGCAGGAATTATGGTCAGATTTGGTAGAAAATGGCATTACACAATGTCATTACACAATGTCATACATTTTAATATTAGCTCTCTCCAGTCCCATGAGAGAGCATTAATGTAGGTTGTTTTTTGCAATCATATTGTTAGCAGTTTCATGACTGTCCTGATCAGGTCAGGTTACAGGAGACCACAACCCTACAGATTATCTTTCAACCCCAACAGAGGAGGAGAGATCGAGGGGTCTGAAGATTTGGGGGTTTTATGACCCCTCACGCCCCTGGTAAATCTCAGGCCACAGACAAATTCCTTTGTCCTGTTACTATGGAGAACCAGCCTCAGAACATTAAACATTAAATAAAGGGACTTTGGAACAATGGTTTCCGTCAGCCAAGGTCTAAATAGTAAACGAACCCAGAACGCAACACAAGTTTGAAGACAAAGAAATCCTTTTCTACCCAAGCTATGGATGAGTAGCTGTGTCTAAGCGAGTGAATTCAAGCCGGACCCCCTTAGCATCCAATCCCAGCGAATCGTGGTATCTAAAAGGTTTCATTCATACGCTGTGAGCTCTGAGCTTACAGAGCTGTCTGTCCTCAGAAGACCCCTTCCATAGCAAGGGTGAGGGAACAGACTCCTAAGCCAAAAGGACACTGACATCGGGAGGACGATCAGAGAGGTGCGCCGGAGAAGTGAGTCATCGAGCAGCTGAACGGTCCACGCAGAGAATCCGCGGAGATCATCCCCACGCAATTACATCATTATATTCTGACCCATAAGAGCGGCAGTTTGGGGCAAGGCTAGGGTTAGAACAAGCATAGCTGACAAATTCACCCAAATGTATATTTCTCTTGTATACTTTCTTTTTTTTCTCTCTCTTTGAAATCCCCATTTTGGGTAAAACGCGCCATAGTATGTTGGCCCGTTGTACTAAGTTCTAATCAATAACCTATAATGTGTTTTGTCTATATGTATCTTTTATTATCAGTTTTGTTTTTTAGTAAATAAATATTCAACTAAGATTGGTGTGGTACGAACTCATTGGTGAGACCCGGGTCCGTGCAGATTCACGGGCTATATGATGTTCAGAACGAGAATGGTAGAGTTAACTGGTTAATTAGCGGCTGTTGTAAAATTGATATTCTGATATTCTTTGAGTTAATTTGGGAAATAGAAACTCAATAAAAAACTAGTTTTCCATTGGTGCCCCAGGTTAATGAGTTAATAATTGCTTGATTCAGAAACTTTTAATCATTCGACGGACAACAGTCGTCACATTTAACTAATACAACGTCACGACAGCAGGGAGTACATTCCTTCACTCATTGAATTCACTGTAGTCTCCTTTCTACAATATGTATGTGTTTGCCTCTCTTGTTATATTATAGACCGAGCTAACTTGTGATTTGGCCTTACCTTGTAGCTGTTGATGCACCTGGAATAGAGTAAAGTGCTATTTTCAGATTGAGTGAATTTGCAATTGCCATTGTTCAATAAAACATTTTCTATAACCAAATAATTAACAGCACTTTATACAGCTATTTCCCTCTTCTCTTATGGATTGCTCGTTTTGCAGTAGTACAATCCACTCATATTTCAATTTCTTTCCTTCCTTCCTCACTCACCATCTCCCTTTCACATCCTTTTCCCCTCTTTCTTTCTCTCCACAATTCCATCCTGACCTCTCCTCTCATCTCTTCCCTCTGTCTTTGTCTCTACCCAGTAGTGTTCACTTCTCCTTGGCCGTTCGTTCTTACCCTCTGTAGTGTCTCTGGTTTGCCCTCCACCTGGGTTGGGAGCACCTCAGTCATAACTCCAGTAGTCAGAGATGGCACTGTGACGATTGGCCTATGTCCTCCATCACATAGTCTAAAGTCTTGCCTGGTCATGTACTGTATACACACATGATAGCAATCAAGCTATTATGAGAAGTCCATTTATTGTAAAAATGTGGGGGTTAGTCATGTTATCCGATGTCTTGAATGTTGATCACCTGTGAAAGGAAAGGAACAAGTTTAGAGTTGGTGGTCGAACTCAGACAGATGGTTTGGAGCTAAAATCTTTTGCTGTTTCGTCTCCAGTGAATATAGCCTAACTCTTTCTGTTCATGCAATTGATGAGAAAACGCTACTACTACATTGTGATAATGTGTAACAATTCAAATGTGAAGGTAGAAAATTAGTAAATTATTACCTTGTATTACTTGTTTAATACAGAGGGTTATCTGGTCGTTACCTGGTCAGAGTTTCCACCTTCAAACGGTGGTTGCGTTCAAGAGTGCATAGTTTATTCGGGAGTATGGGTAATGCAGAAGTTGCTAATTCCCGGGGGGAAGGTCATCTTTGAAGCCCTATGTTATATTTATGCATTAAGCATGGTTTAGCACTTTGATCGAGTTCGATCTGAACATGTCTCTGTATTTCACTCCTTATGAATGCTAGTTTTCATGATGTGAAATGACATCTTGTTCTCATTGGTCAGAGGCATGATGGGTAGTCCTATTTAAACCCTGTCTTTTCATTGTTTGAGAGAAAGAGGGAGGGCAAGGTTGGCATGCTGCCGTTGACAGGTGTTATTGAGCCTGGGTTTTCTTTAATAATATACTGATTCAGTTCAGTTTGGCTTTGATCAACCACCAGTTTGTTATTTTTGTTTGTAAATACAGTGGCAAGAAAAAGTATGTGAACCCTTTGGAATGACCTGGATTTCTGCATAAATTGGTCATACAATTTGATCTGATCTTCATCTAAGTCTCAACAATAGACAAACGTAGTGTGCTTAAACTAATAACACACAAATTATTGTATTTTTATTGTCTATATTGAATACATAATTTAAACATTCACAGTGAAGGTTGGAAAAAGTATGAGAACCCCTGGGCTAATGACTTCTCCAAAAGCTAATTGGAGTCAGGAGTCCGCTAAACTGGAGTCCAATCAATGAGACGAGATTGGAGATGTTGGTTAGAGCTGCCTTGCCCTATAAAAACACTCACCAAATTTGAGTTTGCTATTCACAAGAATCATTGCCTGATGTGAACCATGCCTCCAACAAAAGAGATCTCAGAAGACCTAAGATTAAGAATTGTTGACTTGCATAAAGCTGGAAAGGGTTACAAAAGTATCTCTAAAAGCCTTGATGTTCATCAGTCCACGGTAAGATAAATTGCCTGTAAATGGAGAACAGTTCAGCATTGTTGCTACTCTCCATAGGGGTGGCCGTCCTGCAAAGATGACTGCAAGAGGACAGTGCAGAATGCTCAATGAGGTTAAGAAGAATCCTAGAGTGTCAGCTAAAGACTTGAAGAAATCTCTGGAACATACTAACATCTCTGTTGACGAGCCTACGATACGTAAAACACTAAACAAGAATGGGAGGACACCACGGAAGATGCCACCACAAAAAAACATTGCTGCACATCTGAAGTTTGCAAAAGTGCACCTGAATGTTCCACTGGGCTGCTGGCAAAATATTCTGTGGACAGATGAAACTACAGCTGAGTTGTTTAGAAGGAACACACAACACTATCTGTGGAGAAAAAAAGGCACAGCACACCAACATCAAAACCTCATCCCAACTGTAAAGTATGGCGGAGAGAGAATCGTGGTTTGGGGCTGCTTTGCTGCCTCAGGGCCTGGACAGCTTGCTATCATAAACGGAAAAATGAATTCCCAAGTTTTTCAAGACATTTTGCAGGAGAATGTAAGGCTATCTGTCTGCCAATTGAAGCTGAACTGAAACAGTTTTGTAAGGAGGAATGGTCCAAAATTCCTCCTGACCATTGTGCCAGTCTGATCCGCAACTACAGAAAACGTTGAGGTTAAGGTTATTGCTGCCAAAGGAGGGTCAACCGGTTATTAAATCCAAGGGTTCACATACTTTTTTCCACCCTGCACTGTGAATGTTTACACGGTGTGTTCAATAAAGACATGAAAATGTGGAATTGTTTGTGTGTTATTAGTTTAAGCAGACTGTGTTTGCCTATTGATGTGACGTAGATGAAGATCATATCAAATTTTATGACCAATTTATGCAGAAATCCAGGTATTTCCAAATGGTTCACATACTTTTTCTTGCCACTGTACTTGTACAGTCTCGTCGGCTATGCTAAGTCTAATCCTCACTTTGCTAATAAAAAGTCTCACTCTGGGCATAAAGAACCAGATCTGCATTGTTGCCTCCTCACTGTTAAAATTCAACCGCATGGTCAACTTCACAAGCCCCAAATCTAGACCTGACCTACTAAACAGTCTCTAGCTGTGGGAAGAGGCATTATCCCTACTTTCAACCCAGCACAAACAATGGCCTACTTAAGACTGAAAAGGCTCCGCATCGTGACCCAAGGCTTTGATCAGGAGTTAGCTGCAGTCTCATTAGTCTGGGTTTGTCTCTGAGCTATTGAATAATATAAACTCAGCAATAAAAGATCATTCGTAAAAATCCATATAACTTCACAGATCTTCATTGTAAAGGGTTTTAACACTGCTTCCCATGCTTGTTCAATGACCCATAAACAATTAATGAACATGCACCTGTGGAACGGACGTTAAGACACTAACAGCTTACGGTAGGCAATTAAGGTCACAGTTATGAAAACTTAGGACACTAAAAGAGGCTTTTCTACTGACTCTGGAAAAACACCAAAGAAAGATGCACAGGGGTCCTGCTCATCTGCGTGAACGTGCCTTAGGCATGCTACTAGGAGGCATGAGGACTGCAGATGTGGCCAGGGCAATAAATTGCAATGTCCGTACTGTGAGACGCCTAAGACAGCGCTACAGGGAGACAGGACGGACAGCTGATCGTCCTCGCAGTGGCAGACCACGTGTATCAACACCTGCACAGGATCGGTATATCCGAACATCACACCTGCGGGACAGGTGCAGGATGGCAACAACAACTGCCCGAGTTACACCAGGAACCCACAATCACTCCATCAGTGCGCAGAATGTTCACAATAGGCTGAGAGAGGCTGGACTGAGGGCTTGTAGGCCTGTTGTAAAGGCAGGTCCTCACCACACATCACCGGCAACAACGTCGCTTATGGGCACAAACCCACCGTTGCTGGACCAGACAGGACTGGCAAAAAGTGCTCTTCACTGGCGAGTCACGGTTTTGTCTCTCCAGGGGTGATGGTCGGATTTGCGTTTATCGTCGAAGGAATGAGCGTTAAACCGAGGCCTGTACTCTGGAGTGGGATTGATTTGGAGGTGGAGGGTCCATCATCTTCTGGGGCAGTGTGTCACAGGATCATCGGACTGAGCTTGTTGTCATTGCAGGCAATTTCAACGCTGTGCGTTACAGGGAAAACATCCTCCACCCTCATGTGGTACCCTTCCTGCAGGCTCATCCTGACATGACCCTCCAGCATGACAATGCCACCAGCCATACTTCTCATTCTGTGCGTGATTTCCTGCAAGACAGGAATGTCAGTATTCTGCCATTGCCAGCGAAGAGCCCGGATCTCAATCCCACCTGTTGGATCTGAGGGTGAGGACTAGGGCCATTCTCCCCCAGAAATTCCACCCAGAACTTGCAGGTGCCATGGTGGAAGAGTGGGGTAACATCTCATAGCAAGAATGGACAAATCTGGTGCAGTCCATGAGGAGGAGATGGACTGCAGTACTTAATGCAGCTGGTGGCCTCACCAGATACTGACTGTTACTTTTGATTTTGACCCCCCCTTGGTTCAGGGACACATTATTCAATTTCTGTTAGTCACATGTCTGTGGAACTTGTTAAGTTTATGTCTCAGTTGTTGAATCTTGTTATGTTCATACAAATATTTACACGTGTTAAGTTTGCTGACAATAAACGGAGTTGACGGTGAGAGGGCCTTTCTTTTTTTGCTGAGTTTACAAACATTAGGAACACCTTTCCTAATATTGAGTTGTTTCCAAACAGTTTGACAGGGATGCTGGCCCATGTTGACTCCAATGCTTCCCACAGTTGTGTCATGTTGGCTGGATGTCCTTTGGGTGGTGGACCATTCTTGATACACGCAGGAAACTGTTGAGCGTGAAAAACCCTATGTCATGGAAAGAGCAGGTGTTCTTAATGTGTTGTGGCTTAGCACATGGTTTTATAACAGGCAACGTATTGTCAATTAAGACCGATACCAACACCACATGTAATAACACATTTATTACCATTTTTAATGAGCTGTGTTGTTGTGTGCTAATTCTGCTGGACTGAATTATGTCGATGTTGGCTTAGCACCTTCATCATATTTTTGGGGGGCATTTTCTGGGGGCATTATATGAGGCCTACCTCATATAATAAAATGTTTATTACACACTCGGCGGGTAGCCTAGTGGTTAGAGCATTGTGCCAGTAACTGAAAGGTTGCTCGATCGAAATCGGAGCTGACAAGGTAAAAATCTGTCCTTCGACCCCTGAACAAGACAGTTAACCCACTGTTCCCCGGTAGCCCATCATTGTAAATAAAAATGTGTTCTTAATTGGCTTGCCTAATAAAAAAAAAAAATGTAGACATACTTTTGAATGCTTGTCTTGCAGATGATCCTGAGGGATCGTTTATACCTCCAGAGTTTGACAAGACTGGCAGTACCTTTGAGGTAAGTGGATTATTTCACTACGAATGGCTACTTCGCAGTCTGTATTGCCTCTCACTGTAGCAGATGCTCAAAACAAACATGGGAGAAATCAAAGAAATCTATATCCTCTCTGTGTTTAGCAGCAAATACAGAAGATAACAATATGTCTCACTAAGAAAAGATCTCTTTTAGTATCGCTCTCATTCTATCTCATTAACTCGTTACATTTACTTTACATTTGAGTCATTTAGCAGACGCTCTTATAGTGTGTCCATCTTAAGATAGCTAGGTGGGACAACCACATATCGCAGTCATAGTAAGTACATTGTTTCCCTCAATAAAGTACTGTAGCTATAAGCAAAGTCAGTGCTAATAAGGGGGGGAAATAAATAATAATCTCTTCTCGCTCTCGTCTCACGTTCACTTATTTTAATTCAGATCTCCCTCAATCTTCTCTGTAATTCTCTGTAATTTCTCCCTCTGCGTTGTCACTCGTTGTAACCATGTAGCCCTATAAATTGATTTCCTGCCTAGTCTACATTTATCAGTTGATCAATTGCAGGTGTAATGTGTGTGTCATTGAGTACTAAATAAACCATTGTGTGTCTATGTTTGTCTAATTTATCTGCTCTTCCAATGTATGTGCTCCAAGTGGGATCAGCTGAGGCATTAGAAATGTCATTAATTATAGTAATTCTATTTCTATCGCTGGGACCTGCTTGCACACACAACAGGAAGTAAACATGTCCTTACCACAGCTGGTGGATTTAACATATTGGCTCTGTTTATTTGAGACAGACATTTTGACTTAGAGAGGCTTCAGCTAACTATTTTTGTTATGTGTCACACTTTGAGATCTGGATCTTCTGCCTTTCCCATATCCAACACATAAGTACGGGTCGCATTCCTTTTAATTGTTTGGAATCTTGTATCTTGTCTGAGATTTGGCCTAAAAAAACACCTAGTTCGGATTCATTCAGGAGCCAACAAGTAAGCCATAATTGCAACAAAGAGCTCCATTCCCCCAAGTAAAGCACAAGAAAAGGGAACTCTCACGGCATACAAAGAGACAGGCTCTGGTGAAATTTCCCATTTACGCGCTGTAATTTCATCCAATGAGATGAGATCCAAGGCAATATAGAGGGTTGATTATGTGTTTGTTAGTTAAGGCCCCAGAATACATTGCCTGCCAGACATGATTAATCTGAGGGTGGTCAAATGAGGGAGCAACTTGACCCTGGTCTTGGCCTGGCCTGCCGCAGCTTTATTTACTTCTTAATGGCCCGATGAATTACTTCCTCAACCAACAGCATGCCAACTAGGCTCGGTTTCCAGTAAGACCCCACAGAGTTGCCCAAAGGACTTGTGCTACCTATACTAATAATGTGAGGTTACAGTGATCACGGGATACAGTAGTGCTTCCTGGCTGTTTGTTTGGTGCTGACATGAGATCATAAATTACACATATTTTATGTTCTAAATCCCATATGGTTGAAGGCAAACATGTCTAAGCAGTGTCTAGTCGTTATATTTTATGATGAACAATTGCATGTGTCTGGTTCTAGGGGTCAGTTTAAGGTCAATGACTCTCTGTGTCTCCTCCAGGGACACATGTACTCTCTAGGTTCCACCCTCTCTGCTGCGCTGGACTTTGTCATTGAGCCAGAACTGGAGGCAGAGCTGGGGGAGGAGATTCAGAGACTGCTGGAGCAGATGCAGGAGAAGGGGCCAGAGGACAGGCCACACCCCCAGGTAAGGTCACCATCATGGATGACCTTTAATGGAGTGCTGTCTTTTACACTCTTATTATACAAATTATTACAGGTAATATGGTGTAAGAAATATCCGAATGGATTTTCTCTCAAGTAGTAATGATAGCACTATCAATAGTAGTAGTAGTATGAATAGTAACAGGCCTACTATAGACCCTTTGGCAAACAGATACAAGAGACATGACAAACTGATATGCAACTGTAATACTGTAGATGTGCACAGACAGTGAACATGAGCAGCACCGTGTGGAAGAGCAATGACAGTGCAATGCAGATAGGGAAAACCATAAAGAATGGATGATGTCACAGTCATGCATGAAACCAGAATTCTACACAGGGGATAAAACTTTAACATTAAGTGTATACCAGTTACAGGATGTATTTTCTTTTGGGAAACAAATTAAACTGTTTCAACACTGAGTCCTCAACATTGGAAGCATCAACGATGAAATGAAATGTAATAAAGACAAGTTGCGTCATAGAATACGCATGTTTGTGTTAGCTAATAAAGCTACAATATTATATGTATCTCACCCTCAGGACATCCTATCCCTTGCAGAGGAAAAGCTAGAACATACCTCTTCCACAGTCCTGTGCCGGAAACTCTCTTCTATAGGAAGAAGAGTCCTGTCAATCGAATCCGTTGCAACATTTCAAGGTTTGCCTTTAGGCATGAGATATCTTTGTGTATTTCTATTTAAACATCAATTTCTATTGTAGTCTGCTGTGGCCATAACCATACTAACTGTGTATCCATCCACCATCCACAGATGGGTGGGATGGCTCTTGGGAGGCTCGATGGCAGCAGCCCCAACCCAACTGGCAGCTCCACAAGAGCATCAGCTCTGAGGACAGTAGCTTCAAAGACCAGTGCATTGTCTCAGACACCACAGCTGAGAATCGAGACCCAAACGATCCCAATAGAACTCTCCGACATGACGTATGTGGGTCCTGGGACTCCACCCTGTGGGCTGATGGTATGGGGGATGTGGAAGAGGATGGATGTGTCATAGAGGAGGACATGTTTGGTTCGCAGTTGGATAGCAGATCTCAGAACAGTTCCCCTGTACGAAGGAGGGCTCAGGAGAGGGCTGGGAGGGTGAGGGGGGTTCTGAATCGTTCCTGCTCTGTCCCAGACTCCAATAATCCCCCCACACACCCGCCAACGCCCCACGAGGATATCAGTGTCAATGTATCGGACCTCACGGAGATAGGAGCTGAGGAATGCATGGGGCACGGGTCTGTTTGGAGCAAGAGAGGGGATAGAGAGACAGTCCCTTATGAGTACAGTGACTCCAAGCAATGGGGCTCAGTGAGAGACAATGAGATGTCAGAAGGGGACAGACATTCTCACATCCCCATATGTGGTGATAAAACAGATTCAGACGGTCAAAGTGGAACACGTGATGATCCCACTTTGGCCCGCCCTGCTCAAGACCCAGAAGTGTCGGTTGACTCTGCCTGCAACATGACTTTAAACTCAAACCTTTACACTCCAAATAATCACATGACTAAAAGCATGCTGTGCCTCAATGAAGAATCACAAGATGAGGTGAGTTCAAGTCTAAATTACACTAAATTATTTAATTGATCTGCTTTGAGCATCTACAGTTGTCACGGCTGTTGAATGAACTGGACCAAGGCACAGGGTGGTGAGCTTACATTTTCTTCTTTATTTGAAAAGACGCCGAACAAAACAATAAACATTACAAAACAAACCGTGAAGCTAAAGGCTATGTGCCATAAACAAAGTCAACTTCCCACAAAGACAGGTGGGAAAGGGCTACCTAAGTATGGTTCTCAATCAGAGACAACGATAGACAGCTGTTCATGATTGAGAACCCTACCCGGCCAAAATATACAAATAATAGAACATAGAATACCCACCCCAAATCACACCCTGACCAAACCAAATAGAGACATAAAAAGGATCTCTAAGGTCAGGGCGTGACAGTACCCCACACCCCACCTCAAAGGTGCGGACTCCGTACGCAAAACCTGAACCTATAGGGGAGGGTCTGGGTGGGCATCTATCTGCCCGCGGTGGCGGCTCAGGTGCGGGACGCAGATCCCGCTCCACCACTGGCTCACCCCACTTTGGTGGCACCTCTGGTGCGGGAACCCTCGTCGCCGACCCCGGACTGGGGACCCTCTGAGGTCAGGGCGTGACAACAGTGCATTCGGAAAGAATTCAGGCCCCTTGACTATTTCCACATTTTGTTATGTTGCTGCCTTATTCTAAAATGTATTTAATTTTTAAAAAAAAATCCTCATCAATCTAGACGTTCTTTGCAAATGTATTAAAAATTAAAAACATAAATACCTTATTTACATAGGCATTCAGACCCTTCGCCTCGAGATTCGAAATTGAGCTCAGGTGCACCCTGTTTCCATTGATCACCCTTGAGATGTTTCTACAGCTTGATTGGAGTCCACCAATGGTAAATTCAATTAATTGGACATGATTTGGAAAGGCACACACCTGTCTATATAAGGTCCCACAGTTGACAGTGCATGTTAGTGCAAAAACCAAGCCATGAGGTTGAAGGAATTGTCTGTAGAGCTCCGAGACAGGATTGTGGTGAGGCACAGATCTGGGGTAACTGAGCAATCGTGAGAAGGGGCTTGGTCAGGCAGGTGACAAGATCCCGATGGTCACTCTGACAGAGCTCCAGAGTTCCTCTGTGGAGATGGGAAAACCTTCTAGAAGGACAACCATCTCTGCAGTACTCCACCATTCAGGCCTTTATGGTCGTGTGGCCAGACGGAAGCCACTCCTCCGTAAAAGGCACATGACAGACCGCTTGGAGTTTGCCAAAATAGGAAACCTGGCACCATCCCTACGGGGAAGTATGGTTGTGGCAGCATCATGCTGTGGGGATGTTTTTCAGCAGCAGGGACTGGGAGACTAGATAGGATCAAGGCAAAGATGAACTGAGCAAAGTACAGAGAGATCCTTGTTGAAAACCTTGCTCTAGAGCACTCTGGACCTCAGACTGGGGGGAAGATTCACCTTCCAACAGGAGAATGACCCTAAGCACATAATCAAGACAACACAGGAGTGGCTTCGGGACAAGTCTCTTTATGTCCTTGAGTGGCCCAGCCAGAGCCTGAACTTCAACCCGATCAAACATCTCTGGAGAGACCTGAAAATAGCTGTGCAGCGATGCTCCCCATCCAACCTGACAGAGTTTGAGAGGATCTACAGATAAGAATGAGAGAAACTCCCCAAATACATTACATTTACATTTAAGTCATTTAGCAGACGCTCTTATCCAGAGCGACTTACAAATTGGTGCGTTCACCTTAAGACATCCAGTGGAACAGCCACTTTACAATAGTGCATCTAAATCTTTTAAGGGGGGAGGGGGTGAGAAGGATTACTTTATCCTATCCTAGGTATTCCTGAAAGAGGTGGGGTTTCAGGTGTCTCCGGAAGGTGGTGATTGACTCCGCTGTCCTGGCGTCGTGAGGGAGTTTGTTCCACCATTGGGGGGCCAGAGCAGCGAACAGTTTTGACTGGGCTGCGCGGAAACTGTACTTCCTCAGTGGTAGGGAGGCGAGCAGGCCAGAGGTGGATGAACGCAGTGCCCTTGTTTGGGTGTAGGGCCTGATCAGAGCCTGGAGGTACTGAGGTGCCGTTCCCCTCACAGCTCCGTAGGCAAGCACCATGGTCTTGTAGCGGATGCGAGCTTCAACTGGAAGCCAGTGGAGAGAGCGGAGGAGCGGGGTGACGTGAGAGAACTTGGGAAGGTTGAACACCAGACGGGCTGCGGCGTTCTGGATGAGTTGTAGGGGTTTAATGGCACAGGCAGGGAGCCCAGCCAACAGCGAGTTGCAGTAATCCAGACGGGAGATGACAAGTGCCTGGATTAGGACCTGCGCTGCTTCCTGTGTGAGGCAGGGTCGTACTCTGCGGATGTTGTAGAGCATGAACCTACAAGAACGGGCCACCGCCTTGATGTTAGTTGAGAACGACAGGGTGTTGTCCAGGATCACGCCAAGGTTCTTAGCGCTCTGGGAGATACAAAATACAGGTGTGCCAAGCTTCTAGTGTCATACCCAAGAAGGCTCGAGGCTGTGATTGCTGCCAAAGGTGCTTCAGCAAAGTACTGAGTAAAGAGTGTGAATACTTATTTAAATGTGGTATTTAAGTTTTTTTTAAATAATACATTTGCAGAAATTTCTAAAAACCTGCTTTTGCTTTGCGGTTATGGGGTATTGTATGTAGATTGATGAGGGATATTTTAGAATAGGCTGTAAGGTAACAAAATGTGGAAAAAGTAAAGGGGCCCGAATACATTCCGAATACACTGTACATAGTTTTAAATGCCTTAGTTTCAGAAAATGCCTTGTTTCAACTCTTCAGGCTGATTTTACCAGCCCAGATTGAGCCTATTTCTGGACTAAAAAGAACTTTCAGTGGTGATTTTGCATTGAGCATGCTTTTTAGCCCAGGAATAGGCTTAATCTGGGTCAAGGAAACCGGCACTTATTCTTTTACTGTAGTGTGCCCTTTGGGAGGGAGGGAGATGTTAACAGTGTTTGTGATTGATTGTGACATAGTGGATCTCTCTGAGGGATCTACTCACACGGAGTGGGCAGAGATGGTCTGTTAATGAGCTATGGGCCCTGTGTCATACCTGCCTCTCCACACTGCAGACGTACATAGACTACCCAGGTTAGTGACACATCTGTCTACCAGCCACTGATACTCTGCTCTGTGTAAACCAATTACATTATTTACTAAGCAGTAAGCATCCAATCCATCACCTTCTCTGGTCCCTGTAAACCACTTTTCTGTTGATGAAATTATTATGAGAAACGTCAAAATGGCAGTGGCAATAAATCATTCAAAACTTTGTTTAGTTTGACATACATTTTACAAATGTATTAACCTCTAAGGCCTACTGTTCTTTCTTCTTCATTTTCTTTATTTCCTCTCTGAAAGCATACTTATGCTTGGACACAGTGTACGTGGGTTGTGAGGGAGAAGTTCTCTTCTTGAAACCTAAAAACACAGGTATGGCTCTTTTTGCTTTATCCACATTAGTCAGCAATTGTCTCTGTCTGGAATGATAAAGTTACTTCAGCACTTTCCATATATTCTTTGTCTCTGTTTATTTACAACTGTTTTGAGTTAAACTATTCAAAAGTGCTCTTGCGCAAAGTGTCTGAGGAAATATTTATTTTAAATGTTATTTCATTCAATAATTAAACATGAATGTTATTGTAGGATCCTGTGATGCATTTTATCTGGCGCCTGAATTCCAGGAGCATGGAATTGTAACTGAAAAGGTTTGCCTCAACTTCTGACTTTAAAAAAAATAAAAGTAGATGTTTCTGAATACTGATTAAGTGGGTTTCATCTGTCTGTATGTTCAGGCCTGTGTCTATGGGGTGGCTGCCATCCTATGGGCCACTGCCAAGTTCAATCTGTCAGCCAACCAAAAAGTGGCTATGCCCAGGAAGTTGAAGAGGCTGCTGCTGGAGATGGCCAAGAAGACGCCCTTCGAGAGACCTTCCATTGTCATAGCTAAAAAGGTATTGATAGTTTCAGTTGTCAACCACTCTATTGAAAGCACATCTATCTATTCTTCTTTTGATCAATGTGTTAGTAACACTATTTACGTATGTAACATCTTTGCATTTTAATGGACAGCAGTCCTGACAAAATATTGTACTGTTCACCTTTTAATTTGTAAAAGTGATTATACTGAAACTACTAATAATTCAATTATCTCACATTGAAATGAAAGTATTTGTAGGAAAGCAGTGGCAATTGTTACTGAATGGACTATCCTGGTGAATGAAATAAAGTGAATGAATGAACAAATTAGCAAAATGGCTTTACTGTAAAGTGTGTTGCGATTTTAAATGCACTTTAAATCAAGTTTGATGAACAAAGGAATTAATAAATAAGCAAATGAATGAATGAATGAATGAAGTAGCTTAGGTGCTGAGGAAACAGATGTTCATGTGTTTCATTATGTTTCTGCTGTTACAGAGCTGTTGTGATTATCTATCATGCCAAGGAAAGAACGCTGAGACAGTGTGGATGAAGCTGATCAACAGAGTCCACCCGGTACCGCTCCATTGTACTACCCCAGATAGCACATAAAGTTCTGAGAACCAAATTTTTCTTAGAGCATGGTGAGAGTGTGGTTGTACTATGGTTATTTTGCATACAACCTTCCCACAATGCTCAGGGAATGTTGCAGGATAGTTGCTTGGATTTGGAACATTCTCAGCACATTTAAGGAACTTGACAAAATAATGTTATTTTATTGGTAATTCGTTACTTTAACAGAACGCTTCCTAAAAGTTCAAACCTGGTTACATTTAATAAAACATTTTGGTAATGTTCTAGGAATGTTCTCCAACTGGTTTGACACTGGGAAAGTCTCAAATAGTTTAGAGAACGTTAACAAACAACATTCTTCTGTGGGAATTTCAGTACTTCAGAATAATGTTTCCTACAGGTTTCCTCATGGTTCTATGTTCTCAGAACATTAAGAAAACTTTCCATAAAAACCACAAGAAAACATTACTAACATTCAAAGGACATACTGCTTTCCTGGGAACAGGCCCAAATCC
This sequence comes from Oncorhynchus nerka, assembly GCF_034236695.1. Classification (NCBI taxonomy): domain Eukaryota; kingdom Metazoa; phylum Chordata; class Actinopteri; order Salmoniformes; family Salmonidae; genus Oncorhynchus; species Oncorhynchus nerka. Next base: position 49,475,659 of record NC_088423.1, read on the forward strand.
CCTTCATTAGTGTGAAGAGAAGACAGAGAAAAAGAGGACGGTGGTCAGGCTGCCTTCTGAGAATTCGTAGGCGATTGAATAAACCCCCACTGCCTTCCATTCTACAAGCTAACATGCAATCATTGGAAAATAAAATTGATGACATACGAGGAAGATTAAACTACCAACGGGACATTAAAAACTGTGAAACCTTATGCTTCACGGAGTCAAAGCTGAACGACGACATTATCAACATACAGCTGGCTGGATGGAACAGCGACGTCTGGTAAGACAAGGGGGGGCGGACTAAGTATATTTGTGAACAACAGCTGGTGCACGATATCTAAGGCAGTCTCGAGGTTTTGCTCGCCTGAGGTAGAGAATCTTATGATAAGGTGTAGATCACACTATCTAACTAAAGAGTTTTCATCTGTATTTGTCGTAGCTGTCTACATACCACCACAGACCGATGCTGGCACTAAGACCGCACTCAACGAGCTGTATTCCGCAATAAGCAAACAGGAAAACACTCACCCAGAGGCGGCACTCCTAGTGGCCAGGGAATTTAATGCAGGGAAACTTAACCTCTTGCTTCTACCTGAGACGCTTGCGTCCCAACTAGAGCTCTGGAAATGCAAATGCGCTACGCTAAATGCTAATAGTATTAGTTAAAACTCAAACGTTCATTAAAATACACATGCAGGGTATCGAATTAAAGCTACACTCGTTGTGAATCCAGGCAACAAGTCAGATTTTTAAAATGCTTTTCGGCGAAAGCATGAGAAGCTATTATCTGATAGCATGCACCAATACACTACAACACAAAAGCCACGCAGAGGACGTAAACAAAATAATTAGCATTTCGGCGTTACACAAACCGCACAATAAAATAGAAAACAGTCATTACCTTTCACCATCTTCTTTGTTGGCACTCCTAGATGTCCCATAAACACTATTGGGTCTTTATTTCGATTAAATCGGTCCATATAAAGCCAAGATATCGTTATATGTAGACTGTGTGATAAACGAAAAAAACTGCGTTTTCAAAACGTAACGTCATTTTTTAAAATTCAAAAAGTCGACGATAAACTTTCACAAAACACTTCGAAATACATTTGTAATGCAACTTTAGGTATTAGTAAACGTTAATAAGCGATAAAATTCATCAGGAGGCGATGTAAAGATCATTAGCTGTCCGTCTGGAAAAATGTCCGGCTAGAAACTCAACTAAAATATCCGGTCCTAGACCTGAAGAAATACGGTGCCTTGCATGTGTTTGACCAAGAAAAAACTCGAAGGGAAATGACAAGACTCTAGACACCGTGTGGAAGCTGTAGGTACTGCAACCTCAGTCAATTAATTGTGGTTCACCTTTATCAATGGGTTCAAGTAGCGCATGGATATATTTTCCCATTTTCAGTGATCAGTTTTTCCTGTGCTTTTCGATGTAAATGCCGTTCTGGTAAAGCCACAGCAGTGATTTAACCAGTTTTATAAACGTCTGAGTGTTTTCTATCCACACAGACTAAGCAAATGCATATACTATATTCCTGGCATGAGTAGCAGGGCGCTGAAATGTTGCGCGATTTTTAACAGAATGTTCAAAAAAGTAGAGGGTAGAAGCAACAGGTTAAATCTGTTTTAGCAAATTTCTATCAGCATGTTAAATGTGCAACCAGAGGTTAAAAAAACTCTAGACCACCTTTACTCCACACACAGAGACAGGTACAAACCTCTACCTCGCCCTCCATTTGGCAAATCTGACCATAATTCTATCGTCCTGATTCCTGCTTACAAGCTAAAATTAACTTCTTGATGCACCCATCCCGTTAGTGGGATCATTTTCGTCAACATCCTCTGAATTGCAGAGCGCCAAATTCACTAAAAATATTTAATTTTCATGAAATCACAAGTGCAATATAGCAAAACACAGCTTAGCTTGTTGTTAATCCACATGGCATGTCAGATTTTAAGGAAAGCATACCAAGCGTTTATGTAAGGACATCTCTCTCAGCAGACAAAACATTACAAACATCTAGCAACCAAGTAGATTGGTCACGAAAGTCAGAAAAGCAATAAAATGAATCGCTTACCTTTGATGGTCTTTGGATGTTTGCACTCACGAGACTCCCAGTTACACAATAAATGTCCCTTTTGTTCCATAAAGATTATTTTTATATCCAAAATACCTCCATTTGGTTGGCGTGTTATGTTCAGAAATCCACAGGCTTGAGCGGTCACGACCGGGCAGACGAAAATTCCAAATAGTATCCGCAAAGTTCGTAGAAACATGTCAAACGTTTTTTTATAATCAATCCTCAGGACGTTTTTACAATATATAATCGATCATATTTTAACTGGACAATAGCTTCTTCAATAGGAGAGAGAGAGAAAATGTCTGCTCCACTGTTGCGCATGAAAAACGCTGCTGGCACCCAGCCATCCAATGATGCGATGTGATCTTTCTTGCTCATTTTTCAAAATAAAAGCCTGAAACTATGTCTAAAGATTGTTCACAACATGTGGAAGCCATAGGAAAAGGAATCTGGTTGATATCCCTTTAAATGGAGCTTTCAGGAAAAACAGCACCTCCGGGTTGGATTTTCCTCAGGTTTTCGCCTGCAATATCAGTTCTGTTATATTCACAGACAATATTTTGACAGTTTTGGAAACTTTAGAGTGTTTCCTATCCCAATCTGATAATTATATGCATATTCTAGATTCTGGGCCTGAGAAATAGGCAGTTTCATTTGGGTACGTTTTTCATCCAAACATCAAAATACTGCCCCCTACACTCAACAGGTTAAAGCAGGAAGCACCCGTGACTAGATAATTAAAAAAGTGGCCAGATGAAGCAGATGCTAAGCTACAGGATTGTTTTGCTAGCATAGACATGGAATATGTTCTGGGATTCCTCCGATGGCTTTGAGGAGTACACCACATCATTCATTGGCTTAATCAATAAGTGCATTGATGATGTTGTCCCCACAGTGACCGTATGTACACTACCGTTCGAAAGTTTGGGGTCACTTAGAAATGTCTTTGTTTTTGAAACAAAAGCACATTTTTTGCCTTTAAAATAACACCAAATTGATCAGAAATACAGCGTAGACATTGTTAATGTTGTAAATGACTATTGTAGCTGGAAAGGCTGATTTTTTAAATGGAATATCTACGTAGGCATACAGAGGCCCATTATCAGCAACCATCACTCCTGTGTTCCAATGGCACGTTGTGTTAGCCAATCCAAGTTTATCATTTTAAAAGGCTAGTTGATCGTTAGAAAACCCTTTTGCAATTATGTTAGCACAGATTAAATCTGTTGTTCTTTTTCAGACTTATTAATTATCTGGAGCGCCAGCATTTGTGGGTTCAATTACAGCCTCAAAATGGCCCGAAACAAAGCACTTTCTTCTGAAACTCGTCAGTCTATTCTTGTTCTGGGAAATGAAGGCTATTCCATGTGAGAAATTGCCAAGAAACTGAAGATCTCATACAATGCTGTGTACTACTCCCTTCACAGAACAGCGCAAACCACCTCTAACCAGAATAGAAAGAGGAGTGGGATGCCCCAGTGCACAATTGAGCAAGAGGACAAGTACATTAGAGTATCTAGTTTGAGAAACAGATGCCTCACAAGTCCTCAACTGGCAGCTTCATTAAATAGTACCCTCAAAACACCGGTCTCAACTTCAACAGTGGAGAGGCGACTCCGGGATGCTGGCCTTCTAGGCAGAGTTGCAAGGAAAAATACATATCTCAGACTGGCAAATAAAAATAACATATTAAGATGGGGAAAAGAACACAGACACTGGACAGAGGAAGTCTGCCTAGAAGGCCAGCATCCCGGAGTCGTCGCTTCACTGTTCACGTTGAGACTGGTCAGGAAATATTTTACCTGTCTGGAAACTTATAGCTTCGTTCCCAGAACCAATGGGAAACCAAACATGTACATTCCCACAACTTCCAAGGAACACAATGTGCTAGCTGGGACTGTAGCTAGTGTTTGAAACGGGTAGTGAGACACATACTGCCCATTGAAAGTGAAAGGGAGGACACATTGCTATTCCATTCTTGTCTGTCGAGGATAACTCCCTTCCTTACCTTTCAGCCACTCACAAAGGACATTGATGCAGAGGATCAGAATGGATTGGACAGTAGAGGAAGCTCAAGTCAGGAATCAACACATATCATGAGTGGTATGATTCATTAATCTTTTCAGACATTATGCTCAAGCGATTTTGTTGACCTTACTATCAGTACATCTACATACAGATTTGTGATCAAATTGTATTGATGTTTTAACTGTGGTTGTTGTAACTGTGTGTAGGGTTTGTGCCCATGGCTACTGAGAGCCGATTGGCTCCTGTACCTGGCCCTGTTCCCCATAGCTATCCAATCAGTGGAGCCCCCCAGCTTCCAGAGGCCTTCACCTCCCCTGCCACACACTTCACCCCCATCGTCCTGACCAGGGAGGGGGACACTGAGGAAGAAACTCCCCTGTCTGTTTCAGACATTGAGGGGTAAGCAGTTTGCTTCCTTTCTATGGAGATAAGGTACCAGTCATGGCATTATTTAAAGCACCATTGATGTTTTTGAAAGGTGGATCCAACCATAGTTTATTTATTGATTATTGAAATGTCATTCCATTTGTTCACGTTGTGTTGCAGGACTAGAGGCAGTGAAATCCAGCCTGTGCAAGAGGCCAAGCACCCAGAAACACCCTTACACCTTGAAGACCTACCCCTACCTCAGTCAGATAGAGACCTACAGGACACTGGACAGGACAGCCCTGTAAATCAAAAGAATGTGGTCACACTTCACTCCTCCTCCACTGCCTCCAGCAGCAGGACATTGGTCAACTCTCCACCTCCCGCCTCCCCCGAACTGAGCACCCAATTGTCTTTGTCTTCCTCTTGCCAATTGTCATCCTGCTCTCATCTGACTGGTGGTGGTGTTTTCAACAACTTCCTCTTGCGCCATGACCCACTAACAGGGGACCTAACCCTGGTGCCGGTGCAGATAACAGTCGCTGAGTCCCTCCATGGACTGGAGCTCAATCTGCCCCTGACCTCAAGCTCCAGCTTCTTCCAGGGTCAACCTACACATCCTGGTGTCCCTAGAGACCACCTGACCCCTGGTCAGGGAGCTGAACCCCTGCAGTCTTGCCTTAATGGAAGCACTTGCAGCAAACCCTTGGACTCCTTAGTGTCAATGTCCCAGCCCCATAATGGAGAGGAAGGTCCAAGGACAGGAGAACGTGAGGATGAAGCCCTATCAGAGTCCCATGGACCTCCTCAGGGAGACTCCCATCTGATGCACCCTTCCCTACAGGAAGTTATTGGCCTGCTCAGGGCAGAGTTTGCCATTGATGGCTATCTGGAGAATGGTTTGGAGGATCTAGCAATGGGTAAGTAACATAGAGATGAATATTCACTCTCTCAAACATCACATTTAGCCTATGGTCCCAGTTCTGCTTAGGCTGTTTTGTCAATTCCTACCGTTCTTGTCACGCCAGTTGGTAAGACGGAACAAACAAATATGGCATCAAGCTAGTATCTCTGTTTTTTCCCCTGGTGGATTTGGTTCGGTTAATTGGTTTGTAGAGAGATACTACAGTTGTGCCATTAAATGTATGATCACTGCTGTGAACTTGTATGACAGGCTTTCTGTGTTGTTCAAAGGGGAGTATATCCTGTCTCTGAAGGACCTACAGTACCAGACGTTCTGCAATGTTGTGAAAGAGAAGTTCTGTGACCTTTCATGGGATGAGGACTTATTGGGAGTGCTCCACTGTGTGGTCAACTACAGCCAATTCTCTCTGTGAGTGTGTCAATGTTTCCCTGTTTTATTGGTGATACAAGCACAGGTCTTCTCTCAATAACAGAAGCCTAACAAGGTAAACGATACAAGTGAAAAAAGAAAGTCACACTTTCATTTATATAGACAGAAAGCATTAGCAACCACTGATCTTGTTCTTTCGGACAACACTTTATCTCTAGTAACACTTTACACTTACACTCTTGGTTAAACAAGCAATAATACCTGTGTTATAAAACTGTCTTTAGCTGACTGTCAATAGTATCAGAAGGATTTTTGCTCTCCTCAAAAGTATTCTCTGTCAACAAGCTTATCCAGCCAACAAGCTTAGTTTGTCTCTATGAGCAGGGGAGAAGCGCAAAATTGGCAGTGTTTTGGTTTAGAATTTTAATTTCTCTCATGTGAGTCCTCAACAACAATAAACCATTTAGATTATACCACCCCTCCTCCCCTTACACACGCGCACGCACGCACACACACACACGCACACACACACACACACACACACACACACACTCACACACACTCTACTCATAATCAGCATTCACAGAAGATTCACTTCAGACACACTTCCGGTTGCTCCTTTTTTTTCCAGCAGGAAAGGTCCCTATGGTAATAGCTCATATCGTGTTTTTTTTTGTCTCAAGAATATTGGCTTGGCACCATTGATGAGCTACTTATGGTTCTTCCTGCCTTGTCTTTGAAACAATCTTAAAGATCCTGGAGGTGTGTACCTAAATGAAGGAAAAAGTGAAATAAGGACTTGCCCCTTTTTGTTAATTAATCTGCAGACAAAGACAGATGGAGGGGCACATGAGAGTGTGTTGAGGAGATGTGCAGCTTGTCCCATGGTTGCCATGCTCTTAAAACACATGGGGCAGTGTGTTGAGAGAACCTTTAATCTTCTGTGGTAATGCGACAGACAGACAGACGAATAGACAGACACTCTCCTCTGAGTGGGACTTCTAGACTGTAAGCTGGAGAAGACTGTCACCACTAGGGTAGCTCATTGGCGAAGTCCTGATGCTGCTGGATCATTGCTTTGGATACAAACAGTTTTGGACAACTCAACCTCAGTTGTCAGGAAGCTGCTAAACGAGACAAAAAGGATTGATTTGTTTGTTTTGATAGCTAATTATTGATTGGTTTGTTTTGATTCATTCATATGTGTTGGCCTAATTAACAAGTCTGATTATGCCTGTGAGGAGTGTGCTAGTCTCAATTGTATGTCTAGATTTCTCATAATATGATTATTTGTCTGTGTTTTCATATTGACTGAGTTGTTATTCTCACTATTTTGTCTGCATTGTTTATGTTGTGTCTAATTACTGTCTGTGATGCTTCAATGACTTTTCAGTCTGAGCTCTTGTAGTCTGCCTTCTGTTTTATTGAATTAGTGTGTTTTGTCTAAGAAAGTTGCCTAAGTTGTCTTAGTTCTTTGTGCTTTTGTCTGTGTTTGTTATGTGTCTGTCTAGTTGTCTGTGTGTGGCTGTGATGGTTGTGGCTAGCTGTGACTGGCTGACTGTTGTGTTGTGATCTCTGTCTCCCTCTCTTTCTCTCTCTGGCTGCTGATGTGCCACATGCTGCAGAGGCTCTAATGAAGAGTCACCATCAAAGCCTTGGCAAAGGGCATCCATCTCACCTCTGAGTGCTGCTGGCTGGAGAGGGGAGGAGAGGGACGCACCCCGGCATGGTCATGCCGACCTGAATGGCAACCTGCACCACAGTGGACCTGTAGCTTCAGATGCATGGGAGAAATGTCAGAGAGACCAGAGACCCCTGTCTACATACAGAGTAACAAAGACTAGACCTGAACATAGAGATGCCGTATCAGAGGAAGTTCAACATAATGGCTGCCCAGGTAGGAAAGAAAATATATTAACTTCACAACTGGCATCACTGTTACCTTACTTCACAACTGTCATCACTCCCAGCAAGCACATTTGGTTCCTTGGAAGTTGTGGCAACCTACCTTTGTGGTTTCCCATTGGTTCTGGGAACAAAGCCATACGTTTCTTGACTGGTAAAACAATGTTTTTTAAAGGACGGACAAGAATATCAATCAATCAAATGCATTTATAAAGCCCTTCTTACGTCAGCTGATGTCTCAAAGTGCTGTACAGAAACCCAGCCTTTAAACTTCAAACAGCAAGCAATGCAGGTGTAGAAGCATGGTGGCTAGGAAAAACTCCCTAGAAAGGCCGTCACTTAGGAAGAAACTTAGAGAGGAACCATGCTATGAGGGGTGGCAGTCCTCTTCTGGCTGTGCCGGGTGGAGATTAAAAGAGAACATGGCCAAGATGTTCAAATGTTCATAGATGACCAGCAGGGTCAAATAATAATAATCGCAGTGGTTGTAGAGGGTGCAACAGGTCAGCACCTCAGGAGTAAATATCAGTTGGCTTTTCATAGCCGATCATTCAGAGTATCTCTACCGCTCCTGCTGTCTCTAGAGAGTTGAAAACAGCAGGTCTGGGACAGGTAGCACGTCCGGTGCACAGGTCAAGGTTCCATAGCCACAGACAGAACAGTTGAAACTGGAGCAGCAGCACGAGAAGGTAGACTGGGGACAGCAAGGAGTCATCAGGCCAGGTAGTCCTGAGGCATGGTCCTAGGGCTCGGGTCCTCCGAGAGAAAGAAAGAGTGAGAAAGAGAGAGAGAATTAGAGAGAGCATACTTAAATTCACACATGACACCGGATAAGGCAGGAGAAATACTCCAGATATAACAGACTGACCCTAATCCCTCGACACATAAACTATAACAGCATAAATACTTGAGGCTGAGACAGGAGGGGTCGGGAGACACTGTGGCCCTGTCTGACGATACCCCTGGACAGGGCCAAACAGGCAGGATATAACCCCACCAACTTTGCCAAAGCACAGCCCCCACACCACTTGAGGGATATCTTCAACCACCAACTTAATATCCTGAGACATAGCCGAGTATAGCCCACGAAGATCTCCCCACGGCACGAACCCACCAACCCGGACAGGAAGATCACATCAGTGACTCAACCCACTCAAGTGACGCACCCCTCTTAGGGACGACATGGAAGAGCACCAGTAAGCCAGTGACTCAGCCCCTGTAATAGGGTTTGAGGCAGAGAATCCCAATGGAGAGAGGGGAACCGGCCAGGCAGAGACAGCAAGGGCAGTTCATTACTCCAGTGCCTTTCCGTTCACCTTCACACCTCTGGGCCAGACTACACTCAATCATAGGACCTACTGAAGACCTACACAAGACGTCTCTCACAAGGGTAGGCAGAGCATTCCATAAAAATGGAGCTCTATAGGAGGAAGCCCTGCCTCCAGCTGTTTGCTTAGAAATTCTAGGGACAGTAAGAAGGCCTGCGTCTTGTGACTGTAGCGTACGTGTAGGTATGAACGGCAGGATCAAATCGGAAAGATAGCCAGGAGCAAGCCCATGTAATGCTTTGTAGGTTAGCAGTAAAACCTTGAAATCCTCCCTAGCCTTAACAGGAAGCCAGTGTAGCGAGACTAGCACTAGAGTAATATGATCAAATGTTTTGGTTCTAGTCAAGATTCTAGCAGCTGTGTTTAGCACTAACTGAAGTTTATTTAGTGCTTTAGAGCATTGCAGTAGTCGGATAGCCGGAAAGTAGAGCATTGCAGTAGTCTAACCTAGAAGTCACAAATGCATGGATACATTTTTCTGCGTTATTTTGGGCAAAAAGTTTCAGATTTTCGCAATGTTACGTAGATGGAAAAAAAGCTGTCCTTGAAACAGTCTTGATTTGTTCATCAAAAGAGAGATCAGGGTCCAGAGTAGCGCCGAGGTCCTTCACAATTTTATTTGAGACGACTGTACAACCATCAGGATTAATTGTCAGATTCAACGGAAGATCTCTTTGTTTCTTGGGACCTAGAACAAGCATCTGTTTTGTCTGAGTTTAAAAGTTGAAGATTTAGCCTGTTCTGGGAATGTTAATATTTAGGTTGCAGGGAGGTTCTGAGAACATTTTATTATGGTTCCCTGAAAGTTTTCCCGGGAGGTTTTATTAACCTTCTGAGAACAGAAATGATAGGTTATTTGATGGTAATTAAATAATGTTCTGAAACAATTTTTCAATAAGGCTTTTAATAACACTGATCGCTTAGTTTGTGTTTACTGTCATTTGCGTGGGCATTAATCATTTTCTTTGTGGCACGGCTTCAGTGAGATTCAAACCTAGGATCTTCTGTTTTCTATCCATGGAATTAGTCCACTGCGCCACCAGTATGGAGCTAGCTTGCCGTGTTCTTTTAACTAATAAAAAGCTGTTCATTTTAGTCTATTCAAACAGACACTGTTTCAAAGGAAACAAGCGCTCATTAAGATCAAGAATGGCCAATTAGTAGGCACGGCCAACACACCTGAACACATTTAAAGAAAATAATCACCTATTTTGAATGTTAAATTGTTTTTTAGCATCTCTGAGTGATGTTCTATTGATTCCCTTCCCTCATTTAATGTTTTTTCATGTAAAATACCAGTCAAATGTTTAGACACTGTCACTCCCTGACCATAGACAGCTTTTTATTCTCTATATTGGTTAGGTCGGGGTGTTACTAGGGTGGGTTATCTAGGTTATTATATATCCATGTTGGCCTGGTATGGTTCCCAATCAGAGGCAGCTGTTTATCGTTGTCTCTGATTGGGGATCATATTTAGGCCGCCATTTCTCCATTGTGCTTTGTGGGATCTTGTTTATGTATTGTTGCTTGTGAGCACTGCATAGTTTCACGTTAGTTTTGTTCTGTATTGTTTTGGTGAGTTTCATTTATTAAACATGTGGAACTCTACGCAAGCTGCGCCTTGGTCCGACAATCATTTTAACGATCGTGACAGACACACATACTCATTCAAGGATTTTTCTTTATTTTTGACTATCTACATTATAGAATAATAGTGAAGACATCAAAAACTATGAAATAACACATATGGAATCATGGAGTACCAGTCTTGAAGGAGTTCCCAGATATGGTGAGCACTTGTTGGCTGCTTTTCCTTCACTCTGCGGTCCAACTCATCCCAAACCAATTGGGTTGAGGTTGGGTAATTGTGGAGGCCAGGTCATCTGATGCAGCACTCCATCACTCTCCTTCTTGGTCAAATAGCCCTTACACAGCCTGGAGGTGTTATGTTTCATTGTCCTGTTGAAAAGAAAAATGTGCATACCAGATAGGATGGTGTATCACTGCAGAATGCTGTGGTAGTCATGCTGGTTAAGTGTGCCTTGAATTCTAAATAAATCACTGACAGTGTCACTAGCAAAGCACCCCCACACCCTCACACCTCCTCCATGCTTCATGGTGGGAACCACACATGCGGAGATCATCCGTTCACCTACTCTGCGTCCCACAAAGACATGGCTGTTGGAACCAAAAATCTCACCTTTTGGACTCATCAGACCAAAGTACAGATTTCCACCGGTCTAATGTCCATTGCTCGTGTTTCTTGGACCAAGCAAGTCTCTTCTTCTTATTGGTTTCCTTTAGTATTGGTTTCTTTGCAGCATTTCGACCATGAAGGCCTGCTTCACGCAATCTCCACAACAGTTGATGTTGAGATGTGTCTGTTACTTGAACTGAAGCTGCAATCTGAGGCTGGTAACTCTAATGAACTTATCCTCTGCAGCAGAGGTAACTCTGGGTCTTCTATTCCTGTGGCGGTCCTCATGAGAGCCAGTTTCATCATAGTGCTTGATGGTTTTTGCGACTGCACATGAAGAAAATGTTTAACTTCTTGACATTTTCCACATTGACTGACCTTCATGTCTTAAGGTAATGATGGACTGTCATTTCTCTTTGCTTATTTGAGCTGTCCTTGCCATAATATGGACGTGGTCATTTACCAAATAGGGCTATCTTCTGTATACCACCCCATACATTGTCACAACACAACTGATTGGCTCCAACGTATTAGGAAGGAAAGGAATTCCACAAATTAACAAGGCAGACCTGTTAATTTAAATGCATTCCAGGTGACTTCCTCATGGTACTACATGATTCCATATGTGTTATTTCATAGTTTTGATGACTTCACTATTATTCTAGAATGTAGAAAATAGTAAAAGTAATGAAAAACCCCAGAATGAGTATTTGCGTCCAAACCTTTGACTGGTACTGTATATCTGAGCTATTGCCATTCGAGCAGGTAGAAATTTGGCTGAGATGACGTAGATTTGCAATAAAGCTGCTCTCACTACTGGAAGTTAATAAGAATATGACTTTTAGATTGCGAAAACGTCTGTCATACATGTCAGATTTCAATACTGGCTGATGTCATAACGCGAGAGGTTGCCTTCTCTCTCGAATGAGCCATTAATAATATTTTTTTGGGGGGGGTCTAACACATTTCTCCTATTTGTCTGCCTCTTCAGTCCAGGGTGCATTGCATGGTGCCGTTGCGAATGTCACACACTGAGGCACATCGATCTGCAGGTTGAACATGGTGAAATGGTCATTTATAGTGCATTTTGTTTAGGCAATTTTACAGCTAACTAGCTACTTCACATACTGATATTGACTTTGGTATTATTGTGTGTAGCTATGTTAGGTAGCTAGCTTCCTTTGTAGTCAACTTGAGCTGCAACAGATTTCAACAATGATTTTCACATTTTGCCACCAACCTTATTATAACGCAAAAAGGAAAAATGTGTTAAAAAAACATATCGTGCTCTGGCCCCCCAATGGTGGAACAAACTCCCTCACGACGCCAGGACAGCGGAGTCAATCACCACCTTCCGGAGACACCTGAAACCCCACCTCTTTAAGGAATACCTAGGATAGGATAAAGTAATCCCTCTCACCCCCCCCCCTTAATAGATTTAGATGCACTACTGTTCCACTGGATGTCATAAGGTGAATGCACCAATTTGTAAGTCACTCTGGATAAGAGTGTCTGCTAAATGACTTAAATGTAATGTAATGTAATGTTCCCACATGTTAGTGTTATGCAATACTGTAAATTATAGGAATGATTGGTTTTAGGTGGATTTTTCCTTTAACAATAGAGAGAGTTTTGTTGATGCTGAGAACGGAATGTATGTTTTTAAATAACATTCTTAGAAGGTTATTTGAACGTTACTAATGTTTTCTTGTGGTTTTTATGGAAGGTTTTCTTAATGTTCAGAGAACATGACTTTAAATAGAACCATGTCGAACCCTGCAAAAAACGTTACGCTGAAGTACTGAAATTCCCACAGAAGTACGTTGTTTCTTAATGTTTTCTGAAGAATTTGTGATCATTATTTTAAAAAGAACGACGAGGAAACCTGTAGGAAACGTTATGCTGAAGTACTGAAATTCCCACTTAAGAAACATATGGTTCTCAGAACCTTATGTGCATTCCCAGAATATTGCTTGAAGGTTGCATGCAAAATAACCATAGGACAATCACGTTCTTACCAAGCTCTAAGAAACATATTGTTGTCAGAACGTTATGTGCTAGCTGGGCTGTTAGCATTACTTCACAACTGTCATCACTTTTACCGTTATCATGATAAACGTCTGTGAGATGACGTAGTTAGATTAAGTTGTATAGGCCTACTATAGCGAGATGTTGTGATAAATCCAACTTTGAATGGCAGTTGGATAAAGTTGTTAAGAGCACAGTTTATTCAAGACAGCCCAAATCCTGTTGCGATGTCACAATGATCTCCTCAGCTGGAGAGGGTTGTTGTGGAAACAGTTACTTCCTCTCCATCTACACACACCAATACATGCACACCAACGACACGTTGGTAACAAGCACTGCACACTCACATACACACAAACATACCTCTTCAGTTTCACACAAAATACGTTATGTTTTAGATGATTAATCAGAGCAAAAATAGGCTGCTCACATTGGTAGGTGGATTATGCCTGTGATGCAGAATCTAATAATATAGCAAGATTAACATTTAACCTCTTGCCAACAAACAAATTTAAAAAGAGCCTTTTAACGAAAGAAAACTTCAGCCATGAGAGAATTTCACCTCTCAAAATCTCTGCCCGCGCACACACACACGCACACTGCCTGACCCATCCCTTTTTCTCTCTCTCTTCTTGATCTGCCCGTTTCCTGGTCCAGGATTGAGAGCTGCCGAGTGTTTGGGTAAGGGGGCCATGGAGAGTGCCGAGCATCCAGTGGGGGTCAGTGATGAAAGCCCCCCTGAAGCTGACTCTCTGTGTGGGATGGACGAGCCACTGAGGGTGGGCCACCTAGGCCAGATGAGCTGCTCCAAGGACATGGAGGACACAGAATCGCTGGTGTTTGAGCGTCTCCTCTCCCCCTGCTCCAGAGCAGAGGAGTCTAGCCACCGCCTCAGCCCAGCCTGGGGCCTGGCCTTCTATGGAGAAGACTGTTTTAGTCATGATGTGGTAGAATATGCTATAACCCTGGGACAGCACAGTGAGTCACCGTGCCTGGAGCTGAAAACACAGGTGGGTAAACTGGGAGGAAAAGCTATTGAGCTTAAATAGAATAGACCAGCTGTGAGTCATGACTGACCATATAGCATACCATGGTCTCAATGTTTGGAATAGTGCTTTATTGTAAATGTGTTTATATTATACTCTCATTTTAGCTCATTTTAGAAGACATTATATGGCAACAAATAATACTGTCTGATGCTTCAAAGATTACAACATAATTAGCTACTACTTTCTACCAAATGGTATGTAATGAAAAAGGTACATAATGATGTTTGATAACATTCATTTGACATAAATGAGAAGTACTTATTATACATACAAGAAAACAAGCTGACTAAAGTAAAACGCATAATCATGTTTGTCTTACAGTTTTTTTTTTTACAATCGCTAGGTTTCCCATTTCTCAATAGTTAGGTCACTTTTTCAAAACTCTTCACACTTTTCTCCTAACCAACTTTCAGCTTGGCACAGAAGTTAACCTCACTAGGGGACGTGGGACGGTAGCGCCCCACCTGGCCAACATCCAGTGAAATTGCAAAACGCCAAATTCAAAAACAGAAATATTCATTATAAAAATTCTGAAAACATACAAGTGTTATACATGGGTTTAAAGATTTACTTTCATGTTAATACAACCACGGTGTCAGACTTCAAAAAGGCTTTACGTCGAAAGCATACCATGCGATTATCTAAGAGCAGCGCCCAGCAGACAAATCATTACAAACAGTTACCAGCCAAGTAGAGGAGTTACACAAGTCAGAAATAGCAATAAAATGAATCACTTACCTTTGATGATCTTCATATGGTTGCACTCACAAGACTCCCATTTACTCAATAAATGTTTGTTTTGTTCGATAAAGCCCCTCTTTATATCCAAAAACCTCAGTTTTGTTTGCGCGTTTTCTTCAGTAATCCACAGGCTCAAACGCAGTCACAACAGGCAGACGAAAAATCCAAATATTATCCGTAAAGTTTGTAGAAACATGTAAACGATGTTTATAATCAATCCTCAGGTTGTTTTTAGCCTAAATAATCGATACTATTTCAACCGGACAATAACGTTGTCAATATAAAAGGTAAACAAGAAAGGCGCGCTCTCGGTCGTGCGCATGAAAAATCTCTGGGTCTCTGTAGGTTTCAGTCAGAAAACTACAAACATATTAAAAAATCCCACATCCTGGATGGGTTTTCTCAGGTGTTTGCCTGACAAATCAGTTATGTTATACTCACAGACATTATTCTAACAGTTCTGGAAACGTTAGAGTGTTTTCTATCCAAATCTACCAATTATTTGCATGTCCTAGCTTCTGGGCCTGAGTAGCAGGCAGTTTACTTTGGGCACACTTTTCATTCGGAGGTGAAAATAGTGCCCCCTACCCTAGTGAAGTTAATTTCACCTCCAAAATGCACTAAAACTACCAAAACACTTCATATATGTCTCAAATCAACACACTCTTCCATAACACTAGCAAAGGTTGTCACCCAACAAGCACACTTTGTCATTCATAAAACAATGACCTAAAAAACACTAAAAGCAGATAGCATTACACAATGTTTTCTTTTGTCAAATTCCTTTACAAAACAATAATGGAACCTCTCTACTGCTTAGAATGCATTGCAGTATATGTTACAGGAATGAATTATACATGATACAATATGCTTCAATATGTTTTATGTCATTCTTTGGCATTGAGGGATTCCAAAATACAATAATTTGTATATACACCATCTACAGATATAGTAGCAATGCTAGTCAACCCTGTCTTCTGCATTTGGCCACAGGTTCTCATCCACATTACATCTTATGTAATCTTGGGCAATACACCTAGGAAATAATCTTTTGGCATGCCTGGTCCATCCCTGGCAATTTTCTGCAGATATGTCCAGGCATCCGGCATTCACTGCATCCAGGAGGGACATTTGATCATGTGGATGGTGGTCATAAACCTTTCACCTCCATGAGGAAAAGTGACACCATCCTGGGATGAGCTGCATACCATTCTGTGACTGCACGGTAGTGGTGAAATGCCACATTGTCCCATACAATTACAAACGTTGGCTGATTTCGCCTCACTGCAACCCTTTCCTCACCTGGCACAACCCTTCCATAGAGGTCATCCAGGAATGAAATGAGACACTCAGTGGCCCAATTAGCGGTTTGTGTAACAGCAATCGTTTCCCAGTCACATTCCTTCCTCGCCGCTGTGTTTTGGCCAAGTTGAAACCAGCCTCATCCACAAAGATGAATATGTGGGGTGTTTGCCTGGCTTCAATCTCCGCGACTCTCTAAAATAAATCCACAAGGCAACATGAGTTAGGCTATTATGGTAATTTACGTTATACCTAAAAACATGTGTCTCTGCCCTGTTTGGTTTTGTTCCAAACCACTTCTGTATTTTATAAAATTCTTACCTGGACATATTGGTTCCTGAGTTGCTTGACTCGTTCAGAGTTCCTGTCAAAGGGGACAGTGTACAAATGCTTCATCCTGACTTGACGTTGTGAATATTTCCAAATGTAATGTTGTCTGCCATCACTCTGTCCCGAATCTCTGTGAGTTTTATGCCACTGTTTCTGATGACCATATCAACGATTGCAGTTTCCTGCACAGCAGTGAAAATCCTACCTCTCCCACCAATGGGAGGTAACCGTTGGGTCCTAAGCCTAAATGCAAAAACAATTACACACAAGTGGGTTTGGAGGCTTTGCTCCATTTACTTCTGTAATGTGCCGTTCAGTCAGATGCCCTTGCAAAATGCACATCTTACCTGTTGCTTTGCTGGAAATTTCTCACAATAGAT
Source organism: Oncorhynchus nerka (assembly GCF_034236695.1). Taxonomy (NCBI): domain Eukaryota; kingdom Metazoa; phylum Chordata; class Actinopteri; order Salmoniformes; family Salmonidae; genus Oncorhynchus; species Oncorhynchus nerka. Next base: position 49,492,682 of record NC_088423.1, read on the forward strand.
GCCACTGTTGATCGTTACAGATTTGGATTGCGCTCTCAGACCAGCCTCTCTCATTGATAGACCATGATTTATTACATGATCAATTATAGTAGCCCTAATATCACCTGAGACTACAGCTCTTGATCTTCCTCTCAGTCTTCTTCCACCACGGATACGTACTCCTCTCCCTCTCCCACTCCCAGCCACTCTTCTCCCCCTGTCAGCCACTTCTCTATCTCTGGCTGGGTCCATGTTTACATTACAGTACAACATTATTCCTAAGATATCCCCTTTTGTACAGATGGTAATGAAATTGAAAGACTAACACCTGGGTAGGTTTTCAGCTACAATGGGAATCAGCCGTGGTTGGTCTATTTGTTTTGGTAGTATTTTATTTGGAATATATTTCAATATGGTATTACTGTAGAAATACAGCAGATTGCTGTCTTATTCAATTTTGTGTTATGTTAGGTTTTGAACTTAAGTTTAACTGTTTTGAAAAGAGTATGTAAACATGTGCAAATTGGCATATATGTACATATAGATTTGTTGGTGGTTGTGTCTGAGAAAATAATTCATGAAATTTGAAATATGTAGTCATTGAATGCATTTTGTGCCAAAGCAATGAAAAGTGATCCACACTAGCCCAGATAGACTGCTGTCACTGAAGAAGTGACCTAATTCGTGAGAAATGGGTCCTACTCGTTTCGGCTACCCGGAAAACAGTCTACTCTGGCGAATTTCAGTGATGAATGGAGAATGGGGCTTTTTTAAATAATAATACATTGTAATTTATGCACTTTTCAAGACACCCAATAAAGTTCATTCAAATAAAGTTAGTCATTTGTTTAGAAAAGTTATATTAAAGCTGAATCAATGTCTGCAAAATCACATGAGGATAATATTCTCCATAACATAATCAATTATAATAGCATAGTATTAATGTAAGACAACAATATAACATTAATGTAAGACAAAAACACCACTTAATTTCTTATGAGAATTATAGTCTTAGTCTTATAGTCTTATTTTTTATTGTCAGCATGCATCAAATAACATTGTTTTAATAAATTACTATATATTTATGATTATATAGTAATTACACTTTCAGTCAAACTGGATAAGTGCATGGATTTCATGAAAAGTCTACGAGAGTATTTGTTTAAAACCAAGCAAAACAGCATTAATAGCTAAAGAAAATCATGGCATGATCATGATTTGAGGTGGATAGAAAGAAAGGAGTTGGGGGTTTTAGGGTAATTGACACATTATGTTCTCCAAACTGTTATTGAATATTAATATGATATATTTCCGACCTTTGACAGAAAGGTCATTATCATGTGTAATAGAATAACAAATGAGCTGTCTTTGTCTGTGTATGCTTTGATGGTAATGATGTGGGCTTTTATCTGCTCCTTCAATGGAACAGTCTGACCGCCCCACTCTCACACATTAAGAGCCATGGCTCCATATCAGTATTAGATGTGCCCCGTTTCTCACTTCAAAAGATCTATTGATTTCTGTTACCATAGTGAGCGATGCAAGCAGAGAGCCAGCCCTGTACATACAGTGCCTTGCGAAAGTATTCGGCCCCCTTGAACTTTGCGACCTTTTGCCACATTTCAGGCTTCAAACATAAAGATATAAAACTGTATTTTTTGTGAAGAATCAACAACAAGTGGGACACAATCATGAAGTGGAACGACATTTATTGGATATTTCAAACTTTTTTAAATCGCTTTTCTGATTTTCGTGACCAGATTGCCTGCTGCTAGCTAGGCATAATGCTATGCTAGGCTATCAATAAACTTACACAAATGCTTGCATATTTTCAAAATCTGAGATGACAGAGTGACTTTGTGATTTCATGAATATGAATATGAATATATTCTAATAAGATTTTTTGTCCTTGGCTTTATGCTACTTAGTGTCAGTTGATGACAATTCTCCCGGATCCGGGATGGGTAGTTACAAGAGTTAACGCTGTTGAACGTTCGACCTCAGCTCTATTATTTTGTGTTGAAAGACTGACTGTAAGGAAAGTTATTTTGCTTTGTGTAGAATTCTCAGATTTTTCTACTCTGTCTCCAGTGGTAGCTATCGTCACACGGCTAGTTGCTGAAACTTGGCTAGCTCTCGCCAGAAGGCTTGGCTAACCTAGCTAGCTTGCTGGAAAGCTTGCTATCCCTCTACAACTGGCTTTTCTCCTGGCGAGGTAGAATCGCTAGCTCTCCTCTCTCTCGTTTAGTTCAACCCATGTCCCCGTGTGTCGTGTTGACTAGACTGTCCGTCCTTAGCTTCACAGATTGACAGCCGAGAGAAACGCTTTGTTCATCGAGAGACAAAGAAAGCATGAGCTTTCTCCGGCTAGCATTGTGCTAACTAGCTAGGCTATTAGCTCATGAGGTGAACGCTAGCTAGCTTTGCACGAGAACTATGGCAAAAGTTAATCTCGTAGCCATGGAGCCTGCTACAAAGAGCAAGACTCCTGCCCCAGCACCGGCACGCCTGTGTCCATGCAAGACTACTATTTCCGGCAAGGATACACACTCTTTGTGTGTCGCCTTCATGGGGCTTGAGGACGCAGAAGCATCTCTTGCTATCCCAGAGTCATGTGTGCATTTTAGGGCACAGCCTTATGAGTGTCCTCAAATGGCGAGTGCGCAGAGCAGCCCCTAAACCAGACTCGTCGCCAGTACAGCCTCCGGGCTTGCAGGCTACGCAGCCCTCCTGGGACGAGGTTTTGGACTATCTCTGTCCTCCGTTTCAGACAGAAGCAGCGTAGGTGGGGTCTTGGATATTCGCATTGGAGGAGGAATACGAACTCCTCAAAGCCAGTGGGGAAAAAGAGGAAGCCCAACCCCATAGCACGAGGCCCTCTTCCTCACTTAGCGGAGCATCTGCATTCAATGAAAATTGGATTGTCGATGTTTGCAAACGGGCAGCGTCCAGGCTCTGTATTGACTGGCCTGCAACCATGGGGGGTGGCAGCACATAGCGGGATTGGATCGATGCGAGGAAGCTCCCCTCTCGCACCATCCTGGGGAAGCAACTACTCCCAGTGGTCCCAGCTTGGGACAAGCCCCTGTCCAGTAAAGTCCTAACCTGACACTTTGTAAGCATGGATTTTCAGGGCATGGAGGAGACCGGCTTCGGCAAGCCGCCGGTGGTCGAGCTGTCATTGGCTAGCCACCTCAACCCCAATGCCTCGCTACAGCCGGCACTACTCTCCCTGGAAAGATGGAGCGCTTCACCTCCTCCTTATTCCAGAAGATCTTAGTGTCTGCGGCACATTCAGTGAAGGCCTTTAAACGTAACATCCCTGCTGCTGGCTTACCAGGTTGACTTGCTACAAGAGATGGGCAAACTCTTGGTCAAAAACACAGCCGACCACAGACTTTGAGATGAGATGTGTGTGGTTACAGATCTCAACCCCCAGAAGTGCCATTCAAGGCTGCGTGCACTCCAGGAGAAACTTGTCCAGCTTGTCAGACAAGGAGAAAACAGACTTCCTGCAATTCCTGCCAAGTCCTTCCCCTGGAGGGGAGAAAGGGTGCCCGACATAGGAGTAAGTCCCCAGCAGCAGAGATGGACAGTGCACAGCTCACACAATGTCCTGGCCTGTCCTCTCTCTGGTGGAGCACAGACCCCCCCCCCCCCCCCATCACAACGGGGGAGAGGCACATATGTGCTCCTAACACCCGACCCCTTGTGCAGCGACTCATTCCTATGCGTATGGAGGGGGCTCACTCTTCCTCCAAGTGCCCTCCGTGTCACAGCTCTCCCTTTGGCTCTTCTCTAAGTAGCTGAGGTAGGAAGACAATTTGTCAGTCGCCACCAAACAGTGTCTCCAATCCCAGCGTCTAGCCAAGGGCAAGGGCTGGGCAGCAAAAGGGCAGCACTAGTGAGTGAGAGTCATCTAACTTGTGTGCAACTTGTCACAAGAGCAGGGCACTGACACGCATGCACAGTCCAGCCCTGAGCATTGACCACAGTTATAAAGGGGTACAGACGACTTCAGCTGACCATGAACCCATCCATTTAAAAAAAGAAAGACCCCTTTTTCTCCCCAATTTTCGTGGTATTCAATTGGTAGTTAGTCTTGTCCCATCGCTGCAACTCCCATAAGGACTTGGGAGAGGCGAAGGTCGGGAACTGCTTCTTGACACAATGCCCGCTTAACCTGGAAGCCAGCCGCACCGATTTGTCAGAGGAAACACTGTACACCTGGCGACCATGTCAGCGTGCATGGTGCCCGGCCCGCCACGAGTCGCTAGTGCGCAATGGGACAAGAACATCCCTGCCGACCAAACCCTCCCTTTAACCCAGACGACGCTGGGCCAATTGTGCGCCACCCCAATGGTCTCCTGGTTGTGGCCGCTGCGACAGAACCTGGACTCGAAGCAGTGCCTTGACCACTGTGTCACTCGGTAGTCCTGAACACACCCGTTTTTAACTGGACTTTAACTTCAACAGCAAGTGGCGACTCAGTTCGCATAGCAGAGGAGAAAACCAGTGTCAGAATACTTTGTCGGCTTCGATTACCGGCAGTTCCTGGTTCCTGGGTGGGGGGGGGGTCTCGCTTCGCCCAATGTGAAGTCTCGCTTCACTTGTCAAGGTGACTAATTCACCTCAGTCGACCTAATGAACACTTATTTTCACATAAGCTTTCTGTCATCACATAAGCAATCTGTCATCATACCTGCGTTGCTCCATGACACAGGAGCAAGCGGTACAAGACACAGCCTCCCTTGTAACCCCCCTCATCAAGTAAGGGTTCAAGATCAACCAAATAAAAAGGTTTTTAATGCCGAGACAGAGAATAGAATATCCAGAAGTCAAGCTGGTTTTTCTCTCCTATCGTACTATATTATCTGACGACCGCATCATGTTGTTCCAACAGTGCCTCTCCCTGTTCCACAAGAGGTGCTCGGTCACGCTCAGTCCCTAAGTGTGGGGATTGATGGCATCCACCATATCAGTAGCACAGATGGGTCTACTGAGGATGAGAGACCTCCAGCATTGGGTCTGTGTAAATGACGTCAACTCTATCTTTACATAACAACAACCTCAGTTTGTCTCTGGGCACTCTATCATGGGAGGAGCCCCTTGATATTTGTTCCTGGCACTCGCCTAGGGGCAGTGTCAATGAGGAAGGTGGTGACGACAGGTGCACCACTCACAGGAGGGGGCGCAGCCTACGAGGAAAGAGCTTTAGACAGGTTGTGGTTCCCACAGCCCCTTCTCGCTCAGTCAAACCACCTTGAGCTGCTGATAGTGTTCCACTCAGTGAAACACTTTCCGTCCTTCCTTCGAGATTGTCATATCCTGATCAGGACAGACAATACAACCGTGGTAGCATACATCAACTGCCAAAGTGGCACTCGCGCTCTGCATCTACACAGACTAGCTGTCAAGACTATTCTGTGGAGCAGAGCACACCTACTCTTCCTACGCGCAACTCAGGTCCCAGGCTTACTAACTGTGGAAATGGACTTGATGTACAGAGGGAATGCTCTATACGGGGACCGGAGACTCCCTAAGAGGTGAACCAGATCTGGGAGGATCACAGTCAAGCCACCATAGATCTCTTTGCATCAACAACACTGAGTGTGGTTTTCTGCGCTGGTAAAAAAAATAATGCACACCTCGACTAGGGGTGCGGCTCTGCGTTTTCCCTCCCCTATGTCCAATACTCCCCACTCAAATCAAATATAGTTTTGTTGGTCACATACACATGTTTAGCAGATGTTATTGCAGGTGTAGCGAAATGCTCGTGCTTTTAGTTCCGACAGTGCAGTAATATCTAACAAGTAATATGTAATAATTTCACAACAAATATCTAATACTCACAAATCTAAGTAAAGGAATGGAATTAAGAATATATAAATATATGGATGAACAATGTTACAGCGGCATAGATTAAGATGAAGTAGATAGTATAGAATACAGTATATACCGTTCAAAAGTTTGGGGTCACTTGTGCACCGGGAACTCCCACTCCTCTTTCTATTCTGGTTAGAGCCAGTTTCCGCTGTTCTGTGAAGGGAGTAGTACACAGCATTGTACGAGATCTTCAGTTTCATGGCAATTTCTCGCATGGAATAGCCTTCATTTCTCAAAACAGCAATAGACTGACGAGTTTCAGAAGAAAGTGCTTTGTTTCTAGCCATTTTGAGCCCGTAATCAAACCCACAAATGCTAATGTTCCAGATACTCCACTAGTCTAAAGAAGGTCAGTTGTATTGCTTCTTTAACCAGGACAGTTTTCAGCTCTGCTAACATAATTGCAAAAGGGTTTTCTAATGATCAATTCACCTTTTAAATGATAAACTTGGATTAGCTAACACAACGTGCCATTGCAACACAGGAGTGATGGTTGCTGATAATGGCCTCTGTATGCCAATGTAGATATTCCATAAAAAGCTGTCCTTTCCAGCTACAATAGTCATTTACAACATTAACAATGTCTACACTGTATTTCCGATCAATTTGATGTTATTTTAATCAACAAAAAAAATGCTATTCTTTCAAAAACAAGGAACTTTCTAAGTGACCCCAAACATTTGAACGGTAGTGTACATATGAGATGAGTAATGCAAGATATGTAAACATTATTAAAGTGACATTATTAAAGTGGGGTGAACAGGCAGTGGCTCGGGTGGTTGTTGTCCTTGATGATATTTTTGGCCTTCCTGTGACATCGGGTGCTGTATGTGTCCTGAGGGCAGGTAGTTAGCCCCCGGTGATGTGTTGTGCAGACCACACCACCCTCTGGAGAGCCCTGCAGTTGTTGGCGGTGCAGTTGCTGTACCAGGCGGTGATACAGCCCGACAGGATGCTTTCAATTGTGCATCTGTAAAAGTTTGTGAGGGTTTTAGGTGACAAGACAAATTTATTCAGCCTCCTCAGGTTGAAGAGGCGCTGTTGCCCCTTCTTCACCACACTGTCTGTGTGGGTGGACCATTTCAGTTTGTCAGTGATATGTACGCCAAGGAACTTAAAACTTTCCACCTTCTCCAGTGCTGTCCCATTGATATGGATGGGGGGGTGCTCTCTCTGCTGTTTCTTGTAGTCCACAATCAGCTCCTTTGTTTTGTTGTAAGATATGTAAACGTTATCCTCAAAGCGGGCAAAGAACTTGTTTAGCTTGTCTGGAAGCAAGACGACGGTGTCCACGACATGGCTGGTTTTTCTTTTGTAGTCCGGGATTTTCTGTAGACCCTGCCACATATGTCTTGCGTCTGAGCCATTGAATTGCAACTCCACTTTGTCTCTATACTGACGTTTTGCCTGTTTGATTGCCTTGTGGAGGGAATGACTACTCTCTTTGTATTCTGCCATATTCCCAGTCACTTTGCCATGGGTAAATGCTGTGTTTTAAGCTTTTAGTTTTGTGCTAATGCTGCCATCTATCCACAGTTTCTGGTTAGGGTAGGTTTTAATAGTCACAGTGGGTACAACATCTCCCATACACTTCTTGATGAAATCAGTCACCGTTTCAGTGTACATGTCAATATTAATCTCAGAAGCTACCCGGAACATATCCCAGTCCGCATGATCAAAACAATCTTGAAGCGTGGATTCCGATTGGTCAGACCAGCATTGAATAGCACGGGTACTTCCTGTTTGAGTTTTTGCCTATAGGAAGGGAGGAGCAAAATGGAGTTGTGGTCATATTTGCTGAAAGGAGGGTGGGGAAGGACCTTGTATGCATCCCGGAAGTTGGAATAACAATGGTTGAGTGTTTTTCCAGCTAAATTACTACAGTCGATATGCTGATAGAATTTAGGTAGCCTTTTCCTCACATTTGCTTTCTTAAAATCCCCAGTTACAATAAAGGCAACCTCAGGATATATGGTTTCAAGATTTCATAATGTCCAGTGAAGTTCCTTGAGAGCCGTCGTGGTATCAGCTTGAGGGGGGGGGGGGGGGGATATACGCGGCTGTGACAATAACCAAAGAGATAATACGGTCGGCATTTGGTCAGAGCGAGTGACCAAGGCTTATCCCTCATTCTGGTAGCCCCTCTAGAGTCAGAGAAACTAATGTTACGCAGAGTCCTGATAACCCAAGCAAATGGAAAGATTTTCCATCCTCACCCAGTAAACATGTTCCTCCGGGTCTGGCCCGAGAAAGGATGAATCTGAATGCAACAGGCTTTGAGGCTATCCAGAGTACAAGAGCCCCTTCTACATGCTCACTGTATTGAATCAAGTGGTGTGTTTTTGAGAAATGGTGTGACCAGAGACAGATAAAGTTGAAGTCGGAAGTTTAAATACACTTAGCCAAGTACATTTAAACTCAGTTTTTCACAATTCCTGACATTTAATCCTCACAAAAACTCCCTGTTATAGGTCAGTTAGAATCACCACTTTATTTTAAGAATGTGAAATGTCAGAATAATAGTAGAGAGTGATTTATTTCAGCTTTTATTTCTTTCATCACATTCCCAGTGGGTCAGAAGTTTACATACACTCAATTAGTATTTGGTAGCATTGCCTTTAAATTATTTAACTTGGGTGAAATGTTTCAGGTAGGCTTCCACAAGCTTCCCACAATTAGTTGGGTGAATTTTGGCCCATTCCTCCTGACAGAGCTGGTGTAACTAAGTCAGGTTTGTAGGCTTCCTTGCTCTCACATGCTTTTTCAGTTCTGCCCACAAATGTTCTATAGGATTGAGGTCAGGGCTTTCTGATGGTCACTCTAATACCTTGACTTTGTTGTCCTTAAGCCATTTTGCCACAACTTTGGAAGTATGCTTGGGGTCATTGTCCATTTGGAAGAACCATTTACGACCAAGCTTTAACTTCCTGACTGATGTCTTGAGATGTTGCTTCAATATATCCACATAATTTTCTTCCCCATGATGCCATCTATTTTATTAACTGCACCAGTCCCTCCTGCAGCAATGCACCCTCAACAACAAGATGCTGCCACCCCCGTGCTTCACGGTTGGGATGGTGTTCTTCAGCTTGCAAGCCTCCCCCTTTTTCCTCCAAACATAACGATGGTCATTATGGCCAAACAGTTCTATTTTTGTTTCATCAGACCAGAGGACATTCCTCCAAAAAGTACAATCTTTGTCCCCATGTGCAGTTGCAAACCGTTGTCTGGCTTTTTTATGGCGGTTTTGGAACAGTGGCTTCTTCCTTGCTGAGCGGCCTTTCAGGTTATGTTGATATAGGACTCGTTGTAGATATAGATACTTTTGTATCCGTTTCCTCCAGCTTCTTCACAAGGTCCTTTGCTGTTGTTCTAGGATTGATTTGCACTTTTTGCACCAAAGTACATTCATCTCTAGGAGACAGAACTCATCTCCTTTCTGAGCGGTATGACTGCTGCGTGGTCCCATGGTGTTAATACTTGCATACTATTGTTTGTACAGATGAACGTGGTACCTTCAGGTGTTTGGAAATTGCTCCCAAGGATGAACCAGACTTGTGGAGGTCTACAATGTATTTTTCTGTCTTGGCTGATTTCTTTTTATTTTCCCATGATGTCAAGTAAAGAGGCACTGAGTTTGAAGGCAGGCCTTGAAATACATCCACAGGTACACCTCCACTTGACTCAAATTATGCAAATTAGCCTATCAGAAGCTTCTAAAGCCATGCCATCATTTTCTGGAATTGTCCAAGCTGTTTAAAGGCACAGTTAACTTAGTGTATGTAAACGTCTCACCCACAGTGAACTTTAAGTGAAATAATCTGTCTGTAAACAATTGTTGTAAAAATTACTTGTCATGCACAAAGTAGATGTCCTAACCGACTTGCAAAAACTATAGTTTGTTAACAAGAAATTTGTGGAGTGGTTGAAAAACTAGTTTTAATGACTCCAACCTATGTGTATGTAAACTTCCGACTTCAACTGTAAATCCTTACCAGTGCTTTGTATCATGATTTGATGCTTTTTGCAAGACCTTTTGGACAGAGGGAAAGCTTTCTCCACTGCAAAGGTCTGTTTAGCCGCTATCTCGGTCTGCCATATAGGCTCATACAAGATCACAGCACCCTCTGTTATGTCGTTTTATGAGGGGAACAAGTTGCTTACGCCCAGTCTCCAAACCTTTAGCCCCGTCTTGGGACCTGTTTATTGTGTTTGAGGCTATTTCACAGCAACCGCTGAAAAGCATGGAGATGAAATATATTTTCTATAAACTGCTTTACTGATTTCCCTTACGTTGCAAAGCGGAATTGTCTCGCCTTAGAGCTTGTGGTTTTCCACCCGTCGCCCTTCACACCATTTGTGTCCAGTACTCGCGTTGTGCATTTACTTGGATAGATATAGAGCACTACGCAAGAGCGACCAGCTCTTTGTTTCCTGGGTTCCCCCCTCAAGGCTCAATGACTATCCCATTGGATAGTGGAGGCTATTATATTGGCTTATAATAGCAAAGGTTTACAGCCCCTGGAGGGCCTGAGTGCTCATTCCATCAGAGGCGTGACTACCTCTTTGGCACTGTTTAAAGGCATTTGGGATATGGCTTGTTGGGCTACCCCTCATACTTTTATTAAGTTTTACCAACTGGATGTCACTGCACCTTCGTTGGTGCATGATGTCCTCAGTGTCAGAGTCTCTGAGGGAGGAATGTGTTGGATGACTAGCTGTGTTCGAAAGGCATGTCTATGATACGAGAGTTGGCCATATACCAGAAGTGATACATCTGTATGCAACAATTTCATTACGCTTTTTTGCAGACGTTTACTAACACCGGTCATATTCAATATGTGTTGTACACTTTAGATGAAGACATGTAGCTAGCTAGCTAGACAATGAACCTAGCTAGGTAAACATTGTGTAAGATCACACATGTTGCGTAACGTTGTCTAACAAGCCATCCAGCTAACGTTAGCTAGTTAAACAACAATGAACACAGTGCTAAATCATGTCGTTACTACCCTGCATGAATATGCTGGGAGCTAACCAACCAGGTTCAATGTTAGCTAGCTAACATTAGGCTCTAGCTAGAAAAGCAAATTGCTCTAGGATACAAATAATAGCTACAGCTAGGAAGCCAGACAGCTAATGTTAGCTAGCTAGCTAGCTAACAGGACACTTTAGCTACAAATGAAACCACGTTCTGTCAAAGTTAGAAATGTGTAATATCTGAAAATGTAGCTAGCTAACAATAGACTATCTTACCTGTATACGTAATCTACATACGTCTCCCTGTCACGAATGCCATTCCACGGTTGCCCTTAGTTTGAAGATGTAATCTGGAGACAGGTGTTTTCTCCATCGCTTTAGCTATCATACTCTATTCCACTTATTTCAAAACTTGATCCTCCAGAAAGTGGAGAGCATCACTTTTGCAGCTCCACTACACAATACATTCGACAGATTACCAACACAGACTGACCAACTCAAATAGACAGAAGCCTTCTATATGGCAGACCAATCCGCACTCCTCTCTCGGCATGTCCAGCCCACTCATTATCTCAGCCAATCATGGCTAGGGGGAAGGCTGCTGACTTTTTCCGTGGCTAAACCAACAAGGCTCGTAATTTAATGATTTTATTCATATTTACAGATGGCATACATGTTTGTTATTAAGGCACATGAAAGTTCACATGTTCGAGAAGGTATTTCTGCCAAAACCCACATTTTGATAAACAAAAATCTTTTTTACGTTCAAACGGCTCTCCTGTGAAGTCATGACTTGCGACATACACCTAGTTTCCTGAATCGGGTCATACAGTATATAAGTGCGCAAGGAAGAGAGACATGTTTTGCGAATGACTAGTGGGCGGGCGAGTGGCGCCTTATAGAGTATGTGATCTGAATGGCTTGGTGTCTACTTTATATTTTATGTATTGCACTTTCTCCTTGTAGGAGCTTCAACAGCAGCGCATGATCGAGATGAAGAATCTGAAAAAGACCCGGAATTTCTACCAAAAGCTGCTCCACCAAGAGAGAAAAAATAAAGGTACAAATCAATCCCTCATCACTTTTATATTCCCAATGTCTACTATTGGTTGATGAATAGAGAAAGAAATGCAATATTTCTATGTGTTTTTCTTCTGAAGGTTCGGAGGCGAGATTGATGCTGTCCAAACTCAAGGTCCAGTTTGAGGAGTTGAGGTCCAAAGTGGAGTTCCTAGACTGTGTAAAGAAATATCTTGAGGTGCGGACAGGTTGAACAGATGATTTCTTAATCCGGCCCTGTGTCTTGTGAAACACTTATGTACGGCCTTGTGTCAATAGAGAATGGTTGACTAAGTTACTAGTTCTCAATTCTTACCTCAGGGAACCCCAACCGTTCCATAGCTAGCACACCTGATTCAACTAGTGATGGGCATTCCGTTGAGTTTTCGTTGAGTCGGCTTCACGTTAAAGAGCCGGCTCATTTGACTCCCCAACAGCTCTTAGTTAAAACAAAATATGCTTAAAAATCAACCTACAACCATGAAAAAATTGCAAATCTCCAATGTAAAGCCTAAATGCTTTTTTTTTACCTGGCCTGCAAAAATAAATCAAAATCATTTAAAAAACGCACTGAAACAATCTACGTGAACCAGATTGATCTGCTCTCCCCACTATTTATTGTTTTGCAGTGAGGATTCACCCTCTTTAGATAATTACTTTGTAACTTATCTGGAGAAAAACGTTGGTTTAAGCTATAAAAACGGTAGTAGCAGTATACATATCAGGGAGCGAATGACCCATCATTAGATTGTTAATAAACACAATAATCAAACCTATGGAATTTTAACAATATAATATGGCTATTAAACCAGAATAAAAAAACATGCATGGTTCTACAAAGAACCTTTTGAGATTTATAGAACTATTCTCCATTAAATGTTTATAAAGTAGCATATTCTATACAGCCCCAAAAAGGGTTGTGACCATAGCGGAGTATAGAACCTTTTTTTATGTTTTTTTATAGAACCTTAGGAAAGTGTTCTTTACAGCAACATACAGGTTCCATTTAGAACCTTATAAGCATGGTTCTTAATAGAACTTTAAAAAAAGTTCCATATAACACTAAAAGGTTTTCCTCTGTGGTTGCAAGCCACATAACCCTTATTTGGCACTATATGGAACCATTTGTTTTTAGTGTGCATCTCTGCCTGGTTGGTTTGGTCAGGTTCTGAGTGTGGATCAGTGGGGTATGGATATGTCCCTCCTCCCCTCCCTGGCAGCATCTGGTCCAGGGAGCCCTCTGGATCTCCAGCCCTCAGAGGAGCCTGCCGTGCTGGGATTGGTATCTTTGTCTGGGGCAGAGAGAGGGAAGAGCAGCCTGCAGGCCGCCACACCCCTGGGTCTCATGTCCTACCTCTATGCCAGGTAACACTAATGCACTATATATTAGCTTACATTAACACGTTTAGGTTACAGTAAAACATGAACTATTAAACCCATGAGTGTGATTAACAGTGTATCAGCACGTATGGTTTAAATAGTGTCCCTCTAGTGGACAATGTGTTATTAAACTGAGCACCACATTTTACTGTCCACCATCATGCCTATGATTGCTGAGAACATTTTACATGATATCCTACATATGGCACAAAGTGATATTTCTCTTTATTTAGATTTGTGCCCAAATGTGTTTCATTGTGATTTGTCCTAGACATGTTGTGTAGTGAGATTACATTCAACAGATACCAAACTAAACTCTGTGTTATATCTCCCTTGACAGAAATGCTCCATTGGAGGGCTACATCCAACAGTTCCTGTACACATACCGCTATTTCTGCACCCCTCAAGAACTTCTTCAGTTCCTGATGGAAAGATTCACCAGTGCTGTAGCAGCAGGGTATGTAAGGCTACTGTAGCAGAAATAAAAGACAGACAGACATAAAACACAAATTAATATCATGCTCTTTGGATGGTGTCATTCTATTTCTATGGTTATTTGATTCTGTGGAATTATAATGTCTGGTCAAGTAATTCTGGTTCTATGGTAAAATGTTAATTGAGATAATATAATTGGCATTTGTCAGAAACAATAAGAAAATGAATGGCCACTTGTACAAAAAAACAAAAACAAAGTGACTATAACTGTCATCCAGCCAACTTGGGTTGGAGCGAGCGGTCGCATCCGCGCTTCGGTCTGCTTCGGTCTGCAGGTTGTATAACTTTTCATTACATTTCATTACATTTCATTATAGTACAACGGTTTGATTTGTCTAATCTTAGCAATTTCTTCTTAGCTAGCTACATAGCCGTCTTTGTATCAAAGATAATTGCGTAATTATCGTATTTCGTCGTCCTCCTATCTGCCCAGCAGCTAGCCAGCTAGCAAACGTTCACCGTCTACCGTAGCACTGTAGTAACTATCACACTCAACTGAACGACTTGATTAGTGTAGTGTTAGCTAGCTACATAGTTGTCTTTGCTGTCTTCGTATCCAAGATAATTGTGTAGTTTAGAGTGTGTAGTCTTAGAGTGATTATCTTAATTTACCGAGGTTAGCTAGCCAGCTATTTGTCGTCCTTAACGTAGGAGTCACTCCTAGCTAGCCAACAGCTAGCCAACGTCTACTGAATAGAACTTTCGCATTCCGGTCGCATTCCGCTTCGCTCCACAGGTAGTATCACATTTTCATTTCATTTCATTACAGTCCCAACGGTGTGATTTGTTTGATCGTAGCTAGCTACATAGCTAGCTACATAGCCGTCTTTGTTTCAAAGATAATTGTGTAGTCTAGAGCGATTTTCTAGGTTAGCTAGCCAGCTATTGTCGTTCTTTTAACGCAACGTAACGTAATCAACACTGCTAGCTAGCCAGCTAGCCCCGAATAGCAGCATTGTAGAAACTTTACACTCAACGGAACGACTTGATTAGTGTAGTGTCAACAACGCAGCCACTGCCAGCTAGCCTACAAAGTCAACAACGCAGCCACTGCCAGCTAGCCTACCTCAGCAGTACTGTATCATTTTAATCATTTTAGTCAATTAGATTCTTGCTACGTAAGCTTAACTTTCTGAACATTCGAGACGTGTAGTCCACTTGTCATTCCAATCTCCTTTGCATTAGCGTAGCCTCTTCTCTAGCCTGTCAACTATGTGTCTGTCTATCCCTGTTCTCTCCTCTCTGCACAGACCATACAAACGCTCCACACCGCGTGCCCGCGGCCACCCTAATCTGGTGGTCCCAGCGCGCACGACCCACGTGGAGTTCCAGGTCTCCGGTAGCCTCTGGAAGTGCCGATCTGCGGCCAACAAGGCAGAGTTCATCTCAGCCTATGCCTCCCTCCAGTCCCTCGACTTCTTGGCACTGACGGAAACATGGATCACCACAGACAACACCGCTACTCCTACTGCTCTCTCTTCGTCCGCCCACGTGTTCTCGCACAGCCCGAGAGCTTCTGGTCAGCGGGGTGGTGGCACCGGGATCCTCATCTCTCCCAAGTGGTCATTCTCTCTTTCTCCCCTTACCCATCTGTCTATCGCCTCCTTTGAATTCCATGCTGTCACAGTTACCAGCCCTTTCAAGCTTAACATCCTTATCATTTATCGCCCTCCAGGTTCCCTCGGAGAGTTCATCAATGAGCTTGATGCCTTGATAATCTCCTTTCCTGAGGACGGCTCACCTCTCACAGTTCTGGGCGACTTTAACCTCCCCACGCCTACCTTTGACTCATTCCTCTCTGCCTCCTTCTTTCCACTCCTCTCCTCTTTTGACCTCACCCTCTCACCTTCCCCCTACTCACAAGGCAGGCAATACGCCGACCTCATCTTTACTAGATGCTGTTCTTCCACTAACCTCATTGCAACTCCCCTCCAAGTCTCCGACCACTACCTTGTATCCTTTTCCCTCTCGCTCTCATCCAACACTTCCCACACTGCCCCTACTCGGATGGTATCGCGCCGTCCCAACCTTCGCTCTCTCTCCCCGCTACTCTCTCCTCTTCCATCCTATCATCTCTTCCCTCTGCTCAAACCTTCTCCAACCTATCTCCTGATTCTGCCTCCTCAACCCTCCTCTCCTCCCTTTCTGCATCCTTTGACTCTCTATGTCCCCTATCCTCCAGGCCGGCTCGGTCCTCCCCTCCCGCTCCGTGGCTCGACGACTCATTGCGAGCTCACAGAACAGGGCTCCGGGCAGCCGAGCGGAAATGGAGGAAAACTCGCCTCCCTGCGGACCTGGCATCCTTTCACTCCCTCCTCTCTACATTTTCCTCCTCTGTCTCTGCTGCTAAAGCCACTTTCTACCACTCTAAATTCCAAGCATCTGCCTCTAACCCTAGGAAGCTCTTTGCCACCTTCTCCTCCCTCCTGAATCCTCCTCCCCTCCCCCTCCTCCCTCTCTGCAGATGACTTCGTCAACCATTTTGAAAAGAAGGTCGACGACATCCGATCCTCGTTTGCTAAGTCAAACGACACCGCTGGTTCTGCTCACACTGCCCTACCCTGTGCTCTGACCTCTTTCTCCCCTCTCTCTCCAGATGACATCTCGCGTCTTGTGACGGCCGGCCGCCCAACAACCTGCCCGCTTGACCCTATCCCCTCCTCTCTTCTCCAGACCATTTCCGGTGACCTTCTCCTTACCTCACCTCGCTCATCAACTCATCCCTGACCGCTGGCTACGTCCCTCCCGTCTTCAAGAGAGCGAGAGTTGCACCCCTTCTGAAAAAAACCTACACTCGATCCCTCCGATGTCAACAACTACAGACCAGTATCCCTTCTTTCTTTTCTCTCCAAAACTCTTGAACGTGCCGTCCTTGGCCAGCTCTCCCGCTATCTCTCTCAGAATGACCTTCTTGATCCAAATCAGTCAGGTTTCAAGACTAGTCATTCAACTGAGACTGCTCTTCTCTGTATCACGGAGGCACTCCGCACTGCTAAAGCTAACTCTCTCTCCTCTGCTCTCATCCTTCTAGACCTATCGGCTGCCTTCGATACTGTGAACCATCAGATCCTCCTCTCTACCCTCTCCGAGTTGGGCATCTCCGGCGCGGCCCATGCTTGGATTGCGTCCTACCTGACAGGTCGCTCCTACCAGGTGGCGTGGCGAGAATCTGTCTCCTCACCACGCGCTCTCACCACTGGTGTCCCCAGGGCTCTGTTCTAGGCCCTCTCCTATTCTCGCTATACACCAAGTCACTTGGCTCTGTCATAACCTCACATGGTCTCTCCTATCATTGCTATGCAGACGACACACAATTAATCTTCTCCTTTCCCCCCCTCTGATGACCAGGTGGCGAATCGCATCTCTGCATGTCTGGCAGACATATCAGTGTGGATGACGGATCACCACCTCAAGCTGAACCTCTGCAAGACGGAGCTGCTCTTCCTCCCGGGGAAGGACTGCCCGTTCCATGATCTCGCCATCACGGTTGACAACTCCATCGTGTCCTCCTCCCAGAGCGCTAAGAACCTTGGCGTGATCGTGGACAACACCCTGTCGTTCTCAACTAACATCAAGGCGGTGGCCCGTTCCTGTAGGTTCATGCTCTACAACATCCGCAGAGTACGCCCCTGCCTCACACAGGAAGCGGCGCAGGTCCTAATCCAGGCACTTGTCATCTCCCGTCTGGATTACTGCAACTCGCTGTTGGCTGGGCTCCCTGCCTGTGCCATTAAACCCCTACAACTCATCCAGAACGCCGCAGCCCGTCTGGTGTTCAACCTTCCCAAGTTCTCTCACGTCACCCCGCTCCTCCGCTCTCTCCACTGGCTTCCAGTTGAAGCTCGCATCCGCTACAAGACCATGGTGCTTGCCTACGGAGCTGTGAGGGGAACGGCACCTCAGTACCTCCAGGCTCTGATCAGGCCCTACACCCAAACAAGGGCACTGCGTTCATCCACCTCTGGCCTGCTCGCCTCCCTACCACTGAGGAAGTACAGTTCCCGCTCAGCCCAGTCAAAACTGTTCGCTGTTCTGGCCCCCCAATGGTGGAACAAACTCCCTCACGACGCCAGGACAGCGGAGTCAATCACCACCTTCCGGAGACACCTGAAACCCCACCTCTTTAAGGAATACCTAGGATAGGATAAAGTAATCCTTCTCACCCCCCCCTTAAAAGATTTAGATGCACTATTGTAAAGTGGCTGTTCCACTGGATGTCATAAGGTGAAAGCACCAATTTGTAAGTCGCTCTGGATAAGAGCGTCTGCTAAATGACTTAAATGTAATGTAAATGAGTGGGAGTTCCCGGTGCACAAGTGACCCCAAACTTTTGAACGGTATATACTGTATTCTATACTATCTACTTCATCTTAATCTATGCCGCTGTAACATTGTTCATCCATATATTTAATGTAAATGTCATGTAAGAAAACTGTAAACATGGGCCTGTATAAATGAGGATCACATTTTTGTTCACATAAAATTATATTGGCATGAAAGCTACCTTTTTTTTTATTTTACCCCCCTTTTTCTCCCCAATTTCGTTGTATCCAATTATTAGTAGTTACTATCTTGTCTCAACGCTACAACTTCTGTACTGGCTCGGGAGAGACGAAGGTCGAAAGCCATGCGTCCTCTGAAACACAACCAAGCCGCACTGCTTCATAACACAGCGCCCATCCAACCCGGAAGCCAGCCGCACCAATGTGTCGGAGGAAACACCGTGCTCCTGGCGACCTTGGTTAGCGTGCACTGTGCCCTGCCCGCCACAGGAGTCGCTGGTGCGCGATGAGACAAGTATATCCCTACCGGCCAAACCCTCCCTAAACCCCCCCACACATTCTGCAGCGATACGCCATCCCATCTGGTTTGTTCTTAGTGGGAACCACACATGGAGGGAGTCTATTCTACATAGTTTTAACTCTGGAAACGGACAATAGCGACGCCAGCTAGATGGGGTTCTGGTCTGGAATAGATAAGAACAAAAAATGTGCACCCCTTGGAATGAATTAAGAAACGCTGCTCTACAGGAAGTTGGGTTCTGGGCTGGATGGATAGCTGGAGAGAGAGTTGCAGGCTCATGTCTAGCACAGAGAGGGAGAGCAATAGGCTACAGGCACACATTTATTTCTTACTACAGTAGCGTTGGTCTCCAAACATGCAATGACATCGAATAATCCAAGCCCAGGCCCAAATCAGTTCTCAGAATATCAGGCGTGACCCTGGATGAAAATCAAAAATCAAAACTTCCAGGGGAATTCTGAAAAATAACTGTCCTGAATTTATTTTACTCTTTTGTAAAAATGACAGCTTTTTTAATCTCTCAAAAACCACAACTGAGCTATGTCCGAGAGAGTAAAAGTATGCCAAAGATTTAAATATATTAGGCTCGAATATAGCTAATTTTCATTTTTCACCTCATAATCTGTGAAATTTGAATGTCAGGTCAAGTAATTCTATTTCTGTGGTTATCCTTTTTCTACCAGAGGTGGTCCAAATGTGTCAGGGGACCGTGCTAAGGTGTACCACCGGAGTCTGGATGTGCTGCAAACCTGGCTGACTGACTGCAGACTGGTGGACTTCAGCCCCAAGTCCATCCTGCTGATCACACTGGAAAACTTCCTCACCAATGAAGTAATTAAAGATAAATCATCAATTAAATGACAAAGCAATCGAATGATAAAACCAATCACTCAAGCAAGTCAATTCATCATTCAATAAATGTCTCAACTGACCAGCTAAATCTGTAGCAGTATGGTTGTTTTTATTGATGTCATTGTGGTTGCTTTTGTTGTCGATTTTTCAGAGTATTTATAAATAAAATACTCTTAAACAATGTTTTTGTAATGGTCTGGTTCTTATTTAGGTGTCTCCAGTAGACAGCAGAGGAGAGAGGCTTCTGACCACTCTTCAGAGCTCTCCCAGGAGGAGGTGGAGCCAAAGCTGTGGGAGCCCAATCAGCATGCAGGAAGAAGATGATGCATTGTCTTCTCATACCATATGCAGAAAATCTGTTGTTGAGGACTCTGGAAAGAAGGTCCATATAAGCATTATTATACGTGTACTATTATGTTGGTGATTATGTTGGTTATGTTGTTTGTCTTACCTGAACCAAAAATCATCTGATTGGTTCAAAGTACGGGAAGTTTGTCTGGCTCAAAAGAAACTCATTTACACTAATATATATTCTGATTGAGTGGGACCATGGCTGCACCCTTGCCCAGTTATGTGACATCCATAGATTAGGGCATACTGAATTCATTTCAATTGACTGATTTCCTTAAATGAACTGTAACTCAGCGAAATCGTTTAAATTGTTGCATATTGCGTTCATATTTTAGTTCAGTATATGTATTCGTAGCCGGAACCTTTCTAAGTTGATTTATCTCTGTAGAGTTTCCAGTGGAAAATATCCAGGGTGGTGGAGCCCCAGGCAACCCAGACCAAAGACCAGGCCTACTCATTAGCAGCAGCCCTGCCGCGGCCCTGCTACACCTCCCTTATGGATGACATCTCCAGTGCCTGCCTCAGAAGCGAGGAAAGACACCCTTTTAGTCAGAGTGAACACAGCGCCCAACACACGGCACAGCAACTCACTCTACTGCAGCAGGTAAACATATGCACGCACGAACGTGCATACACACAGTGACATGCACACACGCACACACACACGCACACACAGCCCACCAAATCATCCTGCAGCAACAGATAAACAGACTTGCACAATTTCTCCCTCTCTCATGCATTCACACTCACTCACAAACACATTGTTATTCATAGACACTGGGGGGGAGACAAATCACTACTTTATGAACTGAAAACAAATTTACAGACCTACAGTTGAAGGTGGAAGTTTACATACACCTTAGCCAAATACATTTAAACTCAATTCCTGACATTTAATCCTAGTAAAAATTCCCTGTCTTAGGTCAGTTAGGATCACCAATTTATTTTAAGAAATGTCAGAGTAATAGTAGAGAGAATGATTTATTTCAGATTTTATTTCTTTCATCACATTCCCAGTGGGTCAGAAGTTCACATACACTCAATTAGTATTTGGTAGCATTGCCTTTAAATGGTTTAACTTGAGTAAAACGTTTCAGGTAGCCTTCCACAAGCTTCCCACAATAAGTTGGGTAGATTTTGGCCCATTCCTCCTGACAGAGCTGGTGTAACTGAGTCAGGTTTGTAGACCTCCTTACTCGCACACGCATTTTCAGTTCTGCCCACAAATGTTCTATAGGATTGAGGTCAGGGCTTTGTGATGGCCACTCCAATACCTTGACTTTGTTGTCCTTAAGCCATTTTGCCACAACTTTGGAAGTATGCTTGGGGTCATTGTCCATTTGGAAGACCCATTTGCGACCAAGCTTTAACTTCCTAACTGATGTCTTCAGATGCTGCTTCAATATATCCACATAATTTTCCTGCCTCATGATGCCATCTATTTTGTGAAGTGCACCAGTCCCTCCTGCAGCAAAGCACCACCACAACATGATGCTGCCACCCCCGTGCTTCACGGTTGGTATGGTGTTCTTCAGCTTGCAAGCCTCCCCCTTTTTCCTCCTAACATAAGGTCATATGGTCATTATGGCCAAAAAATTATATTTTTAATTTCCTCAGACCAGAGGACATTTCTCCAAAAAGTATGATCTTTGCCCCCATGTGCAGTTGCAAACCGTAGTCTGGCTTTTTATGGCAGTTTTGGAGCAGTGGCTTCTTCCTTGCTGAGCGGCCTTTCAGGTTATGTTGAAATAGGACTCGTTTTACTGTGGATATAGATACTGTGGCAAACCTCTTCAAGGTTAGGAGCGTTTGTCACAAACTAAGTGGTAAACTGTCACCAAATCACCCAAGAATGAGAGTTCTTTCGAACAGGACAGTACCTGTTCGTTTGTTTCTCCGTCCTGGTCCACCCAGGCCGTAGGCGAGGTCAAGGATAGCAGGGTTCGGTACACGAATTGGGTTCTCGGTAGGTCCAGGTCCAAACGCCAACAGGTAAGTCCAAAACAATCCAGCTCATACACGGTAAATCCAGCCAATCTCTATAGTCTCTTTCTCTATTGTTCATAGATCCTTCCAGCACCCTCTCTTCCTCTTCCTGGTTTTTCTTGACCCTTTATCTGTGAGTCGGCTCCACCTTCTGAGGGTTCCCCTTGCTTCTGGGACTTGTAGTTTTGGCGGTCGGCCATTTTGTGATCTGTAGTTCTGACAGGGGTGGCCATTTTAGTGATCGGGCAGAGCCCGTTTATTAGTTCTGCTCTCACATATCTGCCACTTATCACTCGACCCCCTTCTTTGCCACAATACGTTTGTATCTGTTTCCTCCAGCATCTTCACAAGGTCATTTGCTGTTGTTCTGGGATTGATTTGCACTTTTCGCACCAAAGTACGTTAATCTTTACTGCCCTCCCAAGCAAAAAGGCAGTAACTGCTCATTTGGTCGAAAATGAGTTAATGTCATTTTTGTTACATTAAATGCATGCTTAATCATGTGGACAAGTATCCTGCCTCGTTTTGTGTTTTGGAGAGAATTGGGGTCGTATTAGCAGTATCTGCAAAAAGTTACTGTGAAACCAAGGTAAGTGGCAGTAACTGCCTTTTAGCTTGTTTTCAACCTGCCCTTGGCTGCAGTTACTGTGTTTTACCTTGGTTTCATATAAGTTTATTATGATAGTGATGCAATCAAACCTGTATGACACTGACTGACAGCTACACACACATACCATGCTATTCTAGGGATACAACACCATGGCACAGCATTCCCGGGGGAAAATGATGGTTGAATTTGCTCTGAAATGCCAACATCCAGACACTGGTAAGAACTAGCTAGCCAAGTAGATCTCAGATCAAAATTAATTAGTCTAAATTTAATTAATCTAACTAGCTAGCGAGAATAGACTAACAATGCTACCTGCTCTCACGAGAGGAGATCTGCAATTGATACTAACGTCAATCTATTAGCCATAGAATGAATTATATTCTGAAATTTCAACTGATGGTTTCTTTGAATCAGTACACCATGCACACGATTTCTAGCCAGTAACAGCCACCTAGCTAAAACTGACGTGCCCCTACCAAAACGTCAAAATCTACCTAGCTAGCATTAGCATGAAGCAATAGATTTGTGGTACATGGTCCCATAAGAGACAAATTAATATAATCCCTAGTTGTATTCTGACATTCCATGGGTTATTTGAATCTGTAACGTTACACCACACACATGACTTCTTAGCAGCTGACGGTCAGTTGGACGTGCACCCCATACTGAATTGTCAAATGCCACGCACACTCGTTTTCTGGATGAGCGCACACACAGCATTGCTAGCTCATTAATTCTATATCTACTCACATGTTCAGGGTTTCTGGTTCTTTTTTTATATTCCAGTATTGCGTGACTGTCCCGACTGAAAGTTAAAATACCAAATTGTATCCACCACCTTTGTTGGTGGCATATGTCATTAGTAGAAGCTTTGACATGCCAAATGTGTGCTCAATGTGTCTGCTTCAGTGCCATCATTACATGAATGCAGAATAAACCGTTTTGCATGACTTCCACCAATCCCTGTGGTCTAGATGATTAGTATCCATGTGGATCAAAGTTGCCATGTGAGGGTGTATTAGGACAGTACACCCACGTCAATGCTAGGTTTTATTCCTGTCAATGTCCATCCATGTAATTGTTTTGTATTTGTAAATTTAAGAGCCTTTTTGGGAGCAGTTATGAAATGAATAGATGAACTGAGTTATGACAGTGAAAATTATTATGATAATGTTTGCACAAGATAAAATCAACAAATCTACCCCCCTAGTGACGTCAATATTCGGTTTGTGCATAATGGCTACAAGGAGAAGAACAAAGATGCCAGCTGCGGTTACGAACATCGGCTTTGTGAAGCTTGGAGAGGAGGAGTGCAAGCTCTGTTTGGTGTAGGGTCATCATCTGAAGATGGAGCACAGGGAGAATGAGGCCATGGAAACCCAAGCCTGCCAAGACAACAGCCATGCAGCACCCGAATTCACCATCCCCAACCCTGACTGCATGCAATGTAGGAAATATGAGGAACATAAAAAGTCTGCAGGGCAGAGCAGAAGCCATTACCAGGCTGATGCACAGAAAGATTGGCCTGAGGACTGGTCTGTGAGGAGCGTTGATATGCAAAAAAGTCTTCCTCGCATGAAAGGTGTGAAAACAGCATTGTTCACAAGAAGAATCGTTGCCTATGGCGAGACATTCACCACCATTGGAAAGAAGTCTCAAATGAAGAAGAAAACTATCTCAGTGGTATGGTGTGAAGGAACAACTGGTCGGAAGGCAGAGGAGATGACTTCATCTTATGTAACAGCACTGGAGAGGGAGAGAGATGTCAAGCATGCAGTGGGTGGATAACTACACTTCTCAAAACAAAAACTGGTGCCTCCTAACATCACTGGTGAGTGTTGTCAATGCTGACTCAACTTTGATGGAGGCCATCACCCTCAAGTTCTTTGAGCCAGGACACACCTTCATGAGTGCAGACAGTTTCCACCATGGCGTGGAACAGGAAATGAAAGCTCGACACCTGGAGGTGTGGTGTACGACTTCCTCCATGTGGTCGCCACTTCCAATGCAGGCAAGGTGGAGGTGGTCGAGATGAAAAAGGAAAACATGCTGGCATGGAAAGCTGGCCATTCCATCGTCAAGCTGAAGAAGGCAGCAGCACCAAAGCTGGCAGAGATGGCTGAGATCCAGTTGAGGCGTGGATCCAGGAGTCACTTCTAAAAAGTCTTCATGAAGAAAAGGACTTCACAGAGCTTGACTTTATCATGAAGAAAGTCACTCTAGAGACACCCTCAACACTACGTACACAGGATAGAGGGATAGAAGAGTCCAAGAAGATGGACATCATCACCAAGCTGTGTCCTCTGATGCCTGCAAATCGAAGGCAGTTCTGGAATGCCTTGGCTGTGAACAACTTTGCTAAGGATGAGGAGTGATATGGAAGAGCACTGAAGAAGTTTTACTCAAAAATGAAATGTAACTACTCAGCATTTTGTCAATTTTAGCTAAATGTCATTTGGGTACCCTTATGAACATGTAAATATGTTTTAAAAATGTTTATTAGCAATCTCATGGTCATTTTTTATATTTTGTATTACCCTACGTCATACTTCTATCATGTTCCATCATTATATATTACAAGACAGGTAATCATTTCATGTAATTCAAACTATTTCAGTGCTGCTTTTCACATTTATTCTTATAACAAGACATGGGCTACTTGTCATACACAGTATGTAATGTGACTGACGCAGAACCTACATCTCTATGTAAATGCAACTGGTATCTTAGTGGAGACACACAAAGGATGCAGTTTCAACTCTGTTACACTGTCATTAAATACACTGCTCTTGTATTAATAGCATAAATGAGAAGTATAGTAAACTAACAAATGAAAATGGCAGGAAAATGTATAACATCATGCTAAGGAAGAAGGTAGTAACTGCCGTTTAAGGGTCAAAGTTCATGTCAAAGGTCAGGGTCAACATGAATAAAAGAAATGTACTTATAGTAAGGCAACAGATCATTACATCTCCAATAATCTCCCTAGAATTCATTTGGCTGGACAATTAAAAAACTTTGAAGACATTTTTCTCAGTTCCAATCTATGAGCAGTTACTGCCTTTTTGCTTGGGAGGGCAGTTTAGGAGACAGAACGCGTCTCCTTCCTGAGCGGTATGAACTCTGTGTGGTCCAATGGTGTTTATACTTGCGTACTATTGTTTGTACAGATGAACGTGGTACCTTCAGGTGTTTGGAAATTGCTCCCAAGGATGAACCAGACTTGTGGAGGTCTAAAAAAATAAAATAAAAAAATATTCTGATTTCTTTGGATTTTCCCATGATGTCAAGCAAAGAGGCACTGAGTTTGAAGGTAGGCCTTGAAATACATCCACAGGTACACCTCCAATTGACTCAAGTGATGTCAACTAGCCTATCAGAAGCTTATACAGCCATGACATAATTTTCTGGAATTTTCCAAGCTGTTTAAAGGCACAGTCAACTTACTGTATGTAAACTTCTGACCCATTGGAATTGTGATACAGTGAATTATAAGTGAAATAATATGTCTATAAACAATTGTAAAAATGACTTGTGTCATGCACAAAGTAGATGTCCTAACCGACTTGTCAAAAACTATAGTTTGTTAACAATACATTTGTGGAGTGGTTGAAAAACGGGTTTTAATGACAACTTAAGTGTATGTAAACTTCTGACTTCAACTGTATATATACATTTGAAACATAAGCTCTTGTTTTTTTTTTAATGCAGGAAATGTTTCAAGGCTGTCACCCCAATAATTTCCTCAACTCTAGAGCTCAAGGAGTCGGGGACAAAGCATTAAGTGTCACCAAGTGAGTAAATATTCCCTTTGGTTCAAATATTTCAGTGACATATACCAGAATGCATAATCTGAAACAAGCATCACTTGCTAGATTATGAGACGTATGTGACAGTCAGCCATTGCATCCTTGACAATCTCTGACATAAAATCAACTGTTCATTCACAGCTCAATCTCGAGTCTGATTGTCTCTCTCTTATCCCACAGACATGTGTCACACTCTATAACTCCAGTAGAGGGCAGCAGTTTATTTGTTAATGAGGAGATGCCACAGGATAGCTACCTCCAACAGCTACTGAGATATGCTGACAGTGTCTCCAACTGGGTTTCTGCTGAAATTGTCATCTGTGATTCGATAAAGGTGAGATCTGCTAGTAATGGGGATACAACTCTGTTGGACATTACTGTTTGATCTCTATATCTATATGTATGTCATTTATTCAACACACACACACACACACACACAGTCAGTCAGAGGCTGGCACTAAGACAGCATTGAATGAGCTGTATTCCGCCATAAGCAAACAAGAAAACGCTCACCCAGAGGCGGCAAACCTACTAGCCGGGGATTTTAATGCAGGGAAACTTAAATTGTTTTACCACATTTCTATCAACATGTTAAATGTGCAACCAGAGGAAAAAAACTCTGGACCACCGATACTTCACACACAGAGACGCATGCAACGCTCTCCCTCGCCCTCCATTTGGCAAATCTGACCATAATTCTATCCTCCTGATTCCTGCTCACAAGGAAAAATTAAAGCAGGAAGCACCAGTGACTAGATCAATAAAAAAGTGGTCAGATGAAGCAGATGCTACAGGACTGTTTTTCTAGCACAGACATGGAATATGTTCCGGGATTCCTCCGATGGCATTGAGGAGTACACCACATCATTCATTGGCTCAATCAATAAGTGCATCGATGATGTCGTCCCCATAGTGACTGTATGTACACTACCGTTCAAAAGTCTGGGGTCACTTAGAAATATCCTTGTTTGTGAATCATCAAACAGGCAAAGCATCAATACAGGTCTAAGATCGAATCGTAATACACCGGTTCTGGTGCTCGTTGGATATGACAGGGCTTGCAAACCATTACAGACTACAAAGGGAAGCACAGCCGAGAGCTGCCCATTGACACGAGCCTACCAGACGAGCTAAACTACTTCTATTCTCGCTTCAAGGCAAATATCACTGAAACATGCATGAGAGCACCAGCTGTTTCAGAAGACTGTGATCTTTCTCGCCGCAGCCGATGTGAGTAAGACCTTTAAATAAGTCAACATTCACAAGGCCGCAGGGCCAGATGGATTACCAGGACATGTACTGCGAACATGCGTTGACCAACTGGCAAGTGTCGTCACTGACATTTTCAACCTCTCCATGTCCGAGTCTGTAATACCAAGATGTTTTAAGCAGACCACCTGTGCCTGTGCCGAAGAACACAAAGAAATCTTGCATAAATGACTACCGTCCCATATCACTCACGTCTGTAGCCATGAAGTGCTTTGAAAGACTGGTCATGGCTCACATCAAGAACATTATCCCACTCCAATTGCATACCGCCCCAACAGATCCACAGATGATGCTCTCTCTATTGCACTCCACACTGCCCTTTCCCACCTGGACAAAAGGAACACATATGTGAGAATGCTATTCATTGACTACAGCTCAGCGTTCAACATCATAGTGCCCTCAAAGTTCATCAATAAGCTAAGGACCCTGGGACTAAACACCTGCCTCTGCATCTGGATCCTGGATTCCTGACGGGCCGCCCCCCAGGTGGTAAGGGTAGGTAACAACACATCCGCCATGCTGATCCTCAACACAGGGCCCCCTCAGGGGTGCATGCTCAGTACTCCAGTGCTCCTGTACTCCCTGTTCACTCATTACTGCACGGCCAGGCACAGCTCCAACACCATCATTAAGTTTGCCAATGACACAACAGTTGTAGGCTTGATCAACGACAACGACGAGACAGCCTATAGGGGCGAGGTCAGACACCTGGCGGAGTGGTGCCAGGACAACAACCTCTCCCTCAACGTGATCAAGACAAAGGAGATGATTGTGGACTACAGGAAAAAAGAGGACAGAGCACGCCCCCATTCTCATCGACGGGGCTGCAGTGGAGCAAGTTGGGAGCTTCAAGTTCCTTGGTGTCCACATCACCAACAAACTAACATGGTCCATGCACACCAAGACAGTCATGAAGAGGGCACGACAAAACCTTTTCCCCCTCAGGAGACTTAAAAGATTTGCCATGGGCCCTCAGATCTTCAAAAGGTTCTACAGCTGCACCATCGAAAGCATCCTGACTGGTTGCATCACTGCCTGGTATGGCAACTGCTTGGCCTCCGACCGCAAGGTGCTACAGTAGGTTGTGCGAACGGCCCAGTACATCACTGGGGCCAAGCTTCCTGCCATCCAGGACCTCTATGCCAGGCGGTATCAGAGGAAGGCCCTAATAATTGTCAAAGACTTCAGCCACCCTTGCCATATACTTTTCTCTCTGCTATTGCACTGCAAGTGGTACCGGAGCACCAAGTCTAGGTCCAAGAGGCTTCTCAACAGCTTCTACCCCCAAGCCATAAAGCCTCCTGAACATCTAATCAAATGGCTACCCAGACTATTTGCATTGCCTCCCCCCTTCTTTACACCACTGCTACTCTCTGTTAGTCTTTCTCATAGTCACTTCAATAACCCTACCTACATTTACATACTACCTCAACTGGCCGATACCCCCCCCTGTATATAGTCTCGCTATTGTTGTTTTACTGCTGCTTTTTAGTTACTTGTTATCTTTTATTCTTGTCTGCATTGTTGTTTAGGGGCTCGTAAGTAAGCATTTCACTGTAAGGTTGTATTCGGCCCATGTGACTAATACAATTTGATTTGATTTGAAAACACTAATTTACATTTATTTTCAAAGTCAGTCATTGTCCATTATATCGAATTACGTGATAGCCATCAGATGCACTTCTATGATGTTTTAATTGATTTCTACAAGGATTTGTGTGAATGCTTGACCATAGAATCTCTCCTCTTCTTTTCTTGCTGCAGATACAAGCGGCTTTGCTCACTAAGTTTCTGTTAATTGCCAAACACTGCTATGAATCGAGAGACTTCGCCACAGCCATGCAGGTCCTTGGAGGTCTGGAGAATGTTTTTGTCAGGCAATTACCCGTAAGTATGCATGCCTGCATCTGAAATGGCACCCTATTTCCTATATACTGTAGTATACAACTTTTGACCAGAGTCATGTAGGGAGCACCCATGAAATAAATAACATACTCTTAGGCCCTTAAGTGAAATGTATTTTGGTGCTGTTATGGGAACCAGTGGATATTTGATTCCTTTCTGAGTTAGATGAACATCAGAATTTGTGTTCAAATCAAATTTCGGGGAGGACATAACAGTACCTAAAATGGGTGCTTACCTTATGAATTGTCATAAAGTGTAACAACTGAAATGATGTGCTCTTGTTGTTTGTCCATGTTATAATAATACTCTTCCTGTTCTTGTCATTACTGAACAGAGTTTTTTTTTAATATAATATTTTTTATATTTTTATATTTGGTACTATTTTCACAAGTATGTGGTGAATTTTCTAAACTATTAGTACAAAACTCCAAACTGGTAACACTTGTTAAGGCGTTCGCATGCTTCTCAGTCAAAACAGTTTGGTATAGCTCGTTATGTGACATGTTATGTGACATTGTGACATTTCTGTTATTTTT
Source organism: Oncorhynchus nerka (assembly GCF_034236695.1). Taxonomy (NCBI): domain Eukaryota; kingdom Metazoa; phylum Chordata; class Actinopteri; order Salmoniformes; family Salmonidae; genus Oncorhynchus; species Oncorhynchus nerka. The sequence goes on from NC_088423.1 coordinate 49,522,582, forward strand.
GGACTTCGGTGAAGGGTTTTTGGGCTGTTCGGGCACAAGAAGTTTGGAGCCGAAGTCTATGCCCCTTTGTCAGTGATTGGTCAACAGTAGGGATTCTCCAATAAATGATTTGTTTTAATTCAATGAGAGACTGCACCAAACATCTTAGTAAAATTGTGAGACGAAGATCTCTTCTGAGATCTTATGTGTTTCAAAATTGCCCCTTGAATGTAGTATGCTACAGTACTGTAAATTACAGTATATTACACTGTTTTCACATGAGGCAATATTAAATACAATTTTATTAGTCACATGCGCCGAATACAAGTAAGGTGAAATGCTTACAGTGAAATGCTTACTTATTAGGCCCTAACCAACAATGCAGTTTTAAAAAATACGGATAAGAAAAAGAAATAAAAGTAAAAATGTATTAAAGAGCGATAGTAAAATAACAATAGCGAGACTATATACAGTGGGGTAGCGGTACAGAGTCAATGTGTGGGGGCACTGGTTAGTTGAGGTAATATGTACATGTAGGTAGAGTTTTTAAAGTGACTATGACTACTTTGATTAGGTGTACAGGAGTCTTATGGCTTGGGGGTAGAAGCTGTTTAGAAGCCTCTTGGACATAGACTTGGTGCTCTGGTACCGCTTGCCATGCGATAGCAGAGAGAACACTCTATGACTAGGGTGGCTGGAGTCTTTGACCATTTTTAGGGCCTTCCTCTGATACCGCCTGGCATAGAAGTCCTGGATGGCAGGAAGCTTGGCCCCAGTGATGTACTGGGCCGGTCGCACAACCTCTGTTGTGCCTTGCGGTCAGAGGCTGAGCAGTTGCAATACCAGACAGTGATGCAACCCGTCAGGATGCTCTCGATGGTGCAGCTGTAGAACCTTTTGAGGATCTGAGGACCCATGGCAAATCTTTTCAGTCTCCTGAGGGGGAATAGGTTTTGTCGTGCCCACTTCACAAATATCTTGGTGTGCTTGGACCATGTTAGTTTGTTGGTGCTGTGGACACCAAGGAACTTGAAGCTCTCAACCTGCTCCACTGCAGCCCCGTTGATGAGAATGGGGGCGTGCTTGGTCCTCTTTTTCCTGTAGTCCACAATCATCTCCTTTGTCTTGATCACGTTGAGGGAGAGGTTGTTGTCTTGGCACCACACGGCCAGGTCTCTGACCTCCTCCCTATAGGAAGTCTCGTTGTTGTCGGTGATCAGGTCTTCCACTGTTTTGTCATTGGGAAACTTAATGATGGTGTTGGAATCATGCCTGGCCGTGCAGTAATGAGTGAACAGGGAGTCCAGGAGGGGACTGAGCATGTACACCTGAGGGGCCCCTGTTTTGAGGATGAGTGTGGCGGATGTGTTGTTACCTACCCTTACCACCTGGGGGCGGCCCGTCAGGAAATCCAGGATCCAGTTGCAGAGGGAGATGTTTAGTCCCAGCGTCCTTAGCTTATTGATGAGCTTTGAGGGCACTATGGTGTTGAACGCTGAGCTGTAGTCAATAAATAGCATTCTCACATAGGTGTTCCTTTTGTCCAGGTGGGAAAGGGCAGTGTGGAGTGCAATAGAGAGAGCATCATCTGTGGATCGGTTGGGGCGGTATGCAAATTGGAGTGGTCTAGGGTTTCTGGGATAATGGTGTTGATGTGAGCCATGACCAGCCTTTCAAAGCACTTCATGGCTACAGACATGAGTGCTATGCGTCGGTAGTCATTTAGGCAGGTTACCTTAGTGTTCTTGGGCACAGGCACTATGGGGGTCTGCTTAAAACATGTTGGTATTACAGACTCGGACAGGGAGAGGTTGAAAATGTCAGTGAAGACACTTGCCAGTTGGTCAACGCATGTTCACAGTACACGTCCTGGTAATCCGTCTGGCCCTGCGGCCTAGTGAATGTTGACCTATTTAATGGTCTTACTCACATCGGCCATCGTGAGCGTGATCACACAGTCTTCTGGAACAGCTGGTGCTCTCATGCATGTTTCAGTGTTATTTGCCTCGAAGCGAGCATAGAAGTAGTTTAGCTCGTCTGGTAGGCTTGTGTCAATGGGCAGCTCTCGGCTGTGCTTCCCTTTGTAGTCTGTAATGGTTTGCAAGCACTGCCACATCCGATGAGCATCAGAGCCGGTGTAGTACCATTTGGTCGTAGTCCTGTATTGATGCTTTGCCTGTTTGATGGTCGTCGGAGGGCATAGCGGGATTTCTTATAAGCTTCCGGGTTCGAGTCCCGCTCCTTGAAAGTGGCAGCTCTAGCCTTTTGCTCAGTGCAGATGCTGCCTGTAATACATGGCTTCTGGTTGGGGTATGTACATGCGGTCACTGTGGGGACGACGTCATCGATGCACTTATTGATGAAGCCAATGACTGATGTCATTGGACGGAGCTGCTCTTCCTCCCGGGGAAGGACTGCCCGTTCTATGATCTCGCCATCACGGTTGACAACTCCATTGTGTCCTCCTCCCAGAGCGCTAAGAACCTTGGCGTGATCCTGGACAACACCCTGTCGTTCTCAACTAACATCAAGGCGGTGGCCCGTTCTTGTAGGTTCATGCTCTACAACATCCGCAGAGTACGACCCTGCCTCACACAGGAAGCAGCGCAGGTCCTAATCCAGGCACTTGTCATCTCCCGTCTGGATTACTGCAACTCGCTGTTGGCTGGGCTCCCTGCCTGTGCCATTAAACCCTACAACTCATCCAGAACGCCGCAGCCCGTCTGGTGTTCAACCTTCCCAAGTTCTCTCACGTCACCCCGCTCCTCCGCTCTCTCCACTGGCTTCCAGTTGAAGCTCGCATCCGCTACAAGACCATGGTGCTTGCCTACGGAGCTGTGAGGGGAACGGCACCTCAGTACCTCCAGGCTCTGATCAGGCCCTACACCCAAACAAGGGCACTGCGTTCATCCACCTCTGGCCTGCTCGCCTCCCTACCACTGAGGAAGTACAGTTCCCGTGCAGCCCAGTCAAAACTGTTCGCTGCTCTGGCCCCCCAATGGTGGAACAAACTCCCTCACGACGCCAGGACAGCGGAGTCAATCACCACCTTCCGGAGACACCTGAAACCCCACCTCTTTCAGGAATACCTAGGATAGGATAAAGTAATCCTTCTCACCCCCCCCCCTTAAAAGATTTAGATGCACTATTGTAAAGTGGCTGTTCCACTGGATGTCTTAAGGTGAACGCACCAATTTGTAAGTCGCTCTGGATAAGAGCGTCTGCTAAATGACTTAAATGTAAATGTAAATGATGTGGTGTGCTCCTCAATGCCATCGGAGGAATCCCGGAACATATTTCATGTCTGTGCTAGCAAAACAGTCCTGTAGCTTAGTATCTGCTTCATCTGACCATTTTTTATTGATCTAGTCACTGGTGCTTCCTGCTTTAATTTTTGCTTGTTAGCAGGAATCAGGAGGATAGAATTATGGTCCGATTTGCTAAATGGAGTGCGAGGGAGAGCTTTGTATGCATCTCTGTATGTGGAGTAAAGATGGTCCAGAGTTTTTTTTCCCTCTGGTTGCACATTTAACATGCTGATAGAAATGTGGTACAACGAATTGAAGTTTCCCTGCATTAAAGTCTCTGGCTTCTTGGAGCACCGCCTCTGGGTGAGCATTTTCTTGTTTGCTTATGGCGGATACAGCTCATTCAATGCTGTCTTAGTGCCAGCCTCTGACTGTGGTGGTTTACATACACTTAGGTTGGAGTCACTAAAACTAGTTTTTCAACAACTCCACAAATATTTTTTTTTAACAAACTAGTTTTGGCAAGTCGGTTAGGACATCTACTTTGTGCATGACACAGGTAATTTTTCCAACAATTGTTTATTTGCCTTATAATTTACTGTATCACAATTCCAGTGGGTCCGAAGTTTACATACACTAAGTTGACTCTGCCTTTAAACAGCTTGGAAAATTCCAGAAAATGATGTCATGGCTTTAGAAGCTTCTGAGAGGCTAATTGACATAATTTGAGTCAATTGGAGGTGTACCTGTGGATGTATTTCAAGGCCTACCTGTCACGCCCTGGCCTTAGTTATCTTTGTTTTCTTTATTATTTGGGTTAGGCCAGGGTGTGATATGGGTGATTTATGTGTTTTGGCTTGTCTAGGGTTTTTTGTAGATTTGTGGGGTTGTGTTCAGTTTAGGTGTCTAGGTAAGTCTATGGTTGCCTAGATTGGTTCTCAATCAGAGGCAGGTGTTTATTCTTGTCTCTGAATGCGAACCATATTTAGGCAGCCATATTCTTTGGGTATTTTGTTGGTGATTGTTTCCTGTGTCAGTGTTTGTGCCACACGGGACTGTTTCGGGTTTTCATGTTCCTTGTTTTGTAGTTGTGTTCATGTTTGAGTTTTCCTATTAAAACCATGGACACTTACCACGCTGCGTATTGGTCCGATCCTTGTTTCACCTCTTCAGAGGAAGAGAAGGAAGAAAACTGTGACACTACCTTCAAACTCAGTGCCTCTTTGCTTGACATCATGGGAAAATCAAAAGAAATCAGCCAAGACCTCAGAAAAATTGTCAACCTCCACAATTTTGGTTCATCATTGGGATCAATTTCCAAACACCTGAATGTACCACGTTCATCTGTACAAACAATAGTACGCAAGTATAAACACCATGGGACCACGCAGCCGTCATACCGCTAAGAAAGGAGATGCGTTCTGTCTCGTAGAGATGAACATACTTTGGTGTGAAAAGTGCAAATCAATCCCAGAACAACAACAAAGGACCTTGTGAAGATGCTGGAGGAAACAAAAGTATCTATATCCACAGTAAAATGAGTCCTATATCAACATAACCTGAAAGGCTACTCAGCAAGAAAGAAGCCACTGCTCCAAAACCACCATAAAAAAAGCCAGACTACGGTTTGCAACTGCACATGGGGACAAAGATTATACTTTTTGGAGAAATGTCCTCTGGTCTGACAAAACAAAAATATAACTTTTTGGCTATAATGACCATCGTTATGTTTGGAGGAAAAAGGGGGATGCTTGCAAGCCGAAGAACACCATTCCAACCGTGAAGCACGGGGGTGGCAGCATCATGTTGTGGGGGTGCTTTGCTCGAGGAGGGACTGGTGCACTTCACAAAATAGATGGCATCATGAGGCAGGAAAATGTGGATATATTTAAGCAACATTTCAAGACATCAGTCAGGAAGTTAAAGCTTGGTCGCAAATGGGTCTTCCAAATTGACAATGACCCCAAGCATATTTCCAAAGTTGTAGCAAAATGGCTTAAGGACAACAATGTCAAGGTATTGGAGTGGCCATTACAAAGCCCTGACCTCAATCCTATAGAAAATGTGCGGGCAGAACTGAAAAAGCGTGTGCGAGCAAGGAGGCCTACAAACCTGACTCGGTTACACCAGCGTGTGGAAGGCTACCTGAAACGTTTTACCCAAGTTAAACAATTTAAAGGCAATGCTACCAAATACTAATTGAGTGTAGGTAAACTTCTGACCCACTGGGAATGTGATGAAAGAAATAAAAGCTGAAATAAATCAATTCTCTTTACTATTATTCTGACATTTCACATTCTTAAAATAAAGTGGTGATCTGAACTGACCCAAGACATGGAATTTTTACTAGGATTAAATGTCAAGAATTGTGAAAATCTTTGTTTAAATGTATTTGGCTAAGTTGTATGTAAACTTCCGACTTCAACTGTATATTATACTGGAAAAATTCAGTTATAAATGATTTTGTCTTTGTTAAAAATAAGTTGTTCTCCAGTAAACTTCGATTAAATTTCCAATATCCCAGTCCATGTGGAAATTCTATAAGAGTTATGTGAATGTCAATTAGATGATCATCTGATCGCATTCTGTCTCCTATTAAAACGTTTTAAACCTTTGATGAAAGAGACAAGAATGTAGTCAAGACGACTAGCTTGATTAAGTCTCCTCCATTTATATCTCACTAGGTTGGGGTTTTTTAGTCTCCAAATATCCACTATTTCTAATGTGTCCATAATATTTGTGATTTCCTTAAGGGCGCAGTGATGATAGTTTGTAGAGTGATTATCTTTACGGTCCATTAAGGTACTTAACACTGTGTTATAGTCTCCTACCATAATGATTTGATCATTTGTTGCCTGTAAGTTTAATAAATTGGTGTATATATATTTTTAAAGAAGTGTGGTTCATCCTGATTTGGACCATATAGATTAATGAGCCTAATCTCTTTTCCGTCCACTTTCATATTCAAAAAGATCCACCTTCCTTGCGAATCATTCCTGACTATTTGCATATTCAGATCGAAATCTTTGTTAATTAATATCATCATACCTTTTGAGTTCATTTGTCCATGATAGAAAATTATTTCACCACCCCATTCCTTTTTCCACACAACTTCATCTAAGGATGTAGAGTGAGTTTCCTGTATACAAGTGTATGTTATATTCCTTTTCTTTTAGTCACGTAAAGACTTATCGTCTTTTTTTATAACCTTCTAATCCGTTACAATTATAACTGGCTATACTTATTTATTCACCCCTTGCCTTAACTAGATACTATTCTCAGCCTAAATTGACCATAATTAGTGCTTGTAAAGTTACTGCCATCAGAGGTAGTATGACGGTCATTTAGAATTCAACAAATAGGTTCTAGCAATATTTGTTTTATTCCCTTACCTGTTTGCCTGTGAGCCAGTGCCACAGATGTTAGCAAATTGAGACAAGGTATTATGTGTGTAGGAAATCTGATTAGGTTGATGTCTATGATACTGGATGTGATTTAGTGAGAGTTTGTACGATGTCTGTATAAGAGTAATGTGTGCTGTCCAAATAAATAATAACTCTGCCAATTTGCATGGTTGAGTGTCTATGTGTGTAACATGTAGTGCGTATAGGCTTAATATTCATGATGATAATTGTATCCATATCGTATCACCGTCAAAGTTGCACCATAATTACATTATTGAAAAAACACATCCCAGCATTTCCATAGCAATTGATGTTTCACATGATCATGAAAGAGGCCTTGCATTACTTTACAGACGGCTTTACCACAGTACAAATGTATTCCGTACAATATGTTATTATTTCCCAATGCCCCTATTCTGATATCTTCCCCTTGCTTGTTGTAAACATATATAAACTTGTAGACAAATGCATAAAAAATGGAGTGGAAAGGTGGAAAGCCACCTTGTTTACAGTCTCTATAGGACGTTTCAAGGCAGATGGCATAAATTCTCTGATCGCGGCCTCTGGATTATTGGATGCGTCTTCAGGAATCCTAGAAAAAAATAGATTTTCACCCATGCTACGACTTTCTATGTTTAGCAGCAACTCCTTCATCACCGTGTTTTCCCTGAGTAGACAATCCATGTTGGAATCGTGGATTTTAACCTTGGCTGTGAGTGCCTTGTTCTTTCCTTGGAGCGTGAGAATTTCACTCTGGCTAAACTCCAAACTCCCCCTCAGCCCTGCTACCTCCTCACACAACTTTTCTAGTGTTGCATGTATTCCAGCCAGAGCACTAGCCTCTACTTCAACGGTAAGTAAATCGTCCGTGTCTGTAGATTCATTTGTTTTTCTTTTTTTTTGTTGGGTTAAAGTTATTTTGTGAGGTAGTCGGATCTTTCCATGATGAAATATGTTGTTCCTCCATTGCCTAAAGCTGTTGGTACTCGTCGATTTCCCTCAGGATCTCCTTAGTATCCAGTTTGGCTCTTTACTGCATCCAGTTGTTTTACGAAAAGATAACAATGAGTCTTTCCCAGGATGACGACAGGTGTCTGTAGTACAGCCAGCTAGCACTCGCGGAATCCACGCAAAAATACGTTTGGTATTTTTACATACATTGTTATGGCTGTATTGTTTTAAAAACCCAATAATGTTGTGGGTCCATCAGACACAGATTGGACACACATTGGATGAATAACAAAAACATGAACACCACACAAGGGTTAAAAATGTGCTTAGAGTTTTGAAACAACTGCATTTTTGATGATCTGTTTTGAGTTGTGTACTAAGAGCTGTGAAAATGTACCACATGCTTGTGAAAGTTGGACCAAATTGATACAAAAAAAACTCTTAACGGGAGTAAAGCTTCCGTAAGCGTGAGACAGATGTAGTGGTTCTTGCTAAATTAAACACCTCCTCTCTTGCTGATAGGCTTGGAAACATCTGTCTACCAAGGTGTGTGAGGTCCTAGAGGAGCTGCGAGCCGTGCAGGTAAGGTGTGTGTGTGTGTGTGTGTGTGTGTGTGTGTGTGTGTGTGTGTGTGTGTGTGTGTGTGTGTGTGTGTGTGTGTGTGTGTGTGTGTGTGTGCGCCTTCTGTACCAGAGACACGTGCGGGGCTTCAGGAAAATATGCCAAAAGAAAAACACCTTCAAGCAGCACATCTGTGTGTGAAATTCTGTGACACACTCACAGCTGGCCAGCATTTTGTTATATGCTTTTTTTTATTATGCTGCCAGGCAACACACCGTATTCTCTTTTGAGAACGGCTGGAGGCTATATACAGTTGAAGTCAGAAGTTTATAAACACTGAGGTTGGAGTCATTAAAACTCGATTTTCAACCACTCCACAAATGTCTTGTTAATTAACAAACTATAGTTTTGGCAAGTCAGTTAGGACATCTACTTTGTGCATGACACAAGTAATTTTTCCAACAATTGTTTACAGACTGATTATTTCACTTATATCTCACTATATCACAATTCCAGTGGGTCAGAAGTTTACATACACTAAGTTGACTGTGCCTTTAAATAGCTTGGAAAATTCCAGAAAATGATGTCATTGCTTTAGAAGAATCTGAGAGCATATTTGACATCGTTTCAGTCATTTGGAGGTGTACCTGTGGATGTATTTCAAGGCCTACCTACCTTCAAACTGTGCCTCTTTGCTTGACATCATGGGAAAATCAAAAGAAATCAGCCAAGACATCAGAAAAATAAATTGTCGACCTCCACAAGTCTAGTTCATCATTGGGAGCAATTTCCAAACGCCTGAAGGTACCACGTTCATCTGTACAAACAATAGTACGCAAGAATAAACACCATGGGACCACGCAGCCGTCATACCACACAGAAAGGAGATGCGTTCTGTCTCGTAGAGACATACTTTGGTGTGAAAAGTGCAAATCAGTCCCAGAACAACAGCAAAGGACCTTGTGAAGATGCTGGAGGAAACAGGTACAAAAGTATCTCTATCCACAGTGAAATGAGTACTATATCAACATAACCTGAATGGCTACTCAGCAAGGAAGAAGCCACTGCTCCAAAACCGCCATAAAAAAGCCAGACTACGGTTTGCAACTGCACATGGGGACAAAGATCGTACTTTTTGGAGAAATATCCTCTGGTCTGATGAAACAACAATAGAGCTGTTCGGCCATAATGACCATCGTTATGTTTGGAGGAAAAAGGGAGAGGCTTGCGAGCCGAAGAACACCATCCCAACCGTGAAGCACGGGGGTAGCAGCATCATGTTGTGAGGGTGCTTTGTTGCAGGAGGGACTGGTGCACTTCACAAAATAGATGGCATCATGAGGAAGATCAATTATGTGGATATATTTAAGCAACATCTGAAGACATCAGTCAGGAAGTTAAAGCTTGGTCGCAAATGGGTCTTCCAAATGGACAATGACCCCAAGCATACTTCCAAAGTTGTGGCAAAATGGCTTAAGGACAACAAAGTCAAGGTATTGGAGTGGCCATCACAAAGCCCTGACCTCAATCCTATAGAAAATGTGTGGGCAGAACTGAAAAAGCGTGTGCGAGCAAGGAGGCCTACAAACCTGACTCAGTTACACCATCTCTGTCAGGAGGAATGGGCCAAAATCTACCCAACTTATTGTGGGAAGCTTGTGGCAGGATACCTGAAACATTTGAATGAAGTTTAACAATTTAAAGGCAATGCTACCAAATACTAATTGAGTGTCTGTAAACTTCTGACCCACTGGGAATGTGATGAAAGAAATAAAAGCTAAAATAATAATTCTCTCTACTATAATTCTGACATTTCACATTCTTAAAATAAAGAGGTGAGCCTAACTGACCTAGAACAGGGCATTTCTACTCGGATTAAATGTCAGGAATTTTGAAAAACTTAGTTTAAATGTATTTGGCTAAGGTGTATGTAAACTTCCGACTTCAATTGTAGAACCAAACTTGATGCAATATATTCTCAAAGAACACACATGCCGACCTTGCAAAGATGAGGAAAAGTTTTTTGAAGAAACTTTCAAGATGTTATAAATCAAGGGAAGGGTAAGACATCTCTCTATCTCTCTTTTTTTTTATCTCTCACCTCTCCCTCCCTCTTTGTCAGGTCTTTCTGAAGAGTGATAACCTGTGTCTGATGGGAGGAGATCATGTGAGGAGGAGACCCACCCTCCCTGCTGCCCACATCCTGGCCATGCACATCCAGCAGCTGGAGATAGGAGCCTTCACTCTGACCAGCGGTGCCTATAAGTGGCCAAAACTTAGGTGAATGAGCGTAATGCAACATCTCAGGGCCAGTTGTCTGTAAAGAGATTAGGTCTAGTCCTGGAGTCAAAAGGATATTCTATGGAGAATTTGAATGGAGAATTGTACGCGGTTTAAGTCCAGGAATCTAGGCTTATTCAGAGTCCGCGGAAACCAGCACATACATTCCTGGGCCTGTATTCACAAACCATCTCAGAGTAGGAGTGGTAATCTAGGATAAATGTAGCCTTTTAGATCATAATGAATAATATAAAAAAATGTGACTTACACTATATATACAAAAGTATGTGGACAACCCTTCAAATTAGTGGATTTGGCTATTTCAGCCACACCCATTGACAAACATTGGCAGTAGAATGGCCTTAGTGATGAGCTCAGTGACTTTCAATGTGGCACCGTCATAGGATGCCACCTTTCCAACAAGTCAGTCAGTTCGTAAAATTTCTGTACTGACTGTCCCGGGTCAACTGTAAGTGGAAACGTATAGGAGCAACAATGGCTCAGCCGCGAAGTGGTAGGCTACACACGCGTACAGAACAGGACCACCGAGTGTTGAAGCGCGTAGAGAGTAAAAATAGTCTGTCCTTGGTTGCAACATACCTACCGAATTCCAAACTGCCTCTGGAAGCAACGTCAGCACAATAATTGTTCGTCGGATGCTTCATAAAGTGGTTTTCCGTGGCCGAGGAGCCACACACAAGACTTCGGCTGGAGTGGTGTAAAGCTCGCCGCCATTGGACTCTGGAGTGGTGAATCACGCTTCACCATCTGGCAGTCCACCGGACAAATCTGGGTTTGGCGGATGTCAAGAGAATGTTAGCTGCCACAATGCATAGTGCCAACTATGAAGTTCGGTGGAGGAGGAAAAATTGGTCTGGGGGTGTTTTTCATTATTTGGGCTAGGCCCCTTAGTTCCAGTGAAGGACAATCTTAACTCTACAGCAATTCTAGACAATTCTGAGCTTCCAAATTTGTGGCAACAGTTTGGTTATGGCCCTTTCCTGTTTCAGCAGTGCACAAAGCAAGATACATACAGAAATGGTTTGTCAAGATCGGTGTGGAAGAACTTAACTGGGCTACACAGAGCCCTGACCTCAACCCCATTGAACACTGTTGGGATGAATTGGAACACCGACTGCGAGCCAGCCCTTATCGCCCAATCAGTGCCCAACCTCACTTTTATTTATCTAGGTAAGTCAGTTAAGAACAAATTCTTATTTTTTAATTTAATTTAACTAGGCAAGTCAGTTAAGAATTTTTATTTTATTTTCAATGACAGCCTAGGAACAGTGGGTTAGATGCGTTGTTCAGGGGCAGAACAGCAGATTTTTACCTTGTCAGCTCGGGAATTTGATCTTGCAACCTTTCGGTTACTAGTCTAACACTCTAACCACTAGGCTACCTGCCGTCCCTTATTTACAATGACACTGTGCCAATTTTGCGGCTGGTTGTGATACAGCCTGGAATCAAACCAGGGTCTGTAGTGACGCCTCTAGCACTGAGACGCAGTGCCTTAGACCGCTGCGCCACTCGGGTGCCCTAATGCTCTTGTGGCTGAATGGAAGCAAGTCCCCACAGAAATGCTCCAACATCTAGTGGAAAGCCTACCCAGAAGAGTGGAGGCTGATATAGCAGCAAAGGGGGGACCAACTCCATATTAATGCCCATGATTTTGCAATGAGATGTTGAACGAGCAAGTGTCCACATACTTTTGGTAATGTAGTGTATATAGCTCTTTTCAATGAACCAAAGTCAATTATATGGACAGAGAGAACCTGATCCTAGATCAGCACTCCTACTCTGAGATGCATTGTGATTTGGGTCTGGAAAATCTTATAGCCTACACTAAGCTTATACACTCATCCAACTACTGGCCTATAGCATTCATTTGCACTTATCTGCAATTGAGATTTAATGAATCTACTCTGGTCGCCTTTTGCAATGACATGGATATCAACCTGACACTCATTCTTTAATGTTGTAAACGTGATATTAACTTTCTCCCTTGATGTAATGAAGTGGGCCAAGTTGCCACCAAATGAGATTCCCTGTGTCCTTCTACCCACTCAAATATGGCAGCCAGATGCTGGGTTCACAGAAAGTTGTGGTGGACTGTAATGACACAGCTGCTCATTCCATGGCAGTCGTGTAGGATTTGGGTTCCTCTACTAAAGCTAGCACACAGCCAGATGGTGTGGAGATGTGGCACGCCAGGTGTTCTGAGATGCATTGATGTTGACAGATGCTGGGGGTCATAAAGGGTCACGGTGAGAGGCAGCGTCACAGCTGGTTATGACAGACCCTAGGTTCCCCACTATTGTGGAAATCAGGTCACTTATTGTACTGTATATGATGCAAGTGTTTAGTAACGTGGTGCCAAATTATGAGTATGTTCCTGCCGCAGATTAACAACAACAAACTCCTATTTCTCATTTTCACTCTCTCTGTCTTGTCCTCCAACTCCATGGTGGCTGCAACTTCAATCTCTGCTTTTGTCCTAATTTTATGTACTTTCTTGTCTCCCTTCTTTACCGCTCTATCTGCCCCCCCCCCCCCACCCCTATATCTTTATCTCTCTCCTGCTCTCTCCTTCCTCACTCGCCAGGACCATAGCGAAGGTGGTGAGTCAGGTGCATGCGTTCCAGGAGACAGTGTACTCCTTCACTCCTGACTTGGAGCTGCAGGCCTACCTAAGACTACGCATCGCCCACCTCAGCGGCTGTGACATCCCCCTGCTGGCTGCAGACAACGAGGCAAACTTCTACCACACCCCCACTGAGCGACACACCCGCAGGATCCAGGACACACTAAAGAGGGTGAAGGCCACCTTCCAATGAGCTACAGCCTTGCCTGATCTAGGATCAGATTTGCCTTTTAGATCATAATGAATACGATGATATGGACAAAGGGGACCTGGTCCTAGATTAGTACTCATAATGCTTTATGAAATTGGGCCCTGGTCAGACAACTAGTCAACAGACCTCAAACCCCCCCATAACCCACTGACTTACTTTGGTAGCAGAGACTGGGTGGGTGTCTCTATTTATTGGTAATAACTTTGATTAGACATCATGAGGACGGTCTTATTTGAACACAATGACAGAGCCACATGAAGGCATCCAAGGTGGTTCATTTTGACTTCACTCTGATTTTATACAGTGAGCAGTCCAGCAGTCCCCACATTGCACCCCATAGCCTGACAACGCACTTCACACCTCTAACTCCTTGATTATCTCCAAAGTAGAGTACAAAGTCATCTGAAAAATATAATTGTTTTTTTTGTTATTAGAGTGAGAAGAGGAGAAAACAGTAATGGACTTTTTAAGGGGAAGAACAGATATGCTTTTTTACTTGTGAAAAAATGTCAACAACAGACTGAATGATTTTGAATATTTCACATCTTTATCTACCACTGGTGGAGGCATATGGATCACATTTCTCTCATGTACACCATTTTGATTGCTAGTCTCTAAGACAACATAATAATGATAATGTTTCATAATGAGATGACATGTCTTTAATTCACTGAGTGTCGTGTATTATAGCTCAATTAGATTTGAAAAGTGAGATATTTTGATATAACCACAGATAGGTGATTACCATTTTCAACTCTCCGGAGCACCATCTAAATGGTCTAAATGACCATTTATTGGCATTGCCAATAGCTACTTGACATGATAATTACAGTATTGCAAGATATTAAAAATGGATCAAACTCATGATGTAATATGCTATTACGGCTAAATCAGGGATGGGCAAACTGGCAGGTCGCGTGCCGCACCCCTTTTGTAGTTTAGGGATCAATTTCTAAGTATATATACAGTACCAGTCAAACATTTGGACACACCAACTCATTCAAGGGTTTTTCTTTATTTTTACTATTATCTACATTGTAGAATAACAGTGAAGACATCAAAACTATGAAATAACACATAGAATCAAGCAGTAACCAAAAAGGTGTTAAACAAATCAAAATATATTTTAGATTTTAGATTCTTCAAAGAAGCCACCCTTTGCCTTGATGACAGCTTTACCTGGAACTCTTTTCCAACAGTCTTGAAGGAGTTCCCACATATGCTGAGCTCTTGTTGACTGCTTTTCCTTCACTCTGCAGTCCAACTCAACCCAAACCATCTCAATTGGGTTGAGGTTGGGTGATTGTGGAGGCCAGGTTATCTGACGCAGCACTCCATCACTCTCCTTCTTGGTCAAATAGCACTTACACAGCCTGGAGGTGTGTTTTAGGTCATTGTCCTGTTGAAAAACAAAAGAAAGTCCCACTAAGCACATACCAGATTGGATGGCATATCGCTGCAGAATGCTGTGGTAGCCATGCTGGTTAAGTGTGCCTTGAATTCTAAATAAATCTCTAACAGTGTCACCATCACACCTCCTCTTCCATGCTTCACGGTAGGAACCACACATGCAGAGATCGTCCGTTCACCTACTCTGCATCCCACAAAGACACAGAGGTTGGAACCAAAAATATAACATTTGGACTCATCTGACCAAACAACAGATTTCCACCGGTCTAATGTCCATTGCTCGTGTTTCTTGGCCCAAGCAAGTCTCTTCTTCTTATTGGTGTCCTTTAGTATTGGTGTCTTTGCAGAAATTCAACCATGAAGGCCTGATTCACACAGTCTCCTCTGAACAGTTGATGTTGAGATGTGTCTGTTACTTGAACTCTGTGAAGCATTTATTTGGGCTGCAATTTCTGTGACTGGTAACTCATCGTCTGCAGCAGAGGTAACTCTGGGTCTTCCTTTCCTGTGGCAGTCCTCATGAGAGCTAGTTTCCTCATAGTGTTTGATGGTTTTTGTGACTGCACTTGAATAAACTTTAAAAGTTGTTGAAATTTTCCTGATTGACTGACCTTCATGTCTTTAAGTAATGACGGACTGCCGTTTCTCTTTGCTTATTTGAGCTGTTCTTTCCATAATATGGACTTGGTATTTTACCAAATAGGGCTATCTTCTATACACCTCCCGTACCTTGTCACAACACAAGAGATTGGTTCAAACGCATTAAGAAGGAAAGAAATTCCACAAATTGCCTTTTAACAGCGGAGTCAATCACCACCTTCCGGAGACACCTGAAACCCCACCTCTTTAAGGAATACCTAGGATAGGATAAAGTAATCCTTCTCACCCCCCCCTCCCCCCCCCCTTAAAAGACCTAGATGCACTATTGTAAAGTGGCTGTTCCACTGGATGTCATAAGGTGAAAGCACCAATTTGTAAGTCGCTCTGGATAAGAGCGTCTGCTAAATGACTTAAATGTAAATGTAAATGTAACAAGGCACACCTTGTTAATTGGAATGCATTCCAGGTGACTACCTCATGAAGCTTCTTGAGAGAATGCCAATAATGTGCAAAGCTGTTATCAAGGCAAAGGTTGGCTACTTTGAAAAGTCTTATTTTGATTTGCTTAATATTGTTTTGGTTACTACATGATTCCATATGTGATCTTTCATAGTTTTTATGTCTTCACTATTATTCTATTATTCTATAATTTTAAAAATCAAGAAAAACCCTGGAATACTATATTGGAACTCAGTCGGGGTCTCTGCTTACTGTTGAGAGTTAGAATAGTAGAATAGATAAGTTCAATTTCAAAAATTGGTTGTGCATCAGCAGTTTTTCTCAGTCACTGACAGTCACTCAATTAACCCATGTCAGCCCCCCAAAAATGTGATTGGTAAATTAGTTAAGTGGCCAGCTATTGATTTTTGTATTCACTCTAACTCAAATATATTAAGAACTGCAAACATTTCTCTCCACCCTATAGCAAAACGTGTAGAAGACGGCTAAAGACAGCTCTGACTACATGAGTGGGTATGGATGTTGGTGCTCAAGCCACGAGTTCAGATTATTTGTGGCCCCCACCCCCATCAAAGTTGCCCATCCCTGGACTAAATGAATACAAATGCCTGAATAGTTGCTATAGTTTTTCTAAAACGAACTGTGTTCATGTTGGAATGAAACTACAGTATAAGCTACAAACTGATGAATAGGCACACTTGCAAAGATGACGTTTGTGTGATTTGTAAACAAATTGAAATTAATTGTCTGAAACATCAAAGATTACTTTGAATTTTTAAAATCCTTGACATTGTGCATTTGTAACTACTGCACTTACCTAATTACCATATAGGTTAAATACATCATTTTAATGGCAATCAATGTAACTTAATAAGATGTCAATGTGTTAAATATGTTCGTATGATTATGCCTATTTGTTGTATTTTTCCACATATGTTCATATATTTTCTGACGTAAATTTGTTTTTCACGATGTTATATCAATAATCAACCAAGGACAAGGATGTGGCCTACCATGCTCAAAATGTGTTGCAAACTCAATCTATTAAAATGATGTATTGTAGAAGTGTTGCTCTTATGTTGTTGTATGCATTTATAGAAATACAGCATTATAAATATAGGGCCGTAATTGGGAGGCTGAGAACCCAAGCCTTCACAGGAACAGTCAGATCATCGACAGAAGAGACATTCAATATATCCTTATCTGCATTTTCATAGCTAAGCGATCCTTTTAGGGTTATTGTCCGACAGCTGCTGGGGGAATTCCATCTGAACAGGCTGAAACACTTGAAAGGTTTCACATACAGAGAAAGGACACCCAGCAACGTTGGCCTGGTTGGATCATTTGGGTTGACCAACTTTCTTCAACGTTCCCTTTCTTGATTTTTTTTGGCACATTCTTTTTCCAGAACATGCCATTTTGGATAGGCCTATTTGGGGATGCTTTACTCAGTAGTATGCATCACCAAACATGTGTCAATTATAGCCGTTTTTCAGACTTATTTACAGCTTGCGCTCCACGATTTACATTTCAACTGGCAAACAATGGTGTTGCTACTGTAATACCTTTGATCTGTTATGTTTCAACCCACTGCGCCAAATGCTGGTTGTTGGGCCAGTGGCGCCAGTGCTCACCGGGGTATCAAAGAGGTGTTAATACTAAACCATAAGAGCAGTGTGGTACTTGCCTTTATTTTACATTTGATTTTAATGTCGGGGAAAGGGCTGACATTTAGAAAGGCATCATGCAGATGATCAGACTCCATACAATGGGGTTATACATGCTTGGCAATGTTGATTATTATATCAGAACGGTCAACTACAATAAAATAGTATTCCCTTCCAATCCTAAATCGATGGTAAATAGAGGCTACAGACAGTCATTGCCTGGAAATTAAGTTTAGGCCAATTATCACAAGGTACACTTAGAAAAAATGGTTCCAAAAGGGTTATTTGGCTGTCCCCATAAGAGAACCCTATTTGGTTCAAAGTTAGAACCCTTTTTGTTTTCAGGTAGAACCCTCTGTGAAAAGTGCTCTATATGGAATACAACGTTTTTTTTTCTTCCTGGAAACAAAATGGTTCTACCTTAAACCAAAAAAGGTTTCTTCAAAGGGTTCTCCTATTGGCACAGCCTAAGAACCGTTTTAGGTTCTAGATGGCATTTTTTTTTAGGTGCACAGATATAGACACTAACATGCTGCAGCATGATTTTACACATTTAGTTTATACATATTTGGGTTTCTGTTTTAGTAGGTCTGTGGCAAAGCCTGTTATCTTGATTAGAAAGTGGCTTTAATTGGTCTGATGTTTTCAGTGTGATCTTCTTCGTTATGGAATAGGCTACAATTTAAACGTCAAGTCATTGTAGGCCTATATGCCTCAACATATCATAACCTAAGAACTCTGAAGCAGAGGTGGACTCTTAATGTGACGTTTCTGTATATTTTCAGCTGGGGGTGGACAAATGTAACCCATCTGGGCAAAAACAGGTTGAATCAACGTTGTTTTACTAGTTGATTTCACATTAGTTGACTACACAACCAAATATAAATCAAAACTAGTCGTTGAACTGACGTCTTCGCCCAATGAGATGAGCTCTACTGGTTCTCACATACTTGGTGGCGCCAGGCTTTCACACACTCACTGTATGTGAAGACTTCAATAAGGACCCATTAGGACCTAATCATTGTGAATCGATCAGGCGTTAACGTGCTTTTGCAAATGCTAATCTTGGAGAGGGCCAGGTCTATATATGGCGGGCCATCTCACAATATTCTCTGACCATCCTCGGATAGTTTGCTGAGCTCATGGAAGCAAACATATTCAATTACTTCACTGTAGACTGGTTGGCGAAGAGCCATCACGACACCATCAAGAAAGAAGGACCTGTGGACACTGGACCTGTGGATACTATGCTAACCCACTTCAAACCCCATGTCCCTTGCATGGTCCAGCCTCGACCGCCAACCTCTTATAACAAGGTCTACCTCCAGCCAAAGTCAAAGATCACAAGGTTTGAATTCAAGAATTGCACTGAGAAACCCACAAATCTGGAATCCAGATTGAGCTCACCTCTGCATCCGTCAAGCTGCCCTTCCCCAAATCGTAAGTTAAATGTAGGCTACTATACTTTAACAATTCTATTAATATTACATGTTAAAACCTGGTGTTGCAACACATTTAAATCATGTTTTTTTTTCAATTGAAGAGCATTTTATTGACTGATATTTTTTCCACAGTTTCCGAAAACAGTGAGTACTCCTCCGGGTATGATAAACCTCTCTGAAACTCAGGTAATACTAGAATACAAAACTCATTACAAAATGTAATTTATGCACATTATACATTGTGCTGCAGAACTATTTAATTCGATTATACTAGTGCTGGTTTGGTTCTAATGGTTTTCATCTTGTGTTAAAAACTTGTGTTTCGTGTTTCAGGTGATAACTTGGTTTCAGAACAGGAGGATGAAACCGAAACGGGAAGTCCAAGACTCGCGCGCTGAGTACCTCGCTCCCGCCCAGTCACGGATGATATTCCAGCCCATACGCCCATTTCAGTACCACGGCGATGGAAGGCACCTATCATACACCGCTGCCTACCACGCGATGTACCCGCACATGGTGCAACAGTTCCCCCAGCAACAGATGGTTTCTTATCATCAGCACCCCCACCCAATGATGTCCAACGCACATTTCTACTAAAGACTATATACTACAGACTGAACTTTCGACTCAAACACTTACAAATCCAAAATGCAATCCAGTTTTTTTTTATATCTTGGGTGGGATGTTTGTAAATCCATTTCTTTAAAGATGTGCAGAGATTAAAGTCAATTTTATCATTCAAGTATATCTTATATCACAACCTTTCTTTTCTATTTAGTCTTAATCGTAGTTAATGTTACAACACTGCATAACAACTTCCAGCTGAACAATTAGCTTATGCACACAAATGGTGTGGTTTAGATGTAACCTATTGCTTGTCAGTATGTACATCGGCATACTATAACAGTAACGAGGCTATGTACAATGAGTACCAGTACCAAGTCGATATTTCAGGGGTAGGAGGCAGTTCAGGTAATTGAGGTAAAACTGTATGTACATGTTGGTAGGGGTAAAAATTACTAGGCAATCAGGATATAATAATAAACAAGTAGCAGCAGCATATGTGAAAAGTGTGTGTGTGTGGCGTCGATATGCATGTGTGAGTGTGTATTGTGTGTTTGAGCGTATGTAGTGTGTGTTGGAGTGCCAGTGTAGTATGTGTGAGTGTGTGGGTAGAGTCTAGTGAGTGTGCATAGAGCCAGTGCAAGAGCGATTAGAGTGAGCTATGTCAACAATCCAGTATATAAATACATATGCTGCGTGTACAATACAGTTGAACTAAAATACAATGTAAAGTAGTAGAAATACACTAAACAAATATATCAATGCAACTTGTAAAGTGTTAGTCCCATGTTTCATGGGCTGAAATAAAAGATCCCAGAAATGCTCCATACACAGAAAAATATAATTTCTCTCAAATTTTGTGCACAAATGTGTTTACATCCCTGTTAGTGATCATTTCTCATTTGCCAAGATAATCCATCCACCTGACAGGTGTGGCATATAAAGAAGCTGATTAAACAGTCATGATCATTACACAGGTGCACCTTGTGTCGGAGAGGTGGCAGACAGCATGTATGGCGTCGTGTGGGAGAGCGAGAGCGGTTTGCTAATGTCAATGTTGTGAAAAGATTGCTCTCTGGCCGTGCCGCTGCTCCAGTTTCAACTGTTCTGTCTGGGGCTATGGAACCCTGACCTGTTCACCGGACGTGCTACCTGTCCCAGACCTGCTGTTTTCAACTCTCAAGAGACAGCAGGTAGAGACACTCTCAATGATTGGCTATGAAAAGCCAACTGACATTTACTCCTGAGGTGCTAACCTGTTGCACCCTCGACAACTACTGTGATTATTATTATTTGACCATGCTGGTCATTTATGAACATTTGAACATCTTGGCCATGTTCTGTTATAATCTCCACCAGGCACAGCCAGAAGAGAACTGGCCACCCCTCATAGCCTGGTTCCTCTCTAGGTTTCTTCCTAGGTTTTGGCCTTTCTAGGGAGTTTTTCCTAGCCACCGTGCTTCTACACCTGCATTGCTTGCTGTTTGGGGTTTTAGGCTGGGTTTCTATACAGCACTTTGATATCAGCTGATGTAAGAAGGGCTATATAATTTTGGTGGCAGTGGGGTTATATGGTATGGGCAGACATAAGCTATGGACAACGAACACAATTGCATTTTATTGATGGCAATTTGAATGCACAGAGATACCGTGACAAGATCCTGAGGCCCATTGTCATGCCATTCATCTGCCATCATCACTTTATGATAATGTACGGCCCCATGTCGCAAGGATCTGTTCACAGTTCCTGGAAGCTGAAAATGCCCCCGTTCTTCCATGGCCTGCATACTCACCAGACATGTCACCCATTGAGCATGTTTGGGATGCTCTGGATCGATGTGTATGACAGCGTGTTCCAGTTCCCGCAAATATCCAGCAATTTTGCACAGCCATTGAAGAGGAGTGGGACAACATTCCACAAGCCACATTTAACAGCCTGACGAATTCTATGGAAGGAGATGTGTCGCGCTGCATGAGACAAATGGTGGTCATACCAGATACTGACGGGTTCTCTGATCCACGCCCCTACCTTTGTTTTAAGGTATCTGTTGCATGTCTGTACTCCCAGTCATGTGACATTGACTTAATTCCCTCATAACTCCACCACCTTTAGACATGGAGGAACCATGAATAAGGTCGAGCAGACGTGCCTGTTCTAAGTGGGAAAAGCATCTACTTTATTTTTTATGATAGAAATAATAGCATTCTTCATGAACTGTAAATGATATGTTGATAAGAACTATTGATAAGAGCTAGGTAAATTAGTAATCCATTTGGGGAAGGCGTTTATAAATACACATAGCAATGGTTGTAGATACTTTTTCCTTATGATCCCTGGTGAGGAATGTGAAACCAGCCATATGGACGCAAACTGAAAATCATATATCAACGTGATATGTAATTGCTGCCCATTTTACTCAGTGAAGTAGGCTATAAATAGTTGTGCCATTATTCCCGAATATTAATTGTCTACCCTGATCATTTGCGTTGATGAAAATTGGAGACCCAAGCTGTAGGCTTCTTTAGAGCTGAACCTGCCAAATTGATGTTTGTGCTTTAGAACGTTTTAAATTATACGCCGGGCCTTTTTACCATTTGTATAATGTTCAGTATTAACCATTATCGGGAACCACCGTCAGTAGTACCCACACACATTTATAGCTGTCACTTTAGTGTTAGTATTCTTCCATTTGTAGCTTACATTCGGCATCATTCCATTCCGTTAACCTTTCTTTCCTCTGTCAAGTCTGTGTCGTTGTTCCTGAGGGTTGCTAGCATTAGTGGATCGTATTAGGCTAATGCTGTGCAATAATTTGTCGCCTTATTTGAATCATGGAACTCAGACCATATGTAGCACGTTTCATGATGACTGGACCGTTGTCATTCAACTGATGATTAGAAATTATTCGGGTAGATTTATAGGACAATTGTTCAAACCTTATTGTACACTTTCTTTCCATGTTCCAATAGTTCATGCATGGAACTTGAATGTGACAATTTTCAGGATAAATCAAACCACTGTAGTTTTGATTCCTCAATATATTTATTGTGTAAAGACTCTTCAAACCATTTTTTCCTTATGATTCAATACATACTTTCCTAACCCAAAAATGTGCCTAAATAATAATATACAAGATCCAAGTATTTTTAAATCTACCACTTGGTGCTGAAACGGAGACGAATATGCATATATTTAGATGTCTTTATATCATTGATCCCTACATTCTGAACCCCTTCTCTCAATGTATTCTAGTGAGTCTGTTGACAAAATTAACCCATGTTTTAAAGGATGGCTTAAGATAAATGTACTGAAACCCCTACTGAATGAAAACTCCACGAGATAATCTGTTAGCCAGCAAGTGGGAGGGTTTTCAGCCGTTGAATTAATTAAACGTATTAAATGCGCTCAAGGGAACCATGCCTGCAAAGCGCCTGCAAAGCCCTGTTACGCACCAAAGCAGAGCTTTGCAAGCTTCCGACCAACCTCACTTCACTTTTCATTTTCTTAAACATGAGACACCTCGAGTTTCCACTAGTACAGTACATAGCGATCTAGGTAATCGGCCTTCAGTTTTAGTGCCCCCCATTTTTGGAATAGCCTACAAAACTCACTACATCTTGACTCGCTGGTGCCTTTAGGGCAGTTTAGTACTCAAATGTTGAATTCAATGAATGATAATCGCAAATGTTTGGAATTTAATGTAAATAATTGTATTTCTGGTGTTTGAATCTGTATGGTTGAATCTGTAATTTGTAGTTTATTTTATTTGTATTGATCGTTTAGATTATGTTTGCATTGTTGTCTTCAACTGTTAGGGCTAGCCCTGAATACTGCCCCTTCTGGAGGAATTCGGCACCCATATAAACCATGATACATTTTTGTCAAAAGTTGCTAATATATGCATATAAAAATTATTATCGAATAGGAAACACTCTAAAGCTTATAAAACCGTTTAAATTTTGTCTCTATGTAAAGCAGAAGTCTCAGGGCATGCATTCTCCCAAAGTCTCTCTTGTAATGGAAAAAGTTGCCACCACTTTGACGTCATCCTATACACACTTCCCAAGCAGTTATAACCATGGAAACAGTTTCTACGTCTTCAGCGTGAAGCCTGCTTTCGATGAGGCGTGTAACTGTGAGAATCGCGCGCTCACGAGACGTTCAGCGTGCCCAAACGTCCCGGTGACGCAAAAAAAAAGTTTCACCAATGGGAGCTGGGAAATTTCTCTCTCTTTCCCTCAGGATGGACTGAACAACGTGTGTTTCTCTGAACGCCCTCACGATTGCTGTAGACCTTTATAACATTTTAAGGCTTAATTATAAACATAGTTTGACAAGTTTACTCGAAATATAATGTATACTTTCGACGTTTTGGTGCGCATCCACTTGAAATTTGCATACATTTCGACCGAAAAGTGTCTAGTTTGAGAACGGAAAGACACAGACTTGAAAACTGAACACTAACTTGGTGAGTATTAACCCTTCCAGGTCTTCTGAAGGAAGAACAGCCATGGTAAGCGAATATTTATGTCTTCATTTTGGGTTTCTGTCGACTCCAAGATAGAGGAGTCAGTATGCTAAATGGGAGCGCCGACTCCCTATTATAGCCTAGTGAACGCCAAATGTAACGTTAAAAATAATTGTAACATAGCGATTGCATTTAGAAGAAGTTTATCTTGCCATACATATGTAAAACATGCATATTTAGTCAAAGTTTATGATGTGTATTCCTTGTTAGCTGACGTTATCTGCCGGAGCTATTTTATTTCTCCTGACATTGCAGTAGCATTTTTTGAACGATGCATAATTGTAAACAGAGATTTATGGATATATATTGCATATTATTGAAAAAAATGAATGTACTGTGTAACATGTTATATTACTGTCATCTGATGAAGATTTCAAAAGGTTAGTGAAATGATTTTTCTTTTAATCCTGCGTTTGTTGATTGCATATTTTTTCCTACTTGGCTAAGCTAATGAGGTATGTATGCAGTGGTGGTTGGACATAAATATGTGCTATGTTTTCGCTGTAAAACATTTTAGAAATCTGACTTGCTGGGTAGATAAATAACTTCTTTATCTTTCATTTGAGCCATTTTTCAAGCGATTCTGTGGAGGTTAAATATTTTTAGGATTATTTATTGCGTTCCCTGCGCCACATTACAGCTCAGGGGGGATGGGGGGTGATCCCAAAGGGGATCATGTATCCCCATCATTAAATGAGACCCTGGTCTCAATGGGTTTCCCTGAATTAATACAACTGAAGTAAAAAAAATCCCACTTGTGACATTGTAACGTGGCTCATCGAATCAAATCAAATTTCATAAATCACATACAAGTGATTAGCAGATGTTATTGCGGGTGTAGCGAAATGCTTGTGCTTCTAGCTCCGACAGTGCAGTAATATCTAGAAGTACTATCTAACAAATTACACAACATATACCCAATACACATAAGACTAAGATACAGTAGAATAGTAATGCGAGGTATGTCAACATTATTAAGTGAATGAGATACCGTAGAATAGTATAGACCCTATCTTTCAAAGATATTTCGTAAAAATCCAAATAACTACATTGTAAATGGTTTAAACACTGTTTCCCATGCTTGTTCCATAAACCATAAACATTTAATGAACATGCACCTGTGGAACGTCGTTAAGACACTAACAGCTTACAGATGGTAGGCAATTGAGGTCACAGTTATGAAAACTTAGGACACTAAAGAGACCTTTCTACTGACTCTGAAAAACACCAAAATAAAGATGCCCAGGGTCCCTGCTCATCTGCGTGAACATGCCTTAGGCATGCTGCAAGGAGGCATGAGGACTGCAGATGTGGCCAGGGAAATAAATGGTCTGGGGCGGTGTGTCACAGCATCATCGGACTGAGCTTGTTGTCATTGCAGGCAATCTCAACACTGTGCGTTACAGGGAAGACATAATCCTCCCTCATGTGGTACCCTTCCTGCAGGCTCATCCTGACATGACCCTCCAGCATGACAATGCCACCAGCCATACTTCTCATTCTGTGCATGATTTCCTGTATGACAGGAATGTCAGTGTTCTGCCATGGCCAGCAAAGAGCCCAGATCTCAATCCCATTGAGCACGTCTGGGACCCCTTGGATCGGAGGGTGAGGGCTTGGGCCATTCCCCCAGAGATGTCCGGGGACTTGCAGGTGCCTTGGTGGAAGAGTGGGGTAGCATCTCACGGCAAGAACTGGCAAATCTGGTGCAGTCCATGAGGAGAAGATGCACTGCAGTACTTAATGCAGATGGTGGCAGCACCAGATACTGACTGTTACTTTTGATTTTGACCCCCCCCAAACAAACAAAAAATATTTACACGTTAAATTTGCTGAAAATAAACACAGTTGACAGTGAGAGGTTTATGAGATGAGTTTTGCTGAGTTTATGAGATGAGTAACGCCAGATATGTTAATATTAAGTGGCTAGAATACAGAGAATAGCCTATAATACAGTATATACATATGAGATGAGTAATGCAAGATATGTAAACATTGTTAATTAAAGTGACAAATATAGCGAGGATCGTTACAATATGTTTTACATTCTATACCTATATCGTGAGCAATCATTCGCAATCCAATGCAATAGCCTAGTGATGTAAGCACCCAATTATATATGCTACATTTGTGCCTTCCTGACACATGCGCAGACAGACCCCCAGAAACTCTACTGGATGTGGGTGCGTGCACGTCTCCTCCCTCTCATCCACCACAGCAGTGGCAACATACTGCGCTTTAATGTGCGTGTCTGTTTGTCTCCAATGCGGTACTTCAAAGGTTAGCCAACGGGAAGATCATGCTCAACAATTAGTTCTAATTATGCCGGTCATTGATGAGTTTACACCTACCACATGAGCCATAGGGACCGGATCCATAGAGTCTGGGGTTTTGTGTGCTGCAGAGCCAGATCTCGGGTTTGATGTTCAGCCCGGGGACACACTTTGATTATGTGATATGATTGCTGAGCCCCTGTGCCTTGAAATGGGGAATTGATAGGACACCTTTGTCTACATAAATGAATGTGAAACCAGTCATTATCTAGTTGACCATGAACGGATCAATTAAAGTGTGTTAATTTTAAGGAGCTAGGATCACAAAACCACCCATACAGATAAATACTGACATATAGCTCAAATGTGGAGGGCAAACACAGTAGGCTATATCAAGCAATTATGAAACATTATAGTGATTTTGGTCTCCTGATGAGACCGGCGATTAATTACATTTAGGAACTGCATTTAAACCTGCTATGGAACATGGTCACCAGTTTCACAATGTGCCAGGGGCTTATAGCAAATGCCTATTCAAGTTCACAAGTAAACAGAGATCAAATGTGGTTCTCTCACTTTCCGTTTAGGAGTGCTGCTAGCAATCACACCCCCTTTGTCAGACTTTGTCAATTGGTCTTCATCAGCAATCAGCTTCACCTTGGCGAGCATACCGCTGAGCGCTTCTGTCTACATCTGGAACAATGGTCTCACAAATTATAGCTACAGTGGCCTGGTCCCATAGAATATCAGTCGCAACAGAGAATTTAACGTATAGAAAAAAGTCAATATGGCAGCATTAGGGTATGTCACATGAATCAATGCATTTTTAGGTGATATTTGCATGGCATGGGTATACCTTCCCTATAAAAACAAGATGAATGTATCCTATCAATAAGTCGCAAAAAAATGATATTGACATATTTGATTTACTTTTCCAAATGAAACAATGTATTATAATCACATATAGCTTGGTTCACCCCAGTCTACTCTAATCTCGTATAGACCTATAATGAAGTCATACTCTTCAATAAATGATTGACATACACAAATAATGTAATTATCGGATTGGCAACTAAGAGGCCATACCTGCACGACGGAGTTTGATAGCCTACTCGGACATGGTGGCGCCCCGGGACATATCAACCAGGCTATTGAACATGTGAAAAAAACACAACTGCAACATCTATTCATTTCAATTACACCGACTAAGTTTGTATCGTTCCGTTGAGGCCCTTTTACATATTCAAATACAGTGGGGTGTCTCCTATATAGAGCGAAGTCCCGAGTCTAGAGGCCTACGTCAGCTAACTAGCTAACAGCTAACCTCCGAGCTAACTAGAGCGCACGCCGCACACCATGGCAAAATTCTCAGTGGAATGGCTATCTCAAAGTTTTTACACTTCAACGGAACAAGTGGACATCGAAGAAGGAAGACAATATGGCAGACGTGGCATAACAAGGTCTCGAATGCCTTGTGTAGTTGTTCCTCGGCCTCGTGTTCAGAAGTTATTTTCGTTCATAAGAGACGGTAGCAGCAACATTATGTACAAAATAAGTTAAAAAGTTACAAACAACGCAAAGAAACTAACGAAAAAACACAGAAGTGGTTAGGAATAGGCAAAATGTCAACCTTGTTCTCAGATGCCATCTTGCATACATCTGGGCTGTCTTGAAGAGACACAGAAAAGACACTAACCTTCACACATCTAGATGGCCGTGCGGGGTGGGTGTGGAGCAAGAGACAGCAGTGGGGTCAAACTGTAGAACACAGTTCCTACATTTGAATATACAAATGGATTTAAAAAAAAACAGAACTACACTACATTTGATCTCTGGGACCCTCTGTCATGCCCTGGTCTGTATCACCTGTCCTTGTGATTGTCTCCACCACCTCCAGGTGTCGCTTATTTCCCCCAGTGTTTTTTTATCCCTGTGTTTCCTGCCTTTCTGTGCCAGTTCTTCTTGTATGTTTCCAAGTCAACCAGCGTTTTTCCCTTTCTCCTGCTTTTTGCATTCTCCTTTTTCTTGTCCTCCTGTTTTTGACCCTTGCCTGTTTCTGGACTTTGTACCCGCCTGCCTGACCATTCGGCCTGCCTTGACCATGAGCTTGTCTGCCACTCTGTACCTCCTGGACTCTTATCTGGTTTTGACCTTTTTTTGCCTGTTCACGACCATTCTCTTGCCTACCCCTTTGGATTAATAAACATCGTAAGACTTCAACCATCTGCCTCCTGTTTCTGCATTTGGGTCTCGCCTTGTGCCTTGATACCCTCAGAGCAAGATTACTGAATTACATATTCAAGTACATTATTTGCCTTCAGAGGTGAATATATCAAACCAGTTTCCATGATAAAAGTGATTTGTTGTTCTGCATTATCCTCATACAATAGCTTGGTATTCCTTTGCTGTAATAGCTAATGTAAATTAGACACTGCAGTTAGATTAGCAAGGATTTATGCTTTCTGCCCATAAAATACATGTCTATTTCCCGTAAAGTTGGCTGTTGTTTACAATATCATTCTAGTCTCATTATCACATATTGAGCAACAACTGTCCCAGGTTAGGGACACCAATCCCGTAGAGTATAAGTATGCATACCCTTTACTCAGTACTTTGAAGCACCTTTGGCAGCGATTACAGCTTTGAGTCTTATTGGGTATAACGCTACAAGCTTGGCACACCTGTATTTGGGGAGTTTATCCCATTCTTCTCTGCAGTTCCACTCAAGCTTTGTCAGGTTGGATGGGGAGCGTTGTTACACAGCTATTTTCAGGTCTCTCCAGAGATGTTCGATTGGGTTCAAGTCTGACTATGGCTGCGCCACTCAAGGACATTGATACTTGTCCTGAGCCTGCATTGTCTTGGCTGTGTGGTTAGGGTCGTTGTCCTGTTGGGAGGTGAACCTGAGATCCTCCCAACAGGAGATCCTGAACGTTCTGGAGCAGGTTTTCATCAAGGATCTCTCTTACTTTGCTCCGTTCATCATTCACTCGATCCTTACTAGTCTCCCAGTCCCTGGCACTGAAAAACATCCCCACAGTATGATGCTGCCACCACCATGCCTCACTGTAGGTATGGTGCCAGGTTTCCTCCAGAACGGTTGGCATTCAGGCCAAGGAGTTCAATCTTGGTTTCATCAGAACAAACAATCTTGTTTCTCATGGTCTGAGAGTTATTTAGGTGCCCTTTGGCAAACTACAAGCAAGCAGTCATATTCCTTTTACTAGCAGTGGCTTCCGTCTGGCCACTCTACCATAAAGGTCTGATTGGTGGAGTGCTGCGTAAATGGTTGTCCTTCTGGAAGATTCTTCTATCTCCACAGAGGAATTCTGGTGCTCTGTCAGAGTGACCAAGGCCTTCTCCCCTGATTCGTAAATTTGGCCAGGTGGATACTTCTGGGAAGTGTCTTGGTGGTTCCAAACTTCTTCCATTTAAGAATGATGGAGGCCACAGTGCTCTTGGAGATCTTCAATGCTGCAGAGATTTTTTGGCACGCTTCCCCAGATCTGTGCCTCGACACAATCCTGTCTCGGAGCTCTACCGACAATTCCTTCGACCTCATGGCTTGGTTTTTGAACTGACATGCACTGTCAACTGTGGGACCTTGTATAGACAGGTGTGTGCCTTTCCAAATCATGTCCCATCAATGGAATTTACCACAGGTGGACTCCAATCCAGTTGTAGAAACATCTTAAGGATGATCAATGGAAACGGGATGCACCTGAGCTCAATCTCGAGTCTCACAACAAAGGATCTGAGTACTTGTGTAAATAATATATTTACGTTTTTTTTTTTTTTATAACTGTGCAAACATTTCTAAAAATCTGTTTTGCTTTGACGTTATGGGGTATTATGTGTAGATTGATGAGGATTTAAAAATATATATTTTGGAATATGGCTGTAATGTAGTGAAATGTGGAAAAAAGGAAGTGGTAGAATACTTTCCGAATACACTGTGCATATTGTAGTCTACATATGATGGTATGGACAAGTGGGCAGTCCTGCAAAATCACAGCTCTGGTATTGAGTCCCTGACTGTGCACTTAGTTAAACAAAGACATGTTGAGTTTCATGTTTCCAAACAATAGGCCTAAATTATATTTTTTGCATAAACCATTGATGGATCTGAGGGATACTGACACCTATTGCTGTTGGATATTGGGCCATTAAAGACAAGACTGGTATTGGGCTCTGCAAAAAAATCTCCTAAACAGTTTTCTATAGTTCAGCTTCTTGCATTCGTTTGGACTGGCACAGATAACAACCAATGAGTCAATCATTGGGGTAGCCAGGTGGAAAGCATGGCCAGCCATAGAGAAATGCTTATTGAAATTCTCAATTATAATGTATTTATCGTTGGTGACAGTGTTTCCTAGCCTCAGAGCAGTGGGCAGCTGGGTGGAGGATTCTCCATGGACTTTACAATGTCCCAGAACGTTTTTGAGTTAGTACTACAGGATGCAAATTTCTGTTCGAAAAAGCTAGCCTTAGCTTTCCTAACTGCCTGTGTATATTTGTTTGTAACTTCCCTGAAAAGTTGCATATCACGGGGGCTATTCGATGCTAATGCAGAACGCCACAGGATGTTTTAGTGCTGGTCAAGGGCAGACAGGTCTGGAGTGAACCAAGGACTATATCTATTCCTAGTTCGATTTTTTTTTAATGGGGCATGCTTATTTATGATGGTGAGGAATGCACTTTTAAAGAATAGCCAGGCATCAACTACTGACGGGATGAGGTCAATGCCATTCCAGGATACTCCCGGCCAGGTCAATTAGAAAGGCCTGCTCGCAGAAGTGTTTTAGGGAGCGTTTGACAGTGATGAGGGGTGGTCGTTTGGTCGCAGACCCATTACGGATGCAGGCAATGAGGCAGTGATCGCTGAGATCTTGATTGAAAACAGCAGAGGTGTATTTGGAGGGCGAGTTAGTTAGGATGACATCTATGAGGGTGCCCGTGTTTACGGATATGGATTTGTACCTGGTAGGTTCATTGATAATTTGTGTGAGATTGAGGGCATCAAACTTGGATTGTGGGATGGCCGGGATGTTAAGCATGTCCCAGTTTAGGTCACCTAGTAGCATGAGCTCAGAAGATATATGGGGGGGCAAACAATTCACATATGGTATCGAGGGCAGAGCTGGGGGCAGAGGGAGGTCTATAGCAAGAAGCAACGGTAAGAGACTTGTTTCTGGAAAGGTACATTTTTAGAAGTAGAAGCTCGAATTGTTTGGGTACAGACTTGAATAGTAATACAGAACTCTGCAGGCTATCTTTGCAGTAGATTGCAACACCGCCCCCTTTGGCAGTTCTATCTTGGCTTGAGTAATGATGAGAGAGATATAGTCTCTAGAGACGTTTAACCTCTCTAGGATAGGGGACGCTAGCATCCCACTTGGCCAAAAGCCAGGGAAAATGCAGTGTGGAAAATTCAAATAAAATAAACTTTCATTAAATCACACATGTAAGATACTACATTAAAGCTACACTCGTTGTGAATCCAGCCAACATGTCAGGTTTTAAAAAGGCTTTTCGGCGAAAGCATAAAAAGCTATTTTATGATGATAGCACAACAGTAAACAAAGAGTAGCATATTTCAACCCTGCAGGCGCTACACAAAACGCAGAAATAAAATATAAAACATGCCTTACCTTTGACGAGCTTCTTTTGTTGGCACTCCAATATGTCCCATAAACATCACAATTGGTCCTTTTGTTCGATTAATTCTGTCCATAAATATCCAAAATGTCCATTTATTTGGCTCGTTTGATCCAGAAAAAAGCAGCTTCCAATTTGCGCAACGTCACTACAAAATATCTCAAAAGTTGCCTGTAAACTTTGCCAAAACATTTCAAACTACTTTTGTAATACAACTTTAGGTATTTTTCAGTGTTAATAATCGATCACATTGAAGACGGGTCTATCTGTGTTCAATACAGGAAGACAACAAACCGATGCTACTTTTCAAGTCTTGCGCAACTCTCAACAGTATTACCCAGTTCCTAGATGGCCGTACTTCTTCATTGCACAAAGGAATAACCTCAACCAAATTCCAAAGACTGGTGACATCCAGTGGAAGCGGTAGGAACTGCAAACAAGTGCCTAAGAAATATCGTTTTCCAATGAGAACAGACAGAGACCTAAAAAAAAAAATCTGAACAGTTAGTCCTCGGGGTTTCGCCTGCTACATAGGTTATTTTATACTCACAAACATGATTCAAACAGTTTTAGAAACTGCAGAGTGTTTTCTATCCAAATATACATATATTATATTCTTGGCATGAGTAGCAGGAAGTTGATATGGGCATGCTATTTATCCAAAAGTGAAAATGCTGCCCCCTATAACTTAAGAAGTTTTTAAACCAGGTGATGTCATCGCATATGTAGGAGGTGGGATAACATGGTTGGTTAATGCATATTGAGCAGGGCTAGAGGCTCTACAGTGAAATAAGACCGTAATCACTAACCAGGACAGTAATGGACGAGGCATATTGATATTAGAGAGAGGCATGCGTAGCCAAGTGAACATATGCGTCCAGTGAGTGGTTGGGCTGACTGGGAACACGGCGATTCAGACAGTTAGCAGGCCGATGCTAACAGTTAGTAGGCCGGGGCTAAACAAGCTAGCAGTTAGCAGACCGGGTTAGCAAGCAAGCAGTTAGCAGGGGCTAGCAGTTAGCAGACCGGGGCAGGCAAGCTAGCAGTTAGTAGACCAGGGCTAGCAAGTTAGCCTATGGGGTTAAGTCTGTTTTTGACCTCAGTTAAACAATTTATGCTACCAAATGCTACCAAATACTAATTGAGTGTATGTAAACTTCTGACCCACTGGGAATGTGATGAAAGAAATAATAGCTGAAATAAAACATACTCTACTATTATTCTGACATTTCACATTCTTAAAATACAGTGGTGATCTTAACTGACCTAAAACAGGGACAATTTACTAGGATTAAATGTCAGGAATTGTGAAAAACTGAGTTTACATTTATTTGGCTACGGTGTATGTAAACTTCCGACTTCAACTGTGTGTGTGTATATATATATATATATATAAATCCAATAATGGACTTATAATTGCAGATTTCCCCTTTTAAGTCTATAAAAAGTGTGTGAGTTTGAGCATTGTCCATTAGGCTTATGGATTTTTTTTTTTATCAGCATTAATTAGATTGAGCAATAAAATCCCCACTTTTATTCCATATGCTGGGATCCGCACTATGCAGCTGTTGCAAGAGCGCATTTTTCACTGGCTGTCCACTGGTTTAAAAAACAATGATGTATAGGCAGCTTAAACTACTTGAATTCAACCATCATTGGGTTCAAATACACATTAAGATTTGTGAATGGCCGTCCACAACAACCACAATCCGTAAAGAGCAAATAGATAAATGAGAGAGCAGCAGTGTGATTCACATCAATGTGCTATGTAGACATCAATAATAAGTGATTTCCGTATCGACGTAGACCACACCACTGCTGTCATCCTCGCCTCCAAGTGTTAATTCAAGTTGGATAATCTTTGGAGGCCGACAACAGTCGCACCATTGGAAGACATAGCTTGGACTGTACCTTACAAAAGTCTATTCCTGCTCTCTTCCCGTGATCCATCAAACACATTTGTTGTGTCATCATAGTGGTCTCTGACTTGTGGTAAGACTCGCTCAGGTGAAACTAATCTAAATTTCTGGATTTTTTCAATGCTGATTTGAATGTCACTGAGAAAACAGAGAAGTGTCAAAGATTTTTTCCCCCAAACATCCTTTCAGAAGTTAAAAGTAATCCTCGAAATAATCTAGTTTTTCTAAAGTATCTGTAATCTGATTACAACATTATGCTGGTAACGTAACGGATACAGTTACCGTATTTTTCTATCAATGAATCAACCAATCACATTTATTTATAAAGCTTTATTTATTTATAAAGCTGTACAGAAACCCAGCCTAAAACCGCAAGCAATGCAGATGTAGAAGCACGTTGGCTAGGAATTACTCCCTAGAAAGGCCGGAACCTAGGAAGAAACCTAGAGAGGAACTAGGCTCTGAGGGGTGGCCAGTCCTCTTCTGGCTGTGCTAGGTAGAGATTATAACAGAACATGGCCAAGATGTTCAAACGTTCAAAAGAGATGCCAGCAGGGTCAAATAATAATAATCACAGTGGTTGTAGAGGGTGCAACATGTCAGCACGTCAGGAGTAAATGTCAGTTGGCTCTTCATAGCCGATTATTCAGAGCTAGAGACAGCAGCTGTGGTAGAGAGAGAATCCAAAACAGCAGGTCCGGGACAAGGTAGCACATCCAGTGAACAGGTCAGGGTTCCATAGCCGCAGGCAGAACAGTTGAAACTGGAGCAGCAGCATGACCAGGTGGACTGGGGACGGCAAGGAGTCATCAGGCCAGGTAGTTCCGAGGCATGGTCCTAGGGCTCAGGTCCTTTAACAGAAAGAATCAGAAAGAGAAAGAGGGAGAAAAGTAGAGGAAGCATACTTAAATTCACACAGGACACCAGATAAGACTGGAGAAATACTCCAGATATAACAGACTGACTCTAGCCCCCCCGACACAAACTATTGCAGAATAAATAATCCCTTACACGTAATCCATTACTCCCCAACCCTGCACACATGTTACAATATAGTGAAGTAAATGACAGATACTACAAACTGCCCTCCACCCCCCCAAGCAGGGACATGTTGACCACAATTTTACATAACAGATTAGCGCACAGCCACACACTGAATAAAATATATGGTAGTCCGTACTTCCCATCCACATGTATGAAGGCGTGCATTGGGCATGTTCGAATAACAACTGTTTCAGGGATCCATAGTTAGGGAGTATCAGACAATACATTGTAGTTAAAATACCACCATACCACCTTGTACTTAAAGCATGCAGAAATGACCTTAAGGTTTTTAACATTGACATATTATTTGAGATTTCGAGGAATGGCAAGCCTTTTAAGGTCAAGGGCTTTGCAAAAGATGGTTTCGAGCCCAGTAAAGTCTCCCAGTTGTTATTCAAACATGCCTAATGCATGCCTTCATACATGTGGACGGCATGTGAGTGGCAATCAGGTGAGGATGTGCTAACTGCCCTGCTAAGAGCTCTGTGGCTGAGTGGCTGCAAACAGGACTGGGGAGGGGCAAAATAAAAGGCCCAATGGCTCTTTGCTGCATAATGTGCACTTTTGTCCTTTTCCCATCATTCACTCTTCCATCTTATCCTAGGCTACAGATGCTCTGATACAGGAGACATTATTTAAGTACAATCAAGTAGTTCCATCGGAATTATCAGAATCAAAAGGCAAGATTCTTAGAACCCATGCATAGTTCTTAGGGCCTCGCATAGTTTTTAGAACTTCACATCATTTTGGCAAATCACTGAAATTCCTGTTTTGTGGGAAATGTGACTGATAAGATCAGAACCACACTATTTCAAACGTGTCTCTTTACCATTACCTCTTTATGTGGAAATGCTTCCTAAAATCTCATAGGATTGAGGAAAAATGTTTAATTATTCAAGTGTAACCTTTCCATAGCTAAGCTAATGGGGGACTTTACTGGGATCTAAACCATCTTTTGCCAAGCCCTTGACCTTAAAAGGGTTGCCATTCTTTGAAATCTTGTTCGGTGAAATGTTCTCTTAAAAACCTCATATCGTAATTCCTGCATGCTTTAAATACAAGGTCGTATGGTGGTATTTAATTTTAAGTCATAGAATAACTTCAATGTAAATATTTTAAAGATGTTATTATCACCAACTATTCATGGTCATTCAGTTTAAGGGATACATTTGTCCTATAATAGAAAGTAAGACAAACATTTGAAGGTCATTAATGTTTATTTATTTTATTTTTTTACACACTTTGTTACTGAACAACAACAGACAGACAATTCCACCCACTAGGTGGACAACAAACACTGCAAACCATGAATCAATATCAAAAGTCAGCAATACAGCAACAGCTTGGACAGCTACGAAATGTACATTATCATCATGCATTATGCATTATCATCATAAACAAAGGAGCCATCAGGACATTGTAAAATCCAGTCTCTCCTTACGAGGTATGGTCTCTCCACTGAGTTCAGGGTGTGGTCTTGTTGAGGTCCTCTAGATCGAGGTCCAAAATGGGGAAACGGGGAGAACTCAGGGTTGTGGTAGTTGAACAACCAGGGGTAGTTTGGTCGGTGAAATACCTCTGCAGCCCCATTTTCCCATGCCCTATGCCTCTTTAAAGCTAGATCTCAAAGCGGTATATGCATAGGAAAAAGGAACAGCGAGTGCAGATACCCCTCTGGAGTCCACTGCTCTGTGGACCTGGAAGGGAGAGACACAGACAACCTCACAGAATGAACACTTTGAATATTAAACCTTACACAATGGTATTTAAAGAAAAACATCAAAACAAGTGATTCCTATTTTATCATGTACAGCTGATTTTGCACAAGTAACTTATACTTTAGAATACACAAAACAATATTTTCAGGACTTCAATCATTTGGCTAAGACAGTAACTGCAATTGACAAATTCTTACTGAACAAATGATTTGCTAAACAGAAAATGTGAAAAACATTAAAGAGACTTTATATTCTGCCGTGAGCCTGTTTGAGGTTTTAGTTCTATTAAATGTATCAGGTGAAGATCCTATTAAAAAAAACGGACTTACCCTGTACAGCTCCAGAGTTGTCTCCCTAAAGCCATCACCTACTCAGGGGCATTTATTCCTCCCCAGAGATCTTGAAGATGTTTGAGAAAGACAGATTATCTGTTTTTTCATTCTCTGTCAGCACTCAGCCCACCTCCTTGGTTTCAGGCCATGGCATAACATGCACTTGCAGGGGCCGGTGCAACCCTCTAAAAAAATAATTTAAAAAAAAACATTAAAGTAACCAGCAACAAGCATGACAAAGCCTCAGTGTCTTGGCTAAGGTTGATTGGCTGTCGTTGCTCACTATTGTAGCGTATGGTGAACTTGCTACATAATAAGCTGCCATCTTCTTCTCAGATGTCAACAGCACAGCGAGGAAAGAGGGAAAAAGTTAGAACACCTAGTTCCTACCGCGGAAAAGTTTCTTATCGGTTCAGGGTCTCTTTCTCTCCCTCTCCCAGGAGGGGCCCCATGCTTTAGCCTCCTCAAGGTTTTCAGACAAGGACTCTCAGGGTGTGCTGAAGTGAGACATTCACGCACCAACTTAGTACACACAAGCGTACACAGACACACACAGACAAATGTACACTCAAGCATACACAGACACACATGCATTGCACACGCACTGAGGCTCTTACGCACACACTGTAAAAGTGGGATGTTTTGGCACGCCAAGGCCAGAGGCCAGTACAAACCCTCTTACCAGCTAGAAATTAAACTGTGTGAAACCACACTCCTCTTCTGATTTTCCACTAAGGGAGGTGGTCATGTATCATAGGAGTAAGTAAAGGAAGTCCTGTCATGCATGGCCATATCCTTACATGACCATACACTTGCCTAACCAGTCCAGTAAAGTATGTCCAAGTTTAGCTTCTGAATCGCAGTGTGGGGAACTCTTCAGAATGAACTCTGTCAGACTAAGAACATGGTTTAAAACAGTTATGGGCATATCATGACTTGAAGTCAATATATTAAGGCCTATTGTAGTGATGCGTAGATTTATTTGATTTCACGGTGGACATTTGTGTGTATCATGACAAGCTGGGAAAATATCCCCATATAGAATAATACACCTACATTGTATCTGAACGTGTCAGATATGAATGTGTCAGTCTACTCAGGAACTTAATAAGACCCATGATAAGACACATATACCATGTTGTGAAAACCACTTGGCTGAACTCAATCTCCACCAGCCGCAATGTTCAACCTTTGACACAGCTTTCCACAATCACCACTGGGGGGCAGCAGTTTCAAGCCCTGGATAACAGCATTGCTCTTATGCTGAGTGTTAAATTCTCTGGAAAAACTGCAGCATTCCAGTTTTCTTTTTTTTTTTTTAATCGCTAGGACCCATTTCTCAATACTTATGTCACTTTTTCAAAACTCTTCACACAGCGAGCACAACAGCGAGCACAACAGCAGTCTATCTGAGCTAAACTGTGGATCCTTTTTCATTGCTTTGCACAAAATGCATTCATGACTACATCTTTCAAATTTCATGAATTCTTCTCTCACTCAGACACAACCACCACCAAAACTCTATGTACCTACATGCTAATTTGTACATGTTTACATACTATTTTCAAAACTGTTCAACTTAAGTTCAAAACCTAACATAACACAACATTAAATAAGACAGCAATCTTCTACATTTCTACAGTAAACCTGTATTGAAATATATCCAAATCTAAAAAAATGAAATACTACCAAAACAAATAGACCAACCACGGCTGATTCCCATTGTATCTGAAAACCTACCCAGGTGTTAGTCTTTCAATTTCATTACCATCTGTACAAAAGGGGATATCTTAGGAATAATGCTGTACTGTAATGTAAACATGGACCCAGCCAGATATAGAGAAGTGGCTGACAGAGGAAGAAGAGTGGCTGGGAGTGGGAGAGGGAGAGGAGTACGTATCCGTGGTGGAAGAAGACAGAGAGGAAGATCAAGAGCTGTAGTCTCAGGTGATATTAGGGCTACTATAATTGATCATGTAATAAATCATGGTCTATCAATGAGAGAGGCTGGTCTGAGAGCGCAATCCAAATCTGTAACGATCAACAGTGGCATCTTGTGAGAATATTCCAGCAAAGCAACAGGTAAGATTTTGCAAGGGCATCTGACTGAACGGCACATTACAGAAGTAAATTGAGCAAAGCCTCCAAACACACTTGTGTGTAATTGTTTTTGCATTTAGGCTTAGGACCCAACGGTTACCTCCCATTGGTGGGAGAGGTAGGATTTTCACTCCTCTTGGGGCTACTAGTTCCCATTTGGGAACCCCCCCCCACCCCCCCTGAGCTGTAATGTGGCGCAGGGAACGCAAGAAATAATCCTAAAAATATTTAACCTCCACAGATTAGCAAGAAAAATGGCTCAAATGAAAGATAAACAAGTTGTTTATCTACACAGCAAGTCAGATTTCTAAAATGTTTTACGGCGAAAACATAGCACATATTTATGTCCAACCACCACTGCAGACATACCTCATTAGCATAGCCAAGTAGGAAAAAATATGCAATCAACAAACGCAGGATTAAAAGAAAAATAATTTCACTAACCTTTTGAAATCTTCATCAGATGACAGTAATATAACATGTTACACAGTACATTCATTTTTTTTTCAATAATCTGCAATATATATATCCATAAATCTCTGTTTACAATTATGCATCGTTCAAAAAATGCTACTGCAATGTCAGGAGAAATAAAATAGCTCCGGCAGATAACGTCAGCTAACAAGGAATACACATCATAAACTTTGACTAAATATGCATGTTTTACATATGTATGGCAAGATAAACTTCTTCTAAATGCAATCGCTGTGTTACATTTATTTTTAACGTTCCATTTTGCGTTCACTAGACTATAATAGGGATTCGGCGCTCCCATTTAGCATAATGACTCCTCTATCTTGGAGTCGACAGAAACCCAAAATGAACACATAAATATTCCCTTACCGTTGCTGTTCTTCCATCAGAAGACCTGGAAGGGTTAATACTCACCAAGTTAGCGTTCAGTTTTCAAGTCTGTGTCTTTCGGTTCTCAAACTAGCCACATTTCGGTCGAAATGTATGCAAATTTCAAGTGGATGCGCACCAAAACGTCGAAAGTATACATTATATGTCGAGTAAACTTGTCAAACTATGTTTATAATTAAGCCTTAACATGTTATAAAGGTCTACAGCAATCGTGAGGGCGAACAGACACACACACGTTGTTCAATCCATCCTGAGGGAAAGAGAGAGAAACTTCACAGCGTGCATTGGGTAAACTTTTTTTTTGCATGACCGAGACCTTTCGGCACGCTGAACATCTCGTGAGCACGTGATTCTCACAGTTACACGCCTCATCGAAAGCAGGCTTCCCGCTGAAGACGTAGAAACTGTTTCCATGGTTATAACTGCTTGGTAAGTGTGTATACGATGACGTCAAAGTGGTGGCAACTTTTTCCATTACAAGAGAGACTTTGGGAGAATGCATGCCCTGACACTTCTGCTTTACATAGAGACAAAATTTAAACGGTTTTAGAAGCTTTAGAGTGTTTCCTATTCGATAATATTTTTTATATGCATATATTAGCAACTTTTGACAAAAATGTATCATGTTTTATATGGGTACCGAATTCCTCCAGAAGGGGCAGTATTCAGGGCTAGCCCCAACCAACGGTTACCTCCCATTGGTGGGAGAGGTAGGATTTTCACTGCTGTGCAGGAAACTGCAATCATTGATATGGTCATCAGAAACAGTGGCATAAAACTCACAGAGAATCGGGACAGAGTGATGGCAGACAACATTACATTTGGAAATATTCACAGAGTCCTGAAACAACATCAAGTCAGGATGAAGCAGTTGTACACTGTCCCCTTTGACAGGAACTCTGAACGAGTCAAGCAACTCAGGAACCAATATGTCCAGGTAAGATGACTATAAAATACAGAACTGGTTTTGAACAAAACCAAACAGGGCAGTGACACACAATGGCATGTTTTTAGGTATAATGTAAACTACTATAATAGCCTAGCTCTTATGTTGCCTTGTGGATTTATTTTAGAGAGTCATGAAGATTGAAGCCAGGCAAACACCCCACATATTCATCTTTGTGGATGAGGCTAGTTTCAACTTGGCCAAAACATGGTGGCGAGGAAGGAATGTGACTGGGAAAAGAGCCACAGTGGATGTCCCGGACCAGAAGGGTGCCAACATCACAATGTGTGCAGTAATATCCTCTGATGGATTGCTGTTACACAAACCACTAATTGGGCCACTGAGTGTCTCATTTCATTCCTAGATGACCTCTATGGAAGGGTTGTGCCAGGTGAGGAAAGGGTTGCAGTGAGGCAAAATCAGCCAACGTTTGTAATTGTATGGGACAATGTGGCATTTCACCACTCCCGTGCAGTCACAGAATGGTATGCAG
This sequence comes from Oncorhynchus nerka, assembly GCF_034236695.1. Classification (NCBI taxonomy): domain Eukaryota; kingdom Metazoa; phylum Chordata; class Actinopteri; order Salmoniformes; family Salmonidae; genus Oncorhynchus; species Oncorhynchus nerka. The sequence continues at coordinate 49,563,878 of NC_088423.1, forward strand.
CCCATCCCAGCATGGTGTCACTTTTCCTCATGGAGGTGAAAGGTTTATGGCCACCATCCACATGATCAAATGTACTCCTGGGCACAATGAATGCTGGATGTCTGGACATATCTGCAAAAGATTGCCAGGGATGGATCAGGCACGCAAAAATATTATTTCCGACGTGTATTGCCCAAGATGACGTGTGATGTGGATGAGAACTTGTGGCCAAATGCAGAAGACAGGGTTGACTAGCATTGCTACTGTATCTGTATCGGTAGATGGTGTATATACAAATTATTGTATTTTGGAATCCCGCAATGCCAAAAAATGACATAAAACATATTGAAGCATATTGCATCATGTCTGATTCATTCCTGTAACATATACTGCAGTGAATTCTAAACAGTAGAGAGGTTTCATTCTTGTTTTGTAAAGACATTTGACAAAAGAAAATATTGTGTATTGCTACCTGTTAGTTTTTTTTAGGTCATTGTTTTATGAGTGACAAAGTGTGCCTGTTGGGTGACAACCTTTGCTAGTGTTATGGAAGAGCGTGTTGATTTGAGACATGTATGAAGTGTTTTGGTAGTTTTAGTGCATTTTGGATGTGAAATTAACTGCTGTGCCAAGCTGAAAGTTGGTTAGGAGACCAGTTTGAAGAGTTTTGAAAAAGTGACCTAAGTTTTGAGAAATGGGTCCTAGCGATTGTAAAAAACTGTAATAGAAACTGTCTCCCGTCTCAGAAGCGTGCAACAAAAGCTGCTTGTTCATCGAAATAGACCTGCCATATATCATGAACTATTTGCGGCAATTCAGAGGCATATTTTGAAGGAAGTAAACAGTTTGAGATCATTAGGTTGGAGACATTACCTTACTTGCTACACAGCGTAAACAAGTTTCTCTGCATTTGAATAGCCCTTTCAAAGTGTTTGCTGTGCTCAAATGAACGATGATTAGAAAAGTGTTTTTCTGCCTGGTACACATCTTTTGACTGGACCACAGACAATATATCTGCCATTTCTTCAACTTATGTTGACTTTGGGCTTTACAAATAATTTGGTTTATGGCTGACACTTTGACACGTTCACTGTATATGTTTTCTTGGTTGCATTGAGTTTTTACACTGTTTACCTTTTCCAATTCCAATGTGAACTATTTCTCCTTTAATTCCTAACAGCAAATGATATCGCAAACAATGACTCAGGCAAGCCCAAGGCCATCTCGACTAAAGAATACAATTCATCTGTGATATTGGAGATATACCACAATGTTTGTAAGAGTTTATTGGTTTATAATCTCAGAGTGTTGCAGCTCTCTTCTATAGCACACCTCTATCTCCTGTATCCCTGTCAGAGTGTCTTCCCCTCTTCCTTCCTCTCTTCACTAGGTTGTGTGTTTTAACTTCTCCCTCTGCTTCCTTCCCTGTCTGACAGCTGATGATGGCCAGAATGTGGTGGTGGGGGGGGGGGGGGGGGGGCAGGAGAAGAGGTACACACCTTACCCTGCCTGCTCTGGGGAGTGAGCCACAAGGTAGGCCCCCCCGGTGGGGTGGGGGGCAAGGAGACACCTGCAATAACGCTTAGAGGGAAAAGTTGAGTGGACAGAGCCTAGGGTGCCCGAGTCAAACATTGTTCTTCTTGAAGTCTTGTTCAGAGAGAGAGAAATTGTACTCAGGTGAAAGATCAATAGGAGAACATTTCAACCTCTAACTTTAGGCTAAGCTTCTGTGATTAAGCTGAAACTCATGACCTCATGAAATTAAGTAAATGAGGGGTGGTAATGGGTTATAGCACAGTGTTCTCATAGCTCGGCCTTTCGAGTGAACCGTTCTTAAACTCATTATAGAGTCTGATGAATGGGTCACTGACTTAATATATTAATAATGTAGCTGCTTTCTTATAAATAATTGTCCTTTTTCATGTCCCTTCTCTGTTGGCCTCATTGTAGTTCATTGAATTTATGCTGCTAGCAGAAGCTTTTATCCAAAGCTACTTCCAGGAAAGTACATTTTTAATTTTGTTATGTGATCCCCGTGGGAATTGAACCGACAACCTTGCTAGGCCATGCTCTTACCAACTGAGCCACATTAGTTCACTTCATGTTGAAGTCAAAATAAGGCAATGTCTAACCCCTGGCTGTGTTCATGATATCAGCAACACTGTGATACTGTATACTCCCCTTGCTAACATTGCAGACAAGACATTCTTTCTCCCTGGCTGAGTTAATGTTACTACTTCTCGCCCACAATACCCCTATTCCTTTTTCCTTCTCCTCCTCCGTTCCTCTCTTTCTTTAGTTAACAAAACATTGTTACCCAAGGCTGTAAGACACATTACATGTAATATTAATTTAACCAAAGGCCTTGCCTGAAGGCAAAATATTTGCAGGTCCTCATTTAGATATGTCATGGTCAAGTTTGGTTTCTGGCTCATTCACTTGACCTTGGTCCTCACCACCACTACCAGACTAAACCAATTCCCTGTCTGTAGCCTACCGGTCCAACTGTGTTCAATTTGGTGGAGGATGTTGTGAAAGCAGCTCGGTGGCTTGCCTTTCTCATACTTCCTGCCCAAAGGTGGTTCAGACAGACAACACTTGTCAGTCACCAGTCACACATTTAAATTTAGCCGCCTCCCTCCCGGGCAAATTAATTCTTCAAAAGGCAGTGGGTCCCCAGGTTTCACCTGGAGCACAAGACTCGGTACACTGTCTATCTCCTCCCACTGTTCAACAATGCTGAGGAGTGCCTTGGCACCCCTGTGGCACATCAATCGGTCCCCATCCAAAACAAAAGACTCTCAGATGGAAACAGGAGCACACCGAATTATTCTGTATGACTTGAATAACATCTCAATTGTACTGTTCCGCATGGAATATTTCTGACGTTTTACAGCAAGAAATAAAATGTGGAGACAATTTGAATAGTCAACATCTTTATTATGTGATTGATAGCGGTGATTGCTGTATAAAAGTCACATGTTGACCATAAAGTACATGTGAGGTTTTAGTCTCTTATCTAATGTATTATTCAATCAAAACGTGTAACCAGATTTCTGGAAGAACTCAATAGCATCGTCCTTCCTGTGCAGTGAGAAAGAATATTTTCTAAATTACACGACAGTCTTTGCTTCACACAGTCGACGTATTTTTGAGGAGATCAAATCCAACATGCCTTTTTGCGATTGAAAAAGAGCCTCCTATGCTATAGGGTGAGAGACGGGAACAACCTTGTTATGAGTGTAGTGAAGTGTGAACATGTGACTACTTGGTGTAAAATGATAGACAGTAGCCGGTCTACACCATCCCTTGGTTAACACAAGAGCAAAGGGAAGCTCCAAAATGCTTATACATTTTTATTTAACTCGGCAAGTCCGTTAAGAACAAATTCCTATTTACAATGGCGGTCTACCTGGGCCAAACCTGGACGACGCTGGGCCAATTGTGCACCGCCCTATGGAACTCCCAATCACAGCCGGATGTGATACAGCCTTGACGCTAATGCTAATCCAGAAGGTTCCCAACACAGGCCTACGAAATGAATGAGAACACAAACATACCAAAAAAAATGCTTTTATTTGGGATGAGCAATTGTAAGCCTACCTTCAAGAAGACACATCCATTCAACAAACAATTCTGGCACATGGCACCACAGGAGGCTCCCATATGAAAAGGCTTACTTCAACTTCCCTTATAAAGGCTGGCCCAATACCTGAAACAGTGCCACCGCTGGTAGACCTCTCATGGTTCAACATGCTACATTGGCGTACTATCTAACTGAACGATAGATAGTTTGTGAAGGTATCCTATTACATCAGATTCGCCATGTTCCTTCCTGTTCAACTAGACGAAATGGGTTGAGCTTTGCTACTAGCACTGTAATGCTACAATTAAAGCTAAAACACTGATTAATGAAATATTGAGTGTTCACAAATCCTACAGTTAAGCTTGCTCTTTCCGCCTGTAAGCCTTCGACTAGGCGACATCATATCGCAAACACCCCTGTCCTTTGAGCGCTCATTTCCCTCTCCGACGTCATTTTAATAGTACATTATTTAAATGTGTTCCGTTTCAGAGGTTTTCAGTGCACTAAATGTATGCGAATTAAGACAACAGAACAATCAAGTGGTTGTTGGAAATATTTATCTCTCGGAGTGTATCCTTCTCTCTTCCCTCCTGCGCTGGGGTTGAAGAGGGGAGATGTGAAGGTCGCTGGCTGTTTTGACTTTTTTTTTCTCTCTCTCTCTCGCTCTCTCTCTCTGAAAATGCTGGAGCATATAGTCAAATTGTAACGTTAACTTCATTGTCCAAATACACATGGCGAGGATTGTAGAAATGAAAATGCTTCCTTCATTGGTGGGAACCTGGAGGTGGCAGAGATAAGGTGGTGCGGCTGGGTGGTCTCCAGGGAACAGGGCATCCTGGGACTCTGATACTGGTGGTGCATAGAGGTAGGCAGGCCCGGATGGGTGGTGATACCATTCCCAAGTGTGTGTGTGTGTGTGTCTATGTGTCTGTCTGTGTCTATGCGTGTGGGTACATAACATTATCAGGGCTGTTTCACAAAATAAGAGAGATCACTCTTGCAGTTCAGTTCATAACATGATTCCCTCCGCTTTCTGCGGCGCTGCACAGACTTGACATTGCCCTTCAAATCTGCTTTTGGATTGAGAAATTCAGTCCCATATCCTTGAAAATACACAACTGGCAGCAACTTGTGAACTTACATAACCAATCAAGGCTAGTCAAGCATAGGTCAGGATGACCCTGCACAGAGCAACCTCTCGAGGCCGGCCTCAGTGTGATGTTCTCTTTTCGTCTCTCAATAGCCTCGTTTATACCTGGCACTAACATATGTACTGTGTCTTGATCTTGTCCACATTGTGATTTTTGACAGATATTCTAAGACACATATTGATGCCATAAGTCAGTAGTGCTACCTGTCAATGATTTTGTAGGACGGGATAAAATTGTTTCACTGTCCAAATCCATCTACACTTAAGATATCCCAACACAACGGCTGCATTTACACAGGCAGCCCAATTCAGTTTTTTTGCCCAATTATTGGCAAAAGAGCTGATCTGATTTGTCAAAAAACTACTGATGGAAAAATATTTGAATTTAATTGTCTACACCTGTCCAAATATTTGGGCACAATTAGATTGTGGACAAAATCAGGATGCATGTTAGAACCAGGTATACATGGGGATAATGTTTAGTCCTTCACTGTGTCCACCACCTGTAAGGCATCTGAAAACCTGTCAAAAAACATTACTTTGATTTCAGATGCTTTCTCCCTTTCCAATGTTGTTAATGAGCTGTCAAATTACCAAGTTTGATCCACAGGCTACAGTTTCAGGCATGTGTGTGTTATTGCTCTACTACAGGGATAATCTAGTAAATTGAGCCGCGTGCTAATTTTGGCTTGAGCGGATTGTCAGGGGGGCGAAACATAATTACAAATAATTAGTTGACTGCAAATTCACCCCAAGAAGCCCAAAACGATTTAACATCTGACTAAAACATAATCATTTCAAACCTTGCTTACATTTGTATACGGTGACATATGTCTACCAAAACCTGCAACTGGAATGACTTCTTGCTTTGTTCATGAAAACCAACAAATATGTGCCTGTCTGTTTAGTTGATCTCGTATATCATATCCACAGTGTACTGTAGGTGGGAGGGCATTCACAGTGTAGGTGGAAGGCTTGGTGGAATTAACTTCCTCTCTCTGACACATCCTCTCATTATTACATACAAGGCCTCCTGCTGGGGAGGCCAGGTGTTACTAGGGCTGTCACAGAGACACATCAAACATAGGTACCCTCATCACACACACACACACACACACACACACACACACACACACACAGTAATAGTATGAGGTGCTGGTAAGGACAGCTGCCATATCTGAATTATTCCATCAGTTCCCTTGGTTGGAAAAAATGCAGTCTTCAACCAGCACATCCTAAAATAGGACCACGGATAACTCTTTTTCTGTGTGTGCGTGCATGTGCGTGTTTTTGTGAGCGTGCATGCATGTGTACACGCAGACGTGCACATATGTGTGTGCGTGTGTAACTTCTCAACCTGGCTGGATCAGGTTGAGAAGTCAGCAGCCTGCCAAGCATATCTATTAATCAGAGGAGAGTAAAACAGAGGCTAACTTCAAACTCCCTGGCTGTCAGATGGGATAGGGCCCTGGATAGGGGTGTGATAAGCAAAATTCTCTCCTCTTCTCAGCTCATAAAGAAGGGGAACAGCCTGTTTAACCACAGCTCAGCAATAAACAGTAAAGTCAGGCAGTGAGCTGTTTTTCTGTCTGAGCTCTCTTTTCTGGATTTTGATCATTAGCGGGTATCGTATTCTCGCTCTCTCTTGTTAACGCGGAAAAGGGAAAATAAATAAACATGAATATGGGTTGTAATTACAATGGTGTTTGTTCTTCATGGTTTGCCCTTTTCTTGTGGCAACCGGTCACAAATCTTTCTGCTATGATTGCACACTGATATTTCACCCAAAAGATATGGGAGTTTATCAAAATTGGAATTGTTTTCCCGAATTCTTTGTGGGTCTGTGTAATCGGAGGGAAATATTTTGTCTCTAATATGGTCATACATTTGGCAGGAGGTTAGTAAATGCAGCTCAGTTTCCACCTCATTTTGTGGGCAGTGTGCACAGTCTGTCTTCTCTTTAGAGCCAGGTCTGCCTACAGCAGCCTTTCTCAATAGCAAGGCTATGCTTACTGAATCTGTACATAGTCAAAGCTTTCCTTAATTTTCAGTTAGTCATAGTGTTTAGGGCCAAATAGCATTCTAGTTTGCTTAGTTTTTTTGTTAATTTCTTCCAATGTGTCCAGTAATTATCTTTTGGCTTTCTCATGATTTGGTTGGGTCTAATTGTGTTGCTATCCTGGGGCTCTGTGGGGTCTCTTTGTGTTTGTGAACAGAGCACCAGGACCAGCTTGCTTAGGGGAGTCTTCTCCAAGTTCATCTCTCTGTAGGTGATGGCTTTGTTATGGAAGGATTGGGACTCACTTCCTTTTAGGTGGTTGTAGAAATTAATCTCTTTTCTGGTTTTGGATAATTAACGGGTATCGCCCAATTCTGCTCTGCATGCATTATTTGGTGTTTTACGTTGTACACAGAACATACATTTGCAGAGATCGGCTTGCAGAGTCTCAATTTGGTGTTTGTCCCATTTTGTGTATTCCAGGTTGGTGAGCGAACCCCAGACCTCACAACCATATCGGGCCATGGGTTCTACAACAGATTAAAGTACTTTTAGCCAGATCCTAATTGGTATGTTGAATGTTATGATCCTTTCTATGGCATATAAAGGCCCTTCTTGGCTTGTCTCTCAGATCGTTCAGCTTTGTGGAACCTGTGGTGCTGATGTTTATGTATCATTTTGTGTGTGCTCTAGGGCAACAGTGTCTAGATTAAATTTGTATTTGTGGTCCTGGCCACTGGACCTTTTTTGGAACACCATTATTTTTTGTCTAACTGAGATTGACTTAATCAGGGCCCAGGTCTGACAGAATATGTGCAGAAGATCTAGGTGCTGCTGTAGGCCCTCTTTGGCTGGAGACAGAAGCACCAGATCAGCAGGAAACAGTAGACATTTGACTTCAGATTCTAGTAGGATGAGGCCCGGGCTCTGTAGACTGTTCTAGTGCCTTTGCCAATTCGTTGATATACTGTACCTGTCAAAATTTGACACACCTAATCATTGCAGGGTTTTTCTTTGACTGGTACTGTATATGTTGAAGAGGGTGGGGCTTAAACTCTGTTCCTGTCTCACCACAGCCAAGTGGAAAGAAATGTGTTTTCTTTTGCCAATTTTAACCTCACACTTGTTTGTGTACATGGATTTTATAATGTTGTATGTTCCCCCCCCCCCCCCCCCCAACACCACTTTCCATCAATAAGTATAGCAGACCCTCATGCCAAATTGAGTCCGAAGCTTTTTTTAAATCAACAAAGCATGGGAAGACTTTGCCAATTAGGGTGTGCAGGGTGAATACAGTACGTGGTCTGTCGTACAGTAATTTGGTAAAAAGCCCAATTGACATTTGCTCAGTACATTGTTTTCACTGAGGAAATGTACGAGTCTGCTTTTAATGATAATGCAGACGATCTTCCCAAGGATGCCGTTGACCCATATCCCACGGTAGTTATTGGGGTCAAAGAAGTCCTTGATTCCAAATATTGGGAAATGCCAGAGCTAAGGACGATGTTAAAGAGTGTAAGTATAGCCAATTGGATTTTATGGTCTGTATATTTTATCATTTAATTTAGGATACCATCAACACCACAGGCCTTCTTGGGTTGGAGGGTTAGTATTTTGTCATGTAGTTCATTCAATGTAATATTTAATTCTAAGAATTGTATTTGATCATGCATATGTGTTTGCTGTTTATTCTTTGTTATAGGGCCAAAAAGACTGGAGAAGTGGTTTATCAATACATCTACATTTGGATAGATAACTTTGAGTTGTTAGTTTAGTGTTTAGGTAAAATAAAGGACAGTGCTTCACTGGTTGCCCTTTTTTTGTGGCAGCAGGTTACAAATATTGCTGAAGCGATAGCACACTGTGGTATTTCACACAATAGATATGGAAGTTTATAAAAATATGAGGTTTTTTTCAAATTCTTTGTGGATCTGTGTAATATGAGGGAAATAACCTCAGCAAAAAAAGAAAACGTCCGTTTTTCAGGACCCCATCTTTCAAAGATAATTCGTAAAATCCAAATAACTTCACAGATCTTCATTCTAAAGGCTATAAACACTGTTTGCCATGTATGTACCTGTGAAACAGTTGTTGAGACACTAGCAGCTTACAGACGGTAGGCAATTAAGGTCACAATGAAAATTTAGGACACTAAAGAGGCCTTTCTACTGACTTTGAAAAACACCAAAAGAAAGATGCCCAGGGTCCCTGCTCATCTGCATGAACGTGCCTTAGGCATGCTGCAAGGAGGCATGGGAACTGCAGATGTGGCCAGGGCAACGAATTGCAATGTCCGTACTGTGAGACGCCTAAGACAGCGCTACAGGGAGACACGACGGACAGCTGATCGTACTCGTAGTGGCAGACCACGTGTAACAACACCTTCACAGAATCGGTACATCACACCTGCGGGACAGGTACTCGATGGCAACAACAACTGCCCGAGTTAAACCAGGAACGCAGAATCCCTCAATCAGTGCTCAGACTGTCCGCAATAGGCCGAGAGAGGCTGGACTGAGGGCTTAAGGCCTGTTGTAAAGGCAGGTCCTCACCAGACATCACCGGAACAACGTTGCCTATGTGAAGAAACCTACCATTGCTGGACCAGACAGGACTGGCAAAAAGTGGTCTTTACTGACGAATCGCGTTTTGTCTCACCATGGGTGATGGTTGGATTCGCGTTTATCTTCGAAGGAATGAGCGTTACACCGAGGCCTGTACTCTGGAGCGGGATCGATTTGGAGGTGGAGGGTCTGTCATGGTCTGGGGCGGTGTGTCACAGCATCATCGGACTGAGCTTGTTGTCATCGCAGGCAATCAACGCTGTGCATTACAGGGAAGACATAATCCTCCCTCATGTGGTACCCTTCCTGCAGGCTCATCCTGACATGACCCTCCAGCATGACAATGCCACCAGCCATACTGCTCGTTCTGTGCATGATTTCCTGCAAGACAGGAATGTCAGTGTTCTGCCATGGCCAGCGAAGAGCCCGGATCTCACTCCCAATGAGCACGTCTGGGACCAGTTGGATTGGAGGGTGAGTGCTAGGGCCATTCCCCCCAGAAATGTTCGGGAACTTGCCTTGGTGGAAGAGTGGGGTAACATCTCACAGCAAGAACTGTCAAATCTGGTGCAGTCCATGAGGAGGAGATGCACTGCAGTACTTAAATGTAGCTGGTGGCCACTTGTTATGTTCATACAAAAATGTACACATGTTAAGTTTGCTGAAAATAAACGCAGTTGACAGTGAGAGGATGTTTGTTTTTTGCTGAGTCTCTATGGTCATACATTTGACAGAAGTAAGGGCAGCTGAATTTCCACCTAATTCTCTTTTTCTTTCATTTTGTTACTTTTCATTCTGATGAGCCAATGCAGAAAATTATCTTTTGTAATATTCTCAAAGTGTGTGTGTGTGTGTGTGTGCGCACACTACGTTTAGTAACATAAAATGACATCCTCCTTCTCCATGGTCTGACAAAACAACAGGGCAAATCAGTTTGTTTTGACAACACTCATGTCACTGGACACATTTTGGGCAATTTATTTTGGTCCTGTGTGGGTCAGTTGGTGGAGCATGGTGCTTGCAATGCTATGGTTGTGGTTTTGATTCCCACGGGGAAACAGTACAAAATAGTATATGAAAAAGCTATGCATGAGTGGAGATCTGAGCAGCAGGGTAGTAATCTGAAATGCAGTGGAAAAAAGGAAATCATACCTCTCGCATGAGAATGTTTCAACTTAATCAAGTGACTCCATTCTAATAACGAAGCCAGCTCAGAACTCCCTTGATTTCTAGTCCAATACCAAAAGGTCGCAGTTGTAAATGAGAACTTGTTGTCAACTAGCCTACCTGGTTTAATAAAAGGTGAAATAAAAAATACAAAAAGTTAGCGGGCCCTCGTGTCCTGACTGTAATTGCATCTACTACTGCATAATTAATGCCTCACTCCATAGGAATAGATACTTAGTCCAGCAAAGTAAAAAAGTATCCCCCGAATCCCTTTTACTTGTAGGTCTAACTCAAGGATTTTTCAACCCGCTAATGTAAGTCACTCTGGATAAGAGTGTCTGCTAAATGACAACATTGAAACTGTTATTTTGTCATAGGAACAAAAACGGGTGGCTTTGATGGCTACTGGCCCAGTTATAAAAGCAAACTGAGTTCCTTTCCTCCCATCAAGTTCAACATGTTCATCTTTTAGATGACCAATGAGGTCAATCAATGCTAGGTTGTGTTGACAGTGAAACCCACACTGAGATTCATTGTTGGTAGAAAACATGTCAGGGTACGTTTGATGTGTATGAGACCATACTAGTGGGGGTTTGTTTGTATGATGTAAGGCCATGAACATCTAGATGTTTGTCTCATGTGCTTTAGTGGTTGTGTAATACAGTAGTCTTCTGTACTGAACTATTCTGCGCTGATCATTGCTAGGTTAATGCTAGGACACCCTCTTGTCATTTTAACCCTGATACATGGCTGTAGACTCCCATGGCTTCTAACAGGAGCGTCCATGGAGTCTACAGCCAGGTGTCAGTATTAGTGTTCTTTATGCCTGTGTAAACACCTTTTATTTCCCTCCCTTTCTGTGAGAGTATAACCTTTTGTTCACTTGCCAATTTCCTGTCTCAAAACGTAGTGCCATGCCAACTAGTCCAGTGGATAAGTGACCAGCCTAGGAAAAACACTGACAGTTCACTTTAAAAATATAGAAAAGACTACATGGAGCCAAAAACGTTATCATATCATCCAAAAAGCATTGATGTTTCCTTTTGAACATATTATATCTTCATGCATTCGTACAAGAAGCAGGGGTCCAAGTTTCTGGAAAAGCTTAGTAATTGGAAAAACAACCATACAGAATCAGATATAAACAGAAAGCCGACCACATCTAACCCTGTTTACACCCAAGACGGTGTAATATCCAGACAGTGACTAACTAAATGTCTTAAGGATGAAAATCGCAACCTAACCCTCACAGGCTTCAGCCGGAGAACCTAAAGAAAAAAGAGAGTAAGAAAGAGATAGAAAAATATATATTGACAGAAAGGGAGGTAGAACTGGGGAGTGTCTCAGAGTAGAAGTGCTGAAATAGGATCAGGTCCCCCTTGTCCATGTAACCTTATTAATTATTAATTAATCTTAAAGGAAAAACTGATCCTATATCAGCACTCCTACTCTGAGATACTTGATTCATAGGACCCTTGCTCTTCCCTACCCCTCATCCCATCATTCCCCTAGAACTTACTTCCCCTACCAGCTCAAAAAAGAGGGTGTTTCTCAATATGCACACTACCGTGCTCCACACTCTCATGCTACGAGTGCATTCTCTGGCCACATTCTCTTGAGCACGTTCTTGTCAGGACGAGTGTGTGGAGAATGATTCCTATGTTGTCGATGCAAAGAATTTGTTGGTCCGTGGTGTGTAAAGAGAAGCAACCAGACGCTGCTCTTGACCCATTTACAGAATTGCTTATCTCAGTTACTAATAAGCATGCACCCATTAAGAAAATGACTACAAAAAAGGTTAAATCCCCATGGATTGATGAGGAATTTAATTTTTATGGTTGATAGGGATGAGGCAAAATAAATAGCAAATAAGTCTGGCTGCACAACCGATTGGCAAACATACTGCAAATTGAGAAATCATGTGACTAAACTGAATAAAAAGAGGAAGAAACGACACTATGAAACAAAGAATGATTAAAAAAAAGCTTTCGAGCACCTTAAATGGAAATTTGGGAAAAAATGCAAACCTCGCTCCATCATTCAATGAATAAGAGGGCTCATTCATTACAAAACCCACTGATCTTGCCAATAAAAAAAATATTAAAGTAGTTTGCAATATTAGCGAATTTAGGCATGACATGCCAGCAACAAACGCTGACACTACACATGCAAGTCTATCTGACCAAATTATGAAAGACAAGCTTTGGGATTTTGAATTCTGTAAAGTGAGTGTGGAAGAAAAATATTGTTGTCTATCAACAATGACAAGCCACCGGGGTCTGAGAACTTGGATGGAAAATTACTGAGGATAATAGGGGACAATATTTCCACTCCTATTTTCCATATCTTCAATTTAAGCATACTAGAAAGTGTGTGCCCTCAGGCCTGGAGGAAAGCAAAATTCATTACCATACCTAATAATAGTAAAGCCCCCTTTACTGGCTCAAATATCCAACCAATCAGACTTAACAACCCTTAGAAAACTTTTTGAAAAAATTGTGTTTGACCAGATAGATACAATGCTATTTTACGGTAAGCAAATTGACAGACTTTCAGCACGCTTATATAGAAGGACATTCAACAAGCACAGCACTTACACAAATGACTGATGATTGGCTGAGAGAAATGAATGATAAAAAGATTGCTGGGGCTGTTTTGTTAGACTTCAGTGTAGCATTTGACATTATCGATCAGTTTGCTGCTGGACGTATGTATGTGTTATGTATGTGTTATGGCTTTACACCTGCTGCTATATTGTGGATAAAGAGTTACCAGTCAAACAAAACACAGAGGGTGTTCTTTAATGAAAGCCTATCCAACATAATCCAGGTAGAATCAGGAATTCCCCAGGGCAGCTGTCTAGGCCCTATAAAAAGGTAATCTTTACTAACGACATCTCACTGGCTTTGAGTAAAGCCACTGTGTATGTATATGCGGATGACTCATCACTATACACATCAGCAACTACAGCGACTGAATTGACTGCAAAACTTAACCAACAGCTGCAGTTAGTTACAGAATGGGTGGCAAGAAATAAGTTAGTCCTAAATATTACAAGAACTAAAAACATTGTATTTGGGACAAATCCTTCATTAAACTGAATAATGTGGAAATTGAGCAAGTTGAGGTGACTAAACTGCTTGGAGCAACCCTGGATTGTAAACTGTCATGGTCAAAACATATTGATACAACAGTAGCTAAGATTGGGAGAAGTCTGTCCATAATAAAGCACTGTTTTGCCTTCTTAACAGCACTATCAACAAGGCAGGTCTAGTTTTGTTGCACCTGGATTACTGTTCAGTCGTTTAGTCAGGTGCCACAAAGAGGGAATAAGGAAAATTGCAATTGGCTCAGAACAGGCCAGCACGGCTAGCTCTTGGATGTACAGAGAGCTAACATTAATAATATGCATGTCAATCTCTCCTGGCTCAAAGTAAAGGAGAGTCTGACTTCATCACTACTTGTATTTGTGAGAGGTATTGACATGTTGAATGTACCGAGCTGTCTGTTTGAACTACTAGCACACAGTTTAGACACCCATGCATACCCCACAAGACGTGCCACCAGCAGTCTCTTCACAGTCCCCAAGTCCAGAACAGACAATGGGAGGTGCACAGTACTACATAGAGCCATGACTACATGGAACTCTATTCCACATACGTAACTCATGCAAGCAGTAAAATTAGATGGAAAAAAAACATTAAAATACACCATATGGAACAGCGGGGACTGTGAAGCAACACAAACATACAGTATGCACAGACACATGCATACAAACACACAAAAATACGCACTATACACACACACATACAAATTGATTTTGTATTGTAGATATGTGGTAGTAGAGTAAGGGCCTTAGGGCACACACTTAATGTGTTGTGAATGTATTGTAATGTAAATGTTATAACTGTCTTAATTTTGCTGAACCCCAGGAAGAGAAACTGCTGCCTTGGCAGCAGCTAATGGGGATCCATAATAAATACAAATTCATAAAACAATACATTTGAGAAGCACTCACCTCTCCCTACTGTATTACCTCATGCTTCACCTTCCCATTCACAGAACCTTCTTCCAAGATATACACAAAGCAAACATTTTACTTCAGAATTATCAGCTAGATATGTGAATTCTAATCATCTAGCTGGCCAGTTAGTTAAACAGGCAAAAATGAGAACTACATTTTATGCAAGGTAGATGTAAATTTTCATGGGATAGCTACCAATTCTTTGTGGCTAGCTAGCCAGTTAGCCCGATTGACTTACTATGGACTTACCCATTCACTGAACCGTCTTCCAGCTAGGACAACAAAGCAAGATATGAAGTAAAACGGTTGCTTTGTGTATAACTATCAGCTAGCTATATGTGAATCGTAACAATGTAGCTAACCAGACAATTTAACATGCAAAAATGACCTAAAACTGATATTATGCAAGATCGATGTCAATTCTTCGTTCAAATCTTTGTGGCTATCTGGCTAGCTAACAGTACTCGCAGCTAGCCAGTTAGCCCTATTGACTTATTATGGGCTTGCGATCTATAGTAGGCAGGTAAACATGCCAAAATAAACAACATATTTTTATTAATGTATCAGAACAAAATATTGCAGTCAGGCAACAGATGTGAATAGGAAACATTTCAAAGTCGGAGTGTTTTTTCTCTCTTCAGCTCAAATAATGGGCGCCTATGATTTTGTAATGTTGTTGCATCATATTTGTTTGCATACTTTCCGTTGAAGCTTGCATCGATGCATGCTTCAAAATATGAACAAAACGAGTACACATTCGAGAAGTGCCCTCCGTTTCACATACTTTGAATTGGACTTACAGTACCAGTCAAAAGTTGACATACTCAAAGGTTTTTCTTTATTTTTACTATTTTCTACATTGTAGAATAATAGTGAAGACATTAACAACTATGAAATAACACATATGCACACTCTTGGCATTCTCTCAACCAGATCTCCACACGCTATCAGTACACCCTTCCTGATTGGAGTTCGCTCTGGTTATGTCCTAATGCAGATGTTGCTCCCAAAGTTTATGCCTGTCTTACAGGTCCCTGGCTTCTGAGCTGTTCCCCTTTCACACCTCCATTTCCTTTGCAACTGAGGTTGCATGGCCTTTGTCCGGTGTGCGCTTTACTTACATACACTACCATTCAAAAGTTTGGAGTCACTGTGAAATATCCTTGTTTTTTTTAAAGAAAAGCACATTTTTTTGTCCATTAAAATAACATCAAATTGATCAGAAATATAGTGTAGACATTGTTAATGTAGTAAATGACTGTTGTAGCTGGAATATCTACATTGGCGTACAGAGGCCCATTATCAACTCCTGTGTTCCAATGGCACAATGTGTTAACCAATCCAAGTTTATCACTTTTAAAGGCTAATTGATCATTAGAACATTGCAAAAAGGTTGTTAGCATAGCTGAAAACTGTTGTCCTGATTAAAGAAGCAATAAAACTGGCCTTATTTAGACTAGTTGAGTATCTGGAGTATAAGCATTTGAGTTCGATTGCAGGCTCAAAATGGCCAGAAACAAAGTACTTTCTTCTGAAACTCGTCAGTCTATTTTTGTTCTGAGAAATGAAGGTATTCCATGCGAGAAATTTCCAAGAAACTGAAGATCTTGTACAACGCTGTGTACTACTCCCTTCACACAACAGCGCAAACTGGCTATAACCAGAATAGGAAGAGTGGGAGGCCCTGGTGCACAACTGAGCAAGAGCCCATGAGCTCATGTTGGGCAACATTGAAGAGTGTGGCATTTTCTTAGCTAAAATGACCAAGATGCACCTCCAACAACATAAAAAAAACTCACAATTCTACCCCAAAACAATGAGAATTTCTCTCAACCAGTGACATATGGGCTTAAGGTGAGCGCTGATGCCGTCCTGTGATAAGCAGTGCCCACCTCGTCAAAGGTACGGCCGCAAAAAAATACAGTATATACACACAAAAGGTATGTGGACACCCCTTCAAATGAGTAGATTAATCTATTTCAGCCACACTCGTTGTTGACAGGTGTATACAATTAGAGGCACACAGCCATGAAATCTCCATAGACAAACATTGGCAGTAGAATGGCCTTAGTGAAGAGCTGAGTGACTTTCAACGTGGCACGGTCATAGGATGCCACCTTTCCAATAAGTCAGTTGGTCAAATTTCTGCCCTGCTAGAGCTGCCCCGGTGAACTGCGAGTGCTGTTATTGTGAAGTGGAAACTTCTAGGAGCAACAACAGCTTAGCCACAAAGTGGTAGGCCACACAACCTCACAGAATTGGACCGGTGTGTGCTGAAGTTCGTAGCACATTAAAATCATCTGTCCTTGGTTACAAAGCTCACTCCCGAGTTCCATACTGCCTCTGGAAGCAACTTCAGCACAATAACTGTTCGTCGGGAGCTTTATTAAATGGGTTTCCATGGCCAAGTAGTTGCACGCAAGCCTAAGATCACCATGCGCAATGCCAAGCGTTGGCTGGAGTGGTGTAAGCTCGCCACCATTGGACTCTGGAGCAGTGGAAACATTCTCTGGAGTGATGAATCATGTTTCACTATCTGGCAGTCCAACTGACAAATCGGGGTTTGGCAGATGCCAGGAAAACACTACCTGGCTGAATGCATAGTGCCAACTGTAAAGTTTGGAGGAGGAATAATGTTTCTGTGCCTGTTTTTCATGGTTTGGGCTAGGCCCGTTATTTCCATTGAAGGGAAAAAAACGCTACAGCATACAATGACATTCTAGATGATTCTGTGCTTCCAACTTTGTGGCAACAGTTTGGGGAAGGCCCTTTCCTGTTTCAGCATGACAATGCCCCCGTGGACAAAGCAAGGTCCATACAGAAATGGTTTGTCCAGATCGGTGTGGAAGAACTTGACTGGCCTGCACAGAGCCCTGACCTCAACCCCATCGAACAGCTTTGGGATGAATTGGAACGCCGACTTTGAGCCAGGCCTAATAGCCCAGATCAGTGCCCGACTTCACGAATGCTCATGTAATGTATTTCGCTTGTCCATTCCCAGCGTGCCTTACAAGGGTGCTGTTGGAGAGACACATTGCTGCCACGATCCACCAAAGCAACAGCCTGTTTTACAAACAGTGGGCCTAACATGGATGGGAATTCAGGCAGACATGGTATGTAGGCAGACATGGTAGGCAACACCCCAGTAAGCACGCACTGAACGACGCCAACGTATTTTGGACATCTTTTTTTGGTACTGTCAGGACCAGCAGTTTTTTTTGGTGTAGTCCAAACTGGCTCGTTCTGCCATACTGCTCGTTCTGTGCATTATTTCCTGCAAGACAAACATGTTAATGTTCTGCCATGGCCAGCGAAGAGCCCGGATCTCAATCCCATTGAGCACGTCTGGGACCTGTTGGATCGGAGGGTGAAGGCTAGGGCCAGGGCCATTCTCCCCAGAAATGTCCAGGAACTTGCAGGTGCCTTGGTGGAAGAGTGGGGTAACATCTCACAGCAAGAACCTACAAATTTGGTGCAGTCCATGAGGAGGAGATGCACTGCAGTACTTAATGCAGCTGGTGGCCACACCAGATACTGACTGTTACTTTTGATTTTGACCTCCCCTCCTTTGTTCAGGGACACATTATTCCATTTCTGTTAGTCACGTCTGTGGAACTTGTTCAGTTTATGTTTGTTGTTGAATCGTATATTCATAAATATTTCCACATGTTAAGTTTGCTGAAAATAAACGCAGTTAACAGTGAGAGGATGGGACGTTTCTTTTTTTGCTGAGTTTAGTAACATTGACGGAGCTGTAGTGGAGCGGGTCGAGAGTTTCAAGTTCCTTGGTGTCCACATCACCAACGAACTATCATGGTCCAAACATACCAAGACAGTCGTGAAGAGGGCACGACAAAACCTTTTCCCCCTCAGGAGACACAGGATTTGGCACGGGTCCCCAGATCCTCAAAAGGTTCTACAACTGCACCATCGAGAGCAGCCTGACAGGTTGCATCACCGCCTGGTATGGCAACTGCTCGGCATCTGACCGTAAGGTGCTACAGAGGGTAGTGCGGATGGCCCAGTAAATCACTGGGAACAAGCTTCCTGCCATCCAGGACCTATATAATAGGCGGTGTCAGAGGAAAGCCCATAACATTGTCAGAGACCCCAGTCACCCAAGTTATAGACTGTTTTCTCTGCTACCGCACGGCAAGCAGTACCGGAGCGCCATGTCTAGGACCAAAAGGCTCCTCAGCTTCTACAAGCCATAAGACTGCTGAACAATTAATAAAATCGCCACCGTACATTTTACATCGACCCCCCATCATTTTGTACACTGCTGGTACTCACTGTTTATAATCTATACAATCTATCTATATCACCCCCACCTACATGTACACATTACCTCACCTAACCTGTACCCCCGCACACTGACTCGGTACCGGTGCCCCCTGTATATAGCCTCGGTATTATTATGCCTCGTTATTATTATGCCTCGTTATTGTTATTCCTATTGTGTCACTTTTTATTTTAGTCTACTTGGTAAATCTTTTCTTAACCAACAGTGCAGTTCAAGAAGAGTTAAGGGCTTGCAAGTAGGCATTTCACTGTAAAGTCTACACTTGGCACATGTGACAAATAAGATTTGATTTGATTGACATGGAGGTCATTAGTTCACATGAAGGACACGACACTTTTAGACTTGTATCATGCATTTACAGTGTGGCGGTTGGTGTGCAAACAGCTTAGCTAGCAGTGAACACTACCTTGCCGTTGATTCAATGGTAAGTACTATACATACATCACAATTCAGGAACCTCTAATTACACTGGCGGTGGACAGTGGAAGGTATAGATTTATTTTAAACATCCAGTGCTAATTAATTTGCATCAACAACTTTTGTATCTTTTCATGCCTTTTCATGTCAACAATTTGCAACAGGTAAAAAGTTTAGAACAAAATTAAGAACAAAAGAAGTATATTTAAAAAGTTAGAATAAAGAATACTAGATTAAACATGTAAATATAGTTTAATGTTTAAGACTTGTTTAGGTGTTAAATCCCTTCCAAAAAAACAGACACGTTCTATATCTGGACCTTAGTATTGAACGACTACAGACCTCGTACAGTAGCATTTTGCTGTGAGACATCACAAAAAAATGGTCTCTTAAAAGTAATCTTCACACTCTGGAACCAGTGTATTCCCTAAGTGTGACACAGCGAGTGTGTGTCTACAGTCAGAAATGGGGGTGCTGCGCCGGTGCTGGATGGTCTGGAAGCATGTACACACAGCTGAGATGGCTCTGTGACCTGGACAGCACATCCCGGTAAGGAAGGATGGGGATTTTCTGGCAGGTGACCAGACACATGACACACACAGGATGGGACAGGACTTGGCAATGGTCACATCCCTGTCACAGCCTCTTAACCTGCACATACTTATAAAGGTAGAACCCTCGAAAGAGCATGTCCAGACACATCGCCTCATGTTATTCTTGAAGGACCTATATGCCCCCTAGTGAATACAAAACAAAGGGTATTAACAGCCCTGGGCCTGTCACGCTAAATAGTGTCCACTTGCCAAAATGTGTCCACCCCTGCATCACAATGGGATTAGATTAGCGTCCGTTGCTAGAATTTGGCAAATTCTGCCTGGGCTATGTAATGACAGAAAAAAATCTATAGTATTCGTTGCCATGTTCTGAGGTGCATGGAGAGAGAGGCGCATGCAGTCAAAAGACAACGGTCAAATGTATGCGATCAAAGTTAAAGGTTATGTACGAGTTGTTTTAGCTTTCAATCTTACCGATTATTGTTGGATGAAGTACTAAACATGATCCATGCGTTGTTATTGATGTTTGGAACTGTGGTCTTACCTCAACCTTGATATAGGTAGTATGAGCATGCTGCAAACGTTGGATGCAAACACTACTGCGAGGTAAGACCACTTTTCCAAATCTCTTTATTTAGCTCGCTAACGAGCTACGATAGATTTTGTATTGTGTTATTTGTTTTTGTAGAAAATCAGTTGAGTTAAATAGCTAAGGCTCATTACTGTAATAAATTACTTTAGTAACACTACCATCTCCTCTAAAACAAAAGAGTATGCGTCATAACACCTTATAACAGTCTTATAACAGTCATAACAGCTGACATAACTTGTCAATATTGTCATAACACTATCATGACACATTCAGAATTGTGACATTTGCATTATTTTATGACTGTTATGGCACCTACATAAGAGTGCACAACCATAGAATTAGGAATTAGAATGGACATGAACCTTCTTATGGGATAAAGATCAGCCATTTTTGTCAGGGAGTTGGTCAACCATGGTTTGCCCGTGCTGTGATAAGAGCATGTAAAATAATGAATTTGAAAAATTTATCTTCACTGTATGTTTGTTAGCCAGCCAGCTAGCAAGCCAGCCAGCTCCATACATTTTTCAAGTGAACTGCCAATATGCCAACATTCCACTCAAACAATGCAGTCAATCCACAGCCATACATTGGCTGAAATCAGTTGATGATTGACAGGACTTAAACAAGTTGTAAATGCAACAAGTTCTAATATCGTATCATATAATAGCACCTACAGCTTTACAAGAACACTGATATTTATGGTCTGTTTACACATATTTTAGAGGCCATTTATACAGAACGTGTATAAAACCTGTATTAACTATATTTAGAATTATATGACAATATTTTAGTTTGACAATAATTATATTACACCATTTCTGATACATCACATGCCTTTTATTTTCCTGCATAAGTCAAATCAGGATTCTGCCTCTACTGCCATTCATTCCAATTCGACTTGTTTGGATTTCTCTTCGACCCATGTGGCTGACATTTTTCACTTCATTCTGGAACTTTGAGGGTTTGTTGATGACAAAGTTTGGGAGGTAGCCTAGTGGTTAGTGCGTTGGGCCAGTAACCGAAAGGTTGCTAGATCGAATCCCTGAGCTGACAAGTTAAAAATCTGTCGTTCTGCCCCTGAACAAGGTTGTTAACCCACTGTTCCTAGGCCGTCGTTGTAATTAAGAATTTGTTCTTAACTTACTTGCCTAGTTAAGTAAAGGTTAAATTTAAAAAATGAATAGGATCTCTATGGTCAAAACCCACATGAACACCACCCACTAAAAAAGGCTTCCGAAAAGGTGTTTCAGGAAACCGATCCGCAAAGTTTCAACATCATTATGTAGATCATTTTATGAACATGAACACAGATTTAAAACTTGTCAAATTTGCACATTAATTAAATATTATAAATCAAAGGTAACATTTCTAAATCATACCGCATTTTGGGTAATTCCCCCTAGCAACATTCAACATTGAGATTGCTAGGTTAGGAGAATCTGTCTCCTCACCACGCGCTCTCACCACTGGCGTCCCCCAGGGCTCTGTTCTAGGCCCTCTCCTATTCTCGCTATACACCAAGTCACTTGGCTCTGTCATAACCTCACATGGTCTCTCCTATCATTGCTATGCAGACGACACACAATTAATCTTCTCCTTTCCCCCTTCTGATGACCAGGTGGCGAATCGCATCTCTGCATGTCTGGCAGACATATCAGTGTGGATGACGGATCACCACCTCAAGCTGAACCTCGGCAAGACGGAGCTGCTCTTCCTCCCGGGGAAGGACTGCCCGTTCCATGATCTCGCCATCACGGTTGACAACTCCATTGTGTCCTCCTCCCAGAGCGCTAAGAACCTTGGCGTGATCCTGGACAACACCCTGTCGTTCTCAACTAACATCAAGGCGGTGGCCCGTTCCTGTAGGTTCATGCTCTACAACATCCGCAGAGTACGACCCTGCCTCACACAGGAAGCGGCGCAGGTCCTAATCCAGGCACTTGTCATCTCCCGTCTGGACTACTGCAACTCGCTGTTGGCTGGGCTCCCTGCCTGTGCCATTAAACCCCTACAACTCATCCAGAACGCCGCAGCCCGTCTGGTGTTCAACCTTCCCAAGTTCTCTCACGTCACCCCGCTCCTCAGCTCCCTCCACTGGCTTCCAGTTGAAGCTCGCATCCGCTACAAGACCATGGTGCTTGCCTACGGAGCTGTGAGGGGAACGGCACCTCAGTACCTCCAGGCTCTGATCAGGCCCTACACCCAAACAAGGGCACTGCGTTCATCCACCTCTGGCCTGCTCGCCTCCCTACCACTGAGGAAGTACAGTTCCCGCTCAGCCCAGTCAAAACTGTTCGCTGCTCTGGCCCCCCAATGGTGGAACAAACTCCCTCACGACGCCAGGACAGCGGAGTCAATCACCACCTTCCGGAGACACCTGAAACCCCACCTCTTTAAGGAATACCTAGGATAGGATAAAGTAATCCTTCTCACCCCCCTTAAAAGATTTAGATGCACTATTGTAAAGTGGCTGTTCCACTGGATGTCATAAGGTGAACGCACCAATTTGTAAGTCACTCTGGATAAGAGCGTCTGCTAAATGACTTAAATGTAAATAAGAGTAGAATATGTTTCTAAATACTTCTACGTTTAATGTGGATTTTTACCATGACTACGGATACTCCTGAATAAACTGAATAATGATGAGAGGAAGTTAGACGCACAAATATCATACACCCCAAAAATGCTAACCTCCCGTCATTGTAATGGTGAGAAGTTAACATGTATTGGGGGTATGATATTTGTGCGTCTAACTTTCTCATCATTATTCACGATTAATTCAGGACTATACGTAATCATGATAGCATCCAAATTAATATAGAAGTTTTTAGAAACATACTGGATTCGTCTTTAGAAAAAAAGTGACTCAAATGACGCTCCATTATTTACCATGAGTTTCTATTAGGCACAAAATCATCTGAAACAACCAAAAGAGCAAATGCATCCAACAGACGTGTAGATTAACCTCATAATCATTGTGTAATTTCAAATCCAAAGTGATGTAGTACAGCGCCAAAACAACAAAACATTTTCACTGTCCAAATACTTGGAGCACACTGTATGTACCGGACGAATCCTGAAATAATACACGATAAGAAGCTATTGAAACGTGCTAAATAGATTTTTCTCAGATGCCAGAACAGAGCTTTCTGTAGCTGTCGGGAATGTTTTGAGCGCTGTGTTAGCTAGCAAAGTTGTGCTGTCTTTAGTTTGGCAAGCAGGCAAAAGCAAGGATGGCCCTATAGGCTAATTACATCTGCCAAAACACATTCTATTCACTGAGAAAACCACTGCAAACGGTTCAAACATATTTCCTCATTGAGGGGCTCATCTGGATCAATGAAGGACCGATAAAAAGGCAAGGACGAAAATCAAAACGCACAAATCGTTTTGTGTTCTGTACGTCAGTGGACAACAAAAAGTAACCGACGTGCAACGTTGGAACGTTTATATTAACCATCGAAATTACAGCGCATTTTTAGGTAGTTTCAAAAATCAAAGCGCACAAATCGTACAACAGAAGTAACCGAGGTGAAACTACCTAAAATGCGCTGTTATTTCGATGCTTAATATCATGACTTTGATTAAATATTTAAAAAAATGTGCAACTTTTACAAGTTTGGAATCAGACAGTGTTACTGTTCATAACATTATCTACATAATGTTGTTTAAATTTTGCAGTTCCGTTTTTTGGGTCATGGAACAACACAGTTTTGGTAGGTGGCCCTTGGACTATTGTGTCAGTCATCGTCAGTCACAAAGAGGGTGTCTTGTCCTGCTCCCAAATACTTCTCGTGCATTCATCCCAATCATCAGCAACAGAGCATTGGGTAGGTACAATTCTGACACCAATGTGTGTGCAACTGCAATGGTAATAATATGGCTAATGGTTTGCCTTGAGTGGTGGGTTTTGACACCCTTATGCAGGTGTCATAACTAGCCATAAAATAACTCAATACATGTAACATGTCTAAATGTAGGTGTCATGACAGTGTTATGACAAGTTATGTCAGCTCTTATGACATGGTTATGACCTTATTAGATGTTATGACACTATAATTAAAGTAAAGTGCTACCGCTGAGTTTATAGAGTATTCTGATAGCCTGTGCTGGATGGAGCCGTAGAACAAAAGTATGGTTGAATAAACTACTATGAGACATCAATAAAACATAATACAGTATCAGTAAATAGGATACGGTAAGACGGAGTGTGAAAACATTGCTTGTATCGAACTTCATATTTTAGTGTGGACAGAGCAACACACCCCTACTGCTGGCAAGGGATAAAGCCGGCAGCATTGATGTCTGTCCCCCCCTGGAGAACGGGAGCACTCTTTTAGCATCTGACAGAGCCACCAGACAGAAGGGAGATCACATAAGCACCAGTGGTCTCTCCAGACAGGCAGCCTTGGCTGCTGTTTAAAGCCTAATCAATGAGGAAACATGACCTGTGACAATCTGAAATGTGCCGATTCTCTGTGGCATGGAATGGCAAGTGATCTGACAGAAAGGTTCTAAGAAAACAAAGTATCCATCCATAATAACCAGAGATAATCATGATGAAAATAGTAATGTGTTTCTCTGCTGTTTATGTTGAATAATCACACTTGTGAAACGGCATCTTACATACAGCACAACTCCTGTGAGAACTGCTACAATAAGCATATGATTTACTGGCTTCTTCTACAGCCTAATCAAACCGTTGAACACTGAAGTGGTAAAATACAGGAAGAGCTCTTTGACTTCAGCTTGCTGACTCTTGTGATTCGGCCCCTTTTGCTGCAGGCACTACCTTCAACGTCCAAATCCATTAGTGATTTCTGTACTACTAAAGCGGCGCTCGAGGGAAACCATTTCCCTGCATTAATGTCCTTCTTCCACCGCAGCGAATCAAACTCTTAGCCTAATGCCTCAGTCTACCTTAGCATGCTCTCTAAATAACTCTGGTTAGGAGCTGGAGAGCAGCACAAAGAACCGAGGGAGAAAAAGATCCCATTCCAGCGTTACATTTTTAAAGCAAAACAATTTATTATCAAGTACAGTAATATCAAACAAAAGTTAAAATCAGGTTCACAAATGAGTTTTTCCACAATCCGCATCGCTTCACTTTTGGCAGGTACAGTACAGAGAATGACTTCAATCTTGGGGATTTTTCCATGTTAGTTTGTAAGTTCTTGCTTCGTAAATGTGGAACTGCTCTGCTGACACCAGAGCAGAGTAAAAGGCGATTGACAGGGGTGTTTGGGTGTCAGAGTTCGTAAAGTGCTTCTCCCCCTATAACACTGGTCAGTCAGTCCTTGAACAGTCATATGTGGGCCAGGGGGAACTAGTCCTCATCGGTAGAGGGGTGAACTGCCTTACTGCCAGTCAAAGGAGCGCTTCACCAGCCGGTAGAAGTTATGGTTGTGCTCCCGGAGGTAGGAGCGTAGCTGCTGCAGCACGGTACCGTTGACGGCAGGGTGGGGACGCCCTTTGGACTCGTGCAGGCAGCGCTCTCGCCCTTCACTCCGGATGCAGTAGAACCCCTTGGTCTGGTTGAAGTAGAAGTTGGAGGACATTATCCTGGGGGGCAGGTTGAGAAAACGCTCCACCTTCTGTAGCTCAGGCAACGGGTCCCGGATCAAAGTATCCCCATCCACGATGTGGATCTGCTCTAGGGGGAAATAGCGCAACCAGTTGGTCATGTGCATGTCATAGAGGCTCCGCTGGATGGCCTTATAGCGGGTATTGAGGGCTCCGCTGCGCACCAGCAGGTTCTCAATGGCCTGCACTGGCTTGTGGTTCTCCAGGCGGTTGAAGTAGACCTGGGTGTAGTCTGAGATGACACGTTCAGTTGGGTCCCGCAAGATCAGCAGCAGCTTGATGGAGGAGTTCATGGCACGGATGCGCTTTGGCGCCAAGGCAGAGGTGAAGTAGCCTGGTGTCTTCTCCACTGTGATCTGGTGTGGGTAGGAATATGGCATCAGCTCACGGTACCAGTCAAATCCCTTAGCGTAGTTCTCGTCCCAGTCGAAAAAGTGCACCTCTGTGGCAGCGGCAGCGACCTCAGGGTGGATGTCTAGCATTTCCAGCAGGGCTCGTGTGCCGCCTTTACGCACCCCAATGATAATGCTGTGGGGGGCACATTTACTAGTCCCCAGGGGTGGAGACAGAGTGTCATTAGCTGTGAGTCCAGGGCCTACATCCAAACTCTGAACAAAATCTGGTGGGGCAGCATATGTCTGGAGAACCAGGAGGAAAACTGCTACCAGCAAGCAGGCCATGGTGAGGGAGGGTGATGAGAAGATGGTCAGAGAGGGAGGAGATCAGAGAGGGATGTCCTGTTGTTTAGTTGTGGATCAGAGCCATCTCTCGGAGATCAAAAGATGACAGGAAAGGAGAAGGGAGCGGTTTTCGTCTGCCATTGAACATCAGAAGGAGGATGAGGAGGAGAAACCACAGCCAGTCCGAAGCACATCTGGAGAGACAGAAGACAAGAAGAAAAGAAATGGACTTAGATTTTCCCATCTGAATAGCTAGCAAAGGCCCAAAGCACTTTCTTATTTTCCCTGACAAAGCTTTCTAGTAATTCATAGAATGTATGTCTGACTCAAGTGTTTCGTCTCCTTCGGTTATCATTATTCGTCTCTCATTTTATCTCCCTCTCAGATCTCTCCTTCCCATATCAAGAATCACTTACGTTTAATTCTATGCTGTAATTTCACAGGAATATACTTTTTTTGCTCATTACAAAATGTGTGCCAGATATGCGAGAGCGTGACTCGGGGCCAAAACAGAGGTCACACTACTTCATCTTGTTTTACCGGGTCATAATCCTCACTCAAATCAATACAGTTAATATCCACCCTGGAACATTTCAATCCAAACAGCAGAGGTATGTTTTAAGGACACAGTGTGGCTGTAGAAATAAGAGGAGTTTTCAGTTCTGGATAACTTAGATTTTCCATACACGTGAAGCAAGATCAAAAGCAAGGCCAAGTGAAGGACGTTATGTATTGGGACAAAGTATTTATGTTCTAGTGGGTTTCCCGTAGCCTTAGTTCTAACGCTAAGTACCATGGGCATTGAAGTGGGTTGTTGAGAGTAGACTTCCTGAAGTAATGTAAGATGCACAACTCCAGTACATACCCTCGTTGAATCTAAAACGATTTCTCCATCCCCATTCCCGCATGAGTCTAAAGTTAAACTGAAGAGTCAAGATACAACAAAAGGACTAGGATTTAAAATACTGGATATAGTGAACAGTTGAATCCTTCGGACCTTAAAAGTCATCTCAAATAGTTACGAGGAAAACATTTCTCCATGACAGTCAAAATAACTGCTCTGCTGCATAAACATCCAACAAAAAACAAAAAGGTCATGGTAAGGCTCTATAAATATGACTTTATTATTTCCACTTTGCTTTTTTCCCAATATTAAATCAACCACTACCATGATTGAATAACCAGAAAGCTATTGCTAAGGAACAAGTCACAGCTCACTCTGGATGAAGCCTCCCACTCCCTAAACAGCAGAGGACAAATCTGTTCCCCACTTCCCAGAGGGTTGTCTGTTCCCACGGTGCCACTACCAGCCTCCCCCGCTCTCTAATCAGGTCTTCCCATTGCAGACTGAAGGGAGTGATACCTGGACAGCCATAAAGCTCTAATCTCTGGCCAGGGGGTCCAGGGGGCTGTGGATGTTAAGTATGGGGCTGGGTATGGGGCTAAGGATGGGGATAGAGCAGGGGCTAGGTAGCTGTGGGTATGGGAATAAGGCTGGGGGCTCAGCCAAGATGTGGAGTTGAGGGCTTGGTATAAGGTCTGGGGTCAAGTATGAGGGCTGGGGCATGGACTAGGTATGGGGGCTAGGGCTATAGGGGATGCAGCCCTCCCAGAAGCACTGTGGATAAATAAAAGGTGCTCTACTGTGAATGTCTGCGCAGGGATCCACTTACGCGCTGTGACAGGCACGCCTGCCTGTCAGCGCTTCCATGGCAGAGAGCTGCCAAGTCCAATGCTAACAGCCAGGCAGCCAGGCGACCTTCCTGTCTTATCCAATTCCCCTCACTCCCTCAGCACACCGCCACCTGGAATGAGCCATTGTTTCACATCCTGCTGAGCTGCATTGCTTTATTCAAGGATTGATGCATATCTTCAGGTTTTCATTCATCACACAGCCCGGCACAGTATCTCAGCATCTGGCAGAGCCTTTAACTAAAAATATTGGACTATTGGAGATAGAAACGGAATACCGACAGATTACAGACAAGAGACTGGCAATATATTTAGTCCAGAACTAAGTAAGAGGTCACATTGCAGTTGGCTGAATAAAACAAGATATTGAATACACATTTTTTTTTTTTTTACAAAGACATGAAATCAGAATGCCCATTAACACCTGCATGCTTTACATCTGCAATCATTTAGCTATGCCTACCTACGACTATCACACACGTGGCGATGCGCTGATCTTCTGTGATCTCATTTTACAGTTTGTCAGTGGCTGCAGAGACTGTGGCTTATTACCTCATAGCATTATCACGGAGAGCCTGAGCCAGTGTAGCTCATGGTTCG
Source organism: Oncorhynchus nerka (assembly GCF_034236695.1). NCBI lineage: Eukaryota > Metazoa > Chordata > Actinopteri > Salmoniformes > Salmonidae > Oncorhynchus > Oncorhynchus nerka. The sequence continues at coordinate 49,592,768 of NC_088423.1, forward strand.
ACCAGATTATTCATCATCCTAGGAGGCACAGAGGGAGAAGCCACAGGTTTCCTGTTCCACAGGAACCCAACTCCCACTAATTACAGCCAGCTATATCTAATGCATGGTCTAGAATAGATCCCGACCGATATGTGATTTTTGGGTTCAATACCAATTTTAGGGAGTCAAAAGTCACCTCTATTTTTACATAAATTGAGCTCCAAATGATTAAAATACATATACATGATTAGGCCCGGCTCACAGTCAGCGTTCCAGTTCATCCCAAAGGTGTTGAGGTCAGGGCTCTGCAGGCCAGTCAAGTTCTTCCACACCGATCTCTACAAAACATTTCTGTATGGACCTCCGTGCACAGGGGCACTGCCAAGCTGAAACAGGAAAGGGCCTTCCCCAAACTGTTGCCACCAAGTTGGAAGCACAGAACCGTCTAGAATGTCACTAATTTGAAGGGGTGTCCACATACTTTTGCATATACAGTATAGTGTACTCTAAATGATGATTTCAATAATATCATTATTTAAGAACATTTTATTTGAGGTTTACAGGATATACACCAAAAATAAACTACATCCTCTATAAATATGACAGTAAAAGTTTAGTGCACCTTAGGTACAACTTAAAGATGTGTCTTTCTGTGGTAGTGGATAAGAAGTATCCAAAAGTCTTTCTGCGAAACCACCACAAGGGTTGGTTGGCTGAATGAATTAAACTTTGACTCAAAGTAAATCTGCACTGCTCACAAATAAGCATAAGCATTGAAATGCAGTAACATGGCGTTCATAACAGGTGTCAGCATTTGCCTTGAGTAGATCTCCTACAGTTTTCAAAACAGCCAAAGGTCATGTAAACACAGTGGCGTGTATTCATGAATGCCAAGGGAAGGCCAGGCTTCTCCAAAAAAAAATACCAAGAAAAACAAAAGAAACATACAAAATAATGTATTTCGTCTCTGTGTTTCATACATTTCTTTCAATTTGCAAGAGGCTGAATGTACCCCACTGGAGAAAGCATCCAGCCTAACGAAAAAGCACCCCTCTGTCTCATTATGTGTAGCATATCTATCCGATGCTGTCTGGCCAAAAAGAGTATGACATTGTTGCCGTCCATAGCATTGAATTCAAGGGAAGCCAGCGAGCATTTGACCTCCCTAAATAAAAAAATAAAATAACAGCCAATCAGCGTTGGGGCAAACGGAGTGTGAATTCAGCTGTGAATGGTCCTGGCGCACAAAAAAAAGAAACTGTCAAGGGAAGCCAGTTTGGATTCAGACCAATGACATATCAGAAGTCAAACGTCATTAACAGAAAATAACGTGAATTGTTGCATCTCGTTGTGTCGTTGTCCACCGGTGGCTAGCTAGAAAAAAATGGTCCCTTTCCTAAATTAGCCATGGATGGAGATACGGATTTGGACTTCTACTTAATTCTCCGTACTTGAACTTGGGCTAAATTGTTTTTGGTATCTTTTAGTTGTCACTGTATTAGACTAAGCAATAGTTGTTTAGTAGTCCGAAAGTGTTGGAAACATTACCTTACTTGACCTCCAGCATGGTCAAGCAACTGTTTGTTACATGCTAAATGTTTTGTGGACTTCACCAGACAGATGTTTCTCTCCAGTTTTGTAATGAAACAAATGTGTGGTTGAATTTATTCTGCCACTGTGTCTTCTTATTGTCTCCACCTTAGGCCTGTATATCATGGTGTCAAGGCATATGAACGCATAGCTTGTACTATGGCTTTTTTTCTGGCTTGGCTTCCCCAGTGATTTTACCCACGCTCCGCCACTGTGTAAACAAAGACTTTATGGCAACCTTGCAATGAGAGGATCAGTGCGATGCGGGATCCTTGGGATGAACCCCAAACCCTTACCCTAAACTCTAAACTTAACGCCTACACTAAACTTAACCCTTACCTAACCTTAACTATTTTAAAAAGTTAACTTAAAATGGGGTAACGTTACAAACGTCCCAAGGATTCCACATAGCACAGACCATGAGAGTATGCTATGACAAGCTAGCGGTTCATTGCGACAATGTTTTCTTACAGAACCCATATGTACTGTACATTACACTGTTATTCAATACAAAATGTATTGGCTATACATTTTAACTTCAAATGAAGTGTTGATGACTGAAAATATTTATGCAGGCAAATGCTTGCCACACTCCTTTAAGGTCACACGTTCTAATTAAGCTAGCTAATTTCCCCCCAACATCGGAATAACTTCGGACACTAGCAGTTAGAGGTTTAAATCACCTCAAGCTCAACATTTAAATGGACTGGAAAATAACGGTAAGTTTTGCGACTAAAGACACCCTTCTAGCTGTCTGACCACCGATTTATTACAATTTATGCACGTTAGGTTTTGAAAAAGTTATATATACACATTTTGTGGGAAACGCTGTATATTGTCAAATTCGACTGCATGACAGACCACACATTTAATATCCAACTTTTTACCTCTGAAATATATCTTTTTTTGCTAAACCGCTTATCAAAAAGCTGATAGTAGTGTTTCCACTGAAATGTCAAACATGCTAATTGCTAACCCGTTGATGGCTTGATCACAAGATAACTGTTGAAGGTAATATATTTCTTAAAGATGCCGATAATATGGGGTGCTACGCTAGCTAGCTACTTATCTCATCCTGAATGCAAGCACATGGCCTGAATAATAGATCTGCGCCAACTGCTTTTTGCAGATTGCATATTTTGGAACAAACTAAATAAGCACACTAGCTATATGTCCAAACAGTGCTCTTTTTGTATCATGGTCGAGTGTTCACTTTGGCGCCAGTTCAGTGTTGGCACATAAGGAGCACAGATTGCTAGCTAGCGAAGCTAACTACCTTGCTGGCTAGCTAGCCAGTTAACGTTAACTACGTGAGAATGTGATGAGGACAGGGCTGCTTGCTTGGTGAAGTGTACTTTTCACTATTTACTTAATGGCTGTGGCAAGCTACTCACCGTCAAACCACCATGCCTAATCTCTCACGCTGTGACCTAGTGCTGAATGATGTTCAATGAGCAGCTCGTAGAGCGCCATTGTCAGGCAACCATTGAATATGTCCAAAAATTACCACAAATGAGCAAACATTTGTTTATTCTATGTATATTGGTGCTTTTTCTGTGGAATAAAGCGGGATACAAATGTCTCATTCATATTCAGTGGTTTCCCATTCTGTCTCATGTGGCGAGCAGCAGGTATTGTACTGCAAAGTTTGTTTTCCTAAAGAGTAACTTTCATCTAAAACCAGATGTTTTAGGCTTAGTTAGTGAAATACGTCAATTCTGGTCTGTACTTTGACAGTTCGTTACAAAAGCGATATATATATATATTTTAGTAGTAAATCTAGCTCTTTTTGCCCATAGTGGTTCAACTCTACCATTGAAATTGGGATGTAGAGGCGCCTCTACGTTATTTAAAGGGAGGGGTTTGGTAATACACTTCTAGATGTGCTGGGTGGTACCGCCTCAAGACTTACTATGAAAGCAGGTGACAGCGTGCCTTAAAGCCTTACTGACGTTACATAAAATAAAAAAAGGCATTAAGGCACATTTCCACATCACCAAGTTCAACATTTTTGCTTACTGTTTGTGTTTTACACAACAACAAAAAAACATGCAGGCTTTGTTGATTATATAAATTTATATTCGTAGCAACATTATCATAACAATAAATAGATGACAATGGTGATCATTGTAACACGCTCGTGGTCTTTTACCAAATAGGGTTATCTTCTGTATACCACCACTACCTTGTCACAACACAACTGATTGGCTCAAACGCATTAAGAACAATATAAATTCCACCACTTCACTAGGCACACTTGTTAATTGAAATGCATTCGAGGTGACTTCCTCACGAAGCTGGTTGAGAGAATTCCAAGAGTGTGCAAAGCAGTCATCAAGGCAAAGGGTGGCTACTTTGAAGAACCTTAAATTTATTTTGATTTGTTTAACATTGGTTACTACATTATTCCATATGTGTTATTTCATAGTTTTGATGTCTTCACTATCAATCCACAATGTAGCAAATAGTAAAAATAAAGAATAACCTTGAATGTAGCAAATAGTAAAAATAAAGAATAACCTTGAATGAGTAGGTGTGTACACACTTTTGACGGGTACTCTATGTGCATGCACGCATGAACATCTTGTATGGGCCTAATCATAGAATCAGAGCCTAATTCTTCCTATTTAAAAACTTGGTAGGCCTACCTGTTTGACAAACTCATGCACATCATCTGTATCCGTCTCAAATCATCAGCATGAAGAACACTGAATTCTGTCATGTGGACTGAATAGTCATTCATATAATGTTGTGCCTCCGTTTCATATCTGCTAAGCACACCTCTGCTAGCCACACAGCCACTGCCTCAGAGTGGTTGGGTAAGCTCCTTCCTGGCTGGCTGTCCAGAGGTGACATTGGACAGGGCCATGCTGTCTCCCAACCCCACTGTCTCAATTCCCAGTAATTATTCTGCAATAGTTTGTGCCGGGGGGGATAGGGTCAACTTCTCTTATCCAGACCCGTATTCACAAAGTGTCTTAGAGTAGGAGTGCTGATCTAGGATCAGTGTTTAATTGTATATCATATTGACTGGTGGAACCTGACCCTAGATCAGCACTCCTACTCGTGGCACATTTCCATCCAGGATTTAACTCGAGTTCTACCCAAGAGGCTCAGACTTTTTTGTTTCCATCTACGCAGGCTGGCACCCGTGTGTCACTGGGCCATGGCTCCAGCAGACCTGCTGTCACTTGGGCCAAAGTAAAGCCAGTGGTACATTTCAGCTGGCATTTACATAACAATGGCTAAAAGTGAACTTTAATATCTTCTCACAAAACAGCTGTTTAAATCAATCTTGATTATGCAGAGGTTGTTGATTCTGCTCTTCAAGTCCTTGGTGCCAGCCGTAGCTATGGAAACTATTTCACTAGTATAACATATGGGTCTAAACATCAGAGTTACACTAGTGTATGAGTCGAAAAGCAGCACTGGACCCTTGTTCTTACCAGATGCTGTTGAGAATTAAGAAGAGCTGGATGACGATGTAACCGAAGGGCAGGATGCCCCCCTCCTTGTCAATGGGAGCATGCCTAAGATCTCACATTACACCAGGGCCAATATTCACAAAGCATCCAATGCTGCTTTTTGACTAACAGTGTTACCCCAGCGTATACACCCTTGTGTTATACTAGGGAAATCGTTTCCATAGCTAGTGCTGGCAGTGAGGACTTGTGAAGAGCAGAATCATCCATCTCTGCATAAATCAAAACAGCTGCTTTGTGGGAAGATGTTCACAAGTTCACAGTTAGCCATTGTTAGGTAAATGCAGGCTGAAAAGTACCAGCGGCCTGACTGACTGCAAGTGAGAGCAGGTCCGCTAGAGCCATGGTTTAGTGAGACACCATGGTTTAGTGAGACACTGGTGCCAGACCACGTAGATGGAAAGAGAAAAGTCTGAGCCTTTTAGGTAACACACTGAGGTAAATCATATATGGAAATAGGCCACATAAGTAGAAGTGCTGATCTAGGGTCAGGTTGCACCAGGCAAAATAATTTTAGGATCTAAAATTAAAACCTGATCCTAGATCAGCACTCTGTGTGAACTCTTTGTGAATACTGGTCCAGATGAGACAAGTTGACCCTAAACCCCTGGCACAAGCTATTGCAGAATAATTACTGGGGACTGAAACAGGGGAGTGGGGAGACACTGTGGCCCTGTCCAATGTCACCCCTGAACAGGGCCAGCCATGAAGGAGCTTACTCAACCACTGAGGCAGTGGCTGTGCGGCAAGCAGAGCCAGACGTGTGCTTAGCAGATATGATAGAGACACAACATTATTTGAATGACAATTCAGTGTCCTTTATGCTGATGATTTGTAAAATTTGAGACAGAAAACAATGCAGTACAAATACATTAAAACATACTTTGCAATGTCACACAGATACAGATGTGCATTAGGTGGTTTAAAATAATACAATTATTACAGATAGTTAGTGGTTCTTCCTTTAAAAGTTGCTTCACGTTATTTAAGTGTCAGCCATTGTTGCCATTAATGCTAGTTTGACCACCAGAGGTCATCTTTGAGAACCATTTGACATTTTTTTTATATTGGCTGTACTAGAGAATTTAAAACCTTTTTTGTAAGAACATAGTATATGGGATTGATTTTAAGAAACGTAGCTTAATTCATTTGGTGTTTCTATTCCAAAAAAAAATAAACAGTCAGGCGCTGTACAACGTGACCGTTCGGGAGTAGGCTACTAAGAGCAAAATAATACAAACATTTCCACACCCTAATTGTAGGCTAACCAATACCCAAACAGAGATTAATTGAAAATAAAAATGTAATTGATTTATCAAGACCAGTCCGAAACGGTGCTGAAATAGTTGACCACACGAAGGTAGGCTATTGCTTCAAATCCTATAATAACAAATTGGATGACTTTGGGTGGTCCAGTAAGCAACAATGTTGCCTTCATTAGCCTATTTTTTTCTGAAAAATTCATCTGTACCTTGAGAAACTGACGATACAACACAACACAACACATACATTGATCTCAGCAAGGTTTTACTCAAGGTCGTGGAGCTGAGGGAAAGTGCAACTAAAATGTAGCTGAGATGTACTGTACAGTAGTTGAAATAAACATCTGCATTTTGAAAGTATTTATCGTTATTTTATTAACGAAAGCATAAAGATGTTGATGAACAGATACTTAAGCATCGAATACATTGCAAGTTGGGGGGGGATTTTCACAACTACAGGAGCCGGGCTATTAAACTAATCGCTGGATAACAGATTGGCCCTCGGGGACTCTATCTTCAATATGCTTTAAATGCCACAATATCACAAATAATTGAACACTGTAACGGCGTTCGTCTGTTGAAAGAGAGTCGGACCGAAATGCAGCGTGTAGGTTACTCATGTGCTTTAATAAAGGAAATAGCGATACATGAAATAACTGTGAGAATACAAAACAACAAACGGAACGTGAAACTATACAGCCTATCTGGTGAATACACAAAGACAGGTACAAACACCCACAAAATACAAAGCGAAACTGAGGCTGTCTAAATACGGTTCTCAATCAGAGACAACGACAAGCACCTGACTCTGATTGAGAACCGCCTCAGGCAGCCAAGCATAACTAGACACACCCCTAAACAGCCGCGATCCCAACTATACAAACCCCAATACGAAAAACAACACCCTGGCCTACCCAAACATATACCAAAAACACAAAATATAATGACCAAGGCGTGACAAACACACAACATGAGCAGATTAACTTGATAAAAAAATAACTATATTTCGGAGAAGATTGTTTCGAATACCCGAAAGTGAGCGATTGTAATCTGAATAAAGGGAAAAAGGCCATTCTTGAAAATGGGGCGAGACATTCTTACTAATTTGTAAATGAAGCCAGTTGGTTATTTATAATTATTTATGTTTTTAGAGAGGGAGAGAAACCAAAAGCCCTCCGTGCCTATATATAAGAAAAATTATAATATTTGTCAGTACACATGTCAAGTGAGATACCCCATTGTATTTACCCAAGTTCTCTCGTTAACTTCAGAACTAACCAACAGTTTTTGTTGTGGTTGCCTGATGCAGGACTCTAGCGCCAGAGGAGAGACTCAGACTGAAAACTCCTCCAATAATTGCCACAGTTTAGACTACCGATAGATCAGCATTCTAACTCTCCCTTGTGATAGTGTGGTGCAATAACAGAAGAATGCCACCATCTACCACAAATGGTTGCGGCATACACTCGTAACTTTTAGAGGAATAACCACTGTAGCTCTATCCACGCTTTACCTGAAAACGTTTCTGATATTATAGCTAGCTAGTTGGTTGATGATGTTCTAGCTAGCTCGCCCAATGCAGGCCTTTCTCCTCCTTGCTGGTCTGCAGATGCATGACTACATGATCATTATGTTGTGGCTGTAGCATTTAACATACACTAGAAAAACAACTCGCTAGTTATATCAGACAGACATTTTCAAAAGCAGCTCATATAGCAAACCAATAAAATGAATAGCATTGCATTGGTTCGACATTGACATCTCAGAGGTTAATCAAGATTTTTTTTTTTATAAAAAAAAGTGAGATCTCTCAGATTCTCTCTCTGTAGCAAGTAGCTCATCTCATCTGGGCACTGCGTCAGCCAGATGAAGCAACTGCACATTTAATGTTCTTCCCCATCCCCTCTTGTCTTGATGCTACAGGGAGCTAGCCTGTTCTCCTCAAAAACATTATTAGCAACATAGCTAACTTTAGCCATCTTGAGCACAGATCTCAGCTTGCTAAATAGCTAAGTCAACCAACTACACACCACATATACACAGAGCAAACAATTATTTTCTAAACTAATTTGTCTCAACCAAATGACATGTACATAGCTGGACCTATTGCGCTGTTACACAACATAAGAACCACTAGATACGGGATAGCCAGAAATCTCTGATACTAGTCTGCTTAGCTAGCTAGACACAATGTCAATATAAATTAGGCAATATACATTCGAATTTTAGCAACCAGGAAATGGAGCGATTTCAGCATATTGCACCTTTAAAGGGATACTTTAAGATTTTGGCAGAGGATCTTTATCTACTTCTCTAGAGTCAGATGAACTAGTGGATACAATTTGTATGTCTGTGTCCAGTATGATGGATGTTAGAGGTAGTTTCGTGAGCCAATGCTAACATGGCAATGACTGGAAGTCTATAGGTATCTACTAGCATGCTAGCAAATACCCATAGACTTCGTCATTGCGCTAATGCTAGTTAGAAACATCCATCAAAATCCCCGAAGTATCTCTGGGGTATTACTATTCATATGTAGGTATGCAGATATACCCTTTTCAATGCAAAGACTAATCGAACAGTGGAATCTGACGAATGGGATCAAGGACCTCATTGTTGTGGTTCCGGAGCAATCTTGGAGCAGAGATATGGATAGCTTCCCTGAATAGTAAAGTTGGTGGACTTTGTATTGTTAAGTCTGCAGCAAAGCAAAGTCTTATTAGGGCAGAGCATCCTGTGTTGGACATACAGTGGCTGAACAGAGAGTGATATGAGGAAACGCTCTGTAACACACTGCTAGACTGACTTACACTGTACATTTTACTTTACTAGCCCTCGGCCTGGTTCCACGGGGGCTTGTTACAGTGTTGAGCAGTGGCCTAGCGGAGTGGACCCCAGCTGATTATAGATAGGTGGGACTGAAGTCCAATCAAGCGCACCACAGTGAGGTAAGGCCATGGAGCTATCCTTCATAACTCGATCTTTCTCCCCCTCTATCTCGTTAATTTTGTCGTCACCCTGTCACCTGCATAGGGAGTATTTGTATTCGGGAGTATTAGACCTCAAACCCACTGCCCCTTTACGTAGAGTAAAAGAAGAAAGACATGCTCAGCTTTCTCTATATTTCAAACACCCTCTTTTTCTCCCTCTCAAATGCCTGATGGCCGGGTTCAAACACATCCCACACACACAATGCCTTTATCTGAGCGATAAAATGCCGTCCTTGACCCCAACTGTCTATTTTCAATTGCTGTCACTCCCTCAGTCTCCCCTCTTCGGTCCGTCTAATTTGACTCAACTCCAGTTATCCTTCCCACACTCTTTCACAAACTCTGTGAGACCATATCAACAGTATGGCTTTTAAATAATGGATACATTATTTCCAGAGCGATCACTGGGTATAATAAACTAATTCTCTATGACTTCCCTAGCTTAAATTTTATGATGTAGAACAAATCATATTCTTTCTCACACACACACCGAATGTGTTCCATCATATGAATCATATCTTAAAATATATATATAAAAAAAACACTTACATTGGCAGGCAAATGTACTTTGTTCTGCCAGTGATGTAACAAATTCCTCCTAAACTGGGTACAAAACATTATTCAAAGCACAATGAATAATTCAGTTGTTTTATTTTCCAGGTTTATGACACATTTTCATTTGGATATGGTATTGTAAGGAAGGACTTAAAAAGCACTTCATGAAACATAGGAGTAAGTCCTATGTAGGTCCCTCATCTCCACACTAAGAGTTTTAACACGACAAAACATTTAAGGAGAGTTATCAAAAAAATACCTGCGGATACAAATCTCACTGGGAACAGACATCAATTCAACATTGGTTCAACGCAATTTTATTGAAATGACAATATTGATTCAACCAGTGTGTGCCCAAATGGGATATTACCGAAGTGTTAAGCTGCAAATTTCACACGTCTCGTACCACTTTCTCATAGCACCTACTGTGCGTAGGTAGTGTACGAGAAAAGCCTACCTCCAGATCTACCCCCCTAAGAGTAGAAGAATGTAAACAGCTGTTTTCTTCCGTTTGGTTCCTAATGAACAGTGCAGTGCATTCGGAAAGTATTCAGACCCCTTACCTTTTCCCACATTTTGTTACGTTACATCATTCTAAAATGGATTAAATGTTTTTTTTAAAATCCTCAACCTACACACAGTACTCCATGAGAAAAAAAAAAAAGACATTTTTGCAAATTTAATAAAAATAAAACAGAAATAACTTACTTGCATAAGTATTCAGACCCTTTGCTATTGAGCTCCGGTGCATCCCGTTTCCATTGATCATACTTAAGATGTTTCTACAACTTGGAGTCCACCTGTGGTAAATTCAATTGATGGGACATGATTTGGAAAGGCACAGGCCTGTCTACAAGGTCCCACAGTTGACAGTGCATGTCAGAGCAAAAACCGAGCAATGAGCTCGAAGGAATTGTCTGTAGAGCTCCGAGACAGGATTGTGTCGAGGCACAGATCTGGGGAAGGGTACCAAAACATTTCTGCAGCATTGAAGGTCCCCATGAACACAGTGGTCTCCATCATTCTTAAATGGAAGAAGTTTGGAACCACCAAGACTCTTCCTAGAGCTGGCCACCTGGCCAAACCGAGAAATCGGGGAAGAAGGGCCTTGGTCAGGGAGGTGACCAAGAACCTAATGGTCACTGACAGAGCTCCAGAGTTCCTCTGAGGAGATGTTTGTCCTTCTGGAAGGTTCTCCCATCTCTGCAGCACTCCACCAATCAGGCCTTTATGGCAGAGTGGCCAGACGGAAGCTACTCCTCAGTAAAGGCACATGAGAGACCGCTTGGAGTTTGCCAAAAGGCACCTTAAGTACTCGCTGGTCTGATGAAACCAAGATTGAACTCTTTGGCCTGAATGCCAAGTGTCATGTCTGGAAGAAACCTGGCACCATCCCTATGGTGAAGCATGGTGGTGGCAGAAGCATCATGCTGTGGGGATGTTTTACAGTGGCAGCGACTGGGAGACTAGTCAGGATTTAGGGAAAGATTAACTGAGCGAAGTACAGAGAGATCCTTGATGAAAACCTGCTCCAGAGAGCTCAGGACCTCAGACTGGGGCAAAGGTTCCCCTTCCAACAGGACAATGACCCTAAGCACACAGCCAAGACAACGCAGGAGTGGCTTCGGGGACAAGTCTCTGAATGTCCTTGAGTGGCCGGACTTGAACCCCAAAATCTCTGGAGAGATCTGAAAATCCCATCCAACCTGACAGAGCTTGAGAGGATCTGCAGATAAGAATGTGAGAACCTCCCCAAATACAGGTGTGCCAAGCTTGTAGCGTCATACCCAAGAAGACTCGAGAATGTAATCGCTGCCAAAGGTGCTGCAACAAAGTACTGAGTAAAGGGTCTGAATACTTATGTAAATGTGATATTTCAGTTTATTTTTTAAAACATTTGCAAACATTTCCAAAAGCCTGTTTTTGCTTTGTCATTATAGGGTATTTCGTGTAGATTGATGAAGAAATTATTTTAATTTCTTTTAGAATATGGCTGTAACTTAACAAAATGTGGAAAAAGACTAGGGGTCTGAATACTTTCCGAATGTACTGTATCTTTGTTAGCCTTTGTAATTCTAAAATATGGTAGCGTTCATAAGGGCATGAAATCAGCAGAAGGCAAGGCAGGTTGATGTACTCAGAGTGGATTTATTCACAGGTCTTGGTGATCCAAAAGGTGAAAGCGCCATATCATACAAAATATTCAAGTAGAACTATCCTTTTCTGTTATTCAACATTCTGACTCCAAAGCATGGAGCGGAGCGTAGGCCACGTAGCCTATTTCTATGTGTACTGGAGGCGCGCACGCTCCTATTATGCACAACAAAAATGACAGACAGGAATTACACAGCATTCAAAACAACTGGGAACTCTGAAAAACACGAGGTCAAATCATGACGTCAGTGATCTTCAGGTCGTAGCATTAGAAAGTGGCCCGAGTTGGAATTTCGAGTTGGATGACTGTTCAAAAGCGATTTTTCCCAAGTTCCCGGTTGTTATGAACAATTAAATTAACAGAACTTCTACCTCATTAGTCTTTGTGAAAGTTAATGTGCACTATAAATATCGTGCCCACTCAGAGGGTAACATATTGACCACACCGTGCGCTGCAAAATCAAATGTACACAGATGTTATTCAACAATTTAAACCAAACTGCGCTCGTGCATCAACGAGTGTCTGCGTAGCCAGGCGGTAAAATACAACTTAGTTCTATTTGACGCGTTGCAAGTCCCGCCTCTCCCATCTCCTCATTGGTTTTGAGGAGCATATGCCCACATGGGTGAATGAAAGATGAACTGAGGTCCACACTCCAGTCCAGTTGGTGGTGGTAATGCACCTTAAAGTTGGTTGCAAACCACCATATAAAGTTCAAAGAAAGACTGAAGGAGGAGAGATTACTAGAAACTAACTTGGTTTACCCTTTTATCTGTGGATTAATTGTCGAAGTAGAGGACCATGCAAATTTCAGGTAAAATAAAAACCCAATGTTTATATCCCAGAACAAATGAGCTAGCAACAGCAAGCTAGCTAGCTAAATTGCCTTAAATATTTAATACTTTTTGACCTGTCCCCAAATTAATATAGTTGGTTCAGAGTTAGTTTTGATATTTCAATCTGCGTGTCCTGATCACGTCTGGAAGGACAAAAATCGACATGCATGCGATATTGCATGCAGACGCATGCGCGCACCCGGTCTAGTCAGCATTTAAGAAATGGTTTGCTATAAAAATGAAAATGTATCGTAGGCCTATCACACACTAAATGGAAATGTCTACGTGTTCCGATAAACGGTACGGGATGGAATGACAAAATGCGAACAATTATTGTAGTAATAGATGGAATATAGATTTACCAAATATGGCGTATGCATTTAGATGTGTGAAAGCAACAGCAAACATTTCAACAAGAGAAAAAAAATGTACTCTCTGCCCCTATGGTGCGTCTTCACCACAGTAATAATTCATTTTAACAACAAATTACAAAGTAACTTATACATTTCAAGAAATTGTTACATACCAAAAGACCAGTAGGCCTATGCTAGTAACTGTTACCCTATTGCTGGTGAGCTTGCAAAGTAAACCGTTAATATTCTTGAGCACCAATTTTGGAGACGCACATTTATCACGGCAATCCTCTCCCTCTAAAATGTGATGTTTGCGCTGCACACCATCCTATAGCTGTACAGCAATCTGTTCGCTAGCTCACCTGACCTGTGTTGATTGACAGTTTGCTTGTCCAATCAGAATACACAAAATTAGTGACAAAAAAAAAAAATTATATCACAAAATTAGTGACAAAACATTACAAAACCTGGCCAGATAACTTCAAGTCATCTGTCTCAAGTCAAAGTCAAGTCCCGAGTCTCCAAGTCAAGTGAATTTATATTCTGTCTAGTCCCAGATCATTAAATGTGTGACTTGAGTCAGACTCGAGTCCACAACTCTGTTTACTTGATATTGCTACATTGACATTTCCCAGTAATGATGCATGTTTAAGAATACAGTAAAACCCAATTAACAGAGTTCTGTGTAAACAAGGCCACATTCATTTCAATGTTTAAAAAGGCTTTGTGTCACTCCACCATTCCTCCCATAATAGCGCTCTATTTTTAACAAAATGATTAAGCGCCAGAGAAAGAGTACATTTTCATAGGAAGTACAGACCTGTTCAACAGGCCAGGTACTTGAGACATTCCTTGAATAAATGTTTTTGCAAGCAGCATATATTCAAAAGGTCACACATGGCGTTTAAGAGATAAGGGAGGTAGGTAGGAGACTGCTGCTCTCTCATCATCATCATCGTCACATTGGAGTTGGACAATGTATACCTACAGGGCCCCCCGGTGGTCAACAAATAAACCTTTGGTCATTTATACCCAGCCCTGTCATTCACCATTATGTGAAACCTGGCTTATCAGACCAGCACTAATTCAGAAAGACCCAAAAACTCAAACAACTAACTTGATCCCAGTCTTCAAGTTTCACCCCTCTGAAACAACCGGTATCTTAAGATGTCCTTCTCTTGATGAACACAGAACACACACAAATAGAATGAATAGATTATATTTCTATGGCACCACATACATCAGACTTCCCACACCATATGCTGAATTGTGAATGATAATGGCGATGGTAGAAAATCTGGGTTTGGGCTGAAATTGGCGAGCTGTTGGCAGCGCTAGCTTTGAAAAAAACTATTTGGCTATTTCTGTAGCGTTTGAGTAAGGCAATGACCTAATCCAAACCCACTTGTCAGCCGAGGCATTCATTATGGGATGCCGAGAGTGGGTAATCTGCCATTAACTGGTACACTCAAATACACGTCCTCAGCGCAGACACTAATTGTGGCGTTTTAACTCTAATCTTTTGCTCTGCTCTTTGTTCGGTTCACTGCAATGGACTTTACTGTTGAGAGCAACATCTCACAATTAGACACCTGTCTACCCACCACCATCTGTAGATCGCAGCACTTGGCTGGTTCTCAGTGTGTGTGTGTGTGTGTGTGTGTGTGTACATGCATGTGTTTGCCCACAACATAGATCCATGATGATCCATATAAATGCCAGAAGGCAGTTGTAGGGATAGTCTAAAGCACATTAAGGTGCACAGTATTCCCAATGAGCATGCCCCCAGCGAGCACTAACCTTTTGTGGGTTTGGAAACTGACTAGATACCCTGGCAGCCAATAAGACCCAACATATCCACGCCATCGAATCATCCCTTACCAGTGGTGTAAAGTACATAAGTAGTACTATAAATTAGTTTAACATAAGTAGATTTTTGGGTGTATCTGTATTTTACTATTTATATTTTTGACAACTTTTACTCTTATTACATTCCCAAAGAAAATAAATGTAATTTCTACTCCATACATTTTCCCTGACACCCTAATGTACTTGTTACATTTTGAATGCTTAGCAGGACAAGCAACTGGCCCAATTCACGCACTTATCAAGAGAAAAATGATCTCGCCATCACGGTTGACAACTCCATTGTGTCCTCCTCCCAGAGCGCTAAGAACCTTGGCGTGATCCTGGACAACACCCTGTCGTTCTCAACTAACATCATGGCGGTGGCCCGTTCTTGTAGGTTCATGCTCTACAACATCCGCAGAGTACGACCCTGCCTCACACAGGAAGCAGCGCAGGTCCTAATCCAGGCACTTGTCATCTCCCGTCTGGATTACTGCAACTCGCTGTTGGCTGGGCTCCCTGCCTGTGCCATTAAACCCCTACAACTCATCCAGAACGCCGCAGCCCGTCTGGTGTTCAACCTTCCCAAGTTCTCTCACGTCACCCCGCTCCTCCGCTCTCTCCACTGGCTTCCAGTTGAAGCTCGCATCCGCTACAAGACCATGGTGCTTGCCTACGGAGCTGTGAGGGGAACGGCACCTCAGTACCTCCAGGCTCTGATCAGGCCCTACACCCAAACAAGGGCACTGCGTTCATCCACCTCTGGCCTGCTCCGTTCCCTACCACTGAGGAAGTACAGTTCCTGCGCAGCCCAGTCAAAACTGTTCGCTGCTCTGGCCCCCCAATGGTGGAACAAACTCCCTCACGACGCCAGGACAGCGGAGTCAATCACCACCTTCCGGAGACACCTGAAACCCCACCTCTTTCAGGAATACCTAGGATAGGATAAAGTAATCCTTCTCACCCCCCCCCCCCTTAACAGATTTAGATGCACTATTGTAAAGTGGCTGTTCCACTGGATGTCTTAAGGTGAACGCACCAATTTGTAAGTCGCTCTGGATAAGAGCGTCTGCTAAATGACTTAAATGTAAAATGTAATGTAAAAAAACGGTCATCCCTACTGCATCTGATCTGGCGGACTCACTAAACACAAATGCTTTGTTTGTAAATGATGTCTGAGTGTTGGAGTAAACCCCTGGCTACCTGTAAATTTAAAAAACAAGAAAACCGTACCGCCCGGTATGCTTCATATAAGGAATCTGAAATGATTTATACTTCTAGTTTTGATACTGAAGTATATTTAAAACCAAATACTTTTAAACTTCACTCAAGTATTTTACTGGGTGACTTTTACTTGAGTCATTTTCTATTAACGTTTTACTTTTACTCAAGTAGGAAAATTGGGTACTTTCCACCACTGTCCCTTACTCTAAAACAATGGATATATAGGATAAACAGCCATGGAAATGGATGATCGGTCTACCCTGAATCACATAGAATATGTATGCTGTACCATATACTCCCAAAGTTGTTTTGACATTTGTCAAATGTCTGACGATTTACATTTAACATCAACTGACATAAACCACATTTCCATCCACAGATTTTACGAGAGTCACGTCATACCATAAAAATAAAAAAAATCCCGACCGCTGTGATGGAAACAGGAAGTTTCAATACAATTTTATCAAATGCGACTCAATTTGTTCGTTCAACACGATGGGATCTTGTTGGATCGGTAATATTAATTATGCGAGACATTGCAGTGGAAAAATCTTTATGCGTAAATATTGATATAATAATCATCATCATATCAAAGACAACTTGGAGTCATGCTATGATAATGGTGTGTGGTCCTCCCACTACAACTCGTGAAAGCATGCAGTTTATTAGGCTACAGATTAAATAAATTATGATGAACTTCACAGGGTGGTGAAAGTCATTCTGGTGACGAGGATCTTATTCTGGTGACATGATGATCGATGCTTGACTGCAGTTTGAGAAAAAAGAAAAAAAAATCTCGCTTTATCCATAATAATCTCATTATGTAGATTAGCCTACCCCCCACTTGTATCTGTGAGCTGTTGGCTAGAGCACCCATGCTCAGAGTCGGCACATTTGCAATTGAACACAGCGGTTTGTGACAAAACTATTGGTTGAGTTGAAAATACTTTGAACTTTAAGACTTTTATTGGGTACAATTGCAAATGTGTAAGTGAAAAAGTACATTTAGAATTAGCATATTTGCATGAAAAATCTGTCACCAATTGGATGGAAACCTAGCTATTGTTTAAATTCCCTGGAGGCATTCTGGCAGTCAAAACAGGCCGATTTACTCAACACCCCTGGATTGGTAGATGCAGCTATCAGAACCCACGCAGACGCACTCATAGAATCTGTCTACAGTCAGTCAGACATAATAGTGACGCTGAGGAAAGGCTCCAATAAGAGTGGCCAGATGAGCTTCATTCTACCAGACAGTTCTGATAAAACATTCCGGTAAGACGAAGACGCAAGCATAGACAAAGATACAAGAAAGGCACAC
Organism: Oncorhynchus nerka; assembly: GCF_034236695.1. NCBI lineage: Eukaryota > Metazoa > Chordata > Actinopteri > Salmoniformes > Salmonidae > Oncorhynchus > Oncorhynchus nerka. The sequence continues at coordinate 49,610,363 of NC_088423.1, forward strand.
AGAGACAAAGACAGAGACACAAGCATTTAAACACAAACACACAGTATCGCACCATGCATCTTTAGGTCTTTTCAAAAGAGTCTGATCTCCAATTTGAGGTTCTCATATCGTAAATTGGTCCAAAGTTCTCTGAAAGTTAATTTAAAAAATCTGAGTCGCAGACAGGCACTCGCTCTCCCTACTTAATTAAAAACATACATTTCAGCTTAATCGCTCCTTCCTCTTGTTCATTCTCTGGAAGGCTGAGCCAGTCTTTCTCTCCAGATCACTGGAGGCTGCTGAGGGGAGGATGGCTCATAATAATGGCTGGAACGAAGCGAATTGCGTTTGACGCATTTGATGCCATTCCACTTACTCCGCCCCAGCCATTACCACGAGCCCGTCCTCCCCAATTAAGGTGCCACCAATCTCCTGTGCTCCAGACTCTCCAGGCCTCCCACAAGCTGCAATACGCACATTCATTCTGGATGAAAAAAGCAGGGCATCTTGTGATGAACTTCGGGGATACTTAATCTTTGGTGAATAGTTTAATGAGGGGACTATAGCAGGGCATGTTTAGTGCCGACAAAGATTTCAAAGCAGCAGGAAATCACAGAAGAAAAAAAAAGAAAGAGTAAGAATCATTTAGCGAATTTGTTTATCCTCCATCCAACGGACTCTGTTCATAAGCTGCACAGAGCAGGAGTATGTGGAGCCATTCTGTGTCGATCTCAGAGTAGGAGTGCTGATGTAGGATCTGTGCCAGTATCTATAAATGCTCTTAGAGTAGGAGTGCCGATCTAGAATCTGTTTTGCCTTGGGGATCATAATGCCTAAGATTATATGGACATGTAGCACTCCTACTCTGTGACAAGGGCCCTTCTCTCCTGTTCATATACTGTATTGTTCATTAGGATTAAAATTAAATACTGATCCTAGATCAGCACTCCTACTTTGACAAGCTTTATAAATACAGGCCCTGAACTCGCCAACTCCGTGTATGTTCTGGAGTTGCTTCTTCCTCAACACAGCTCGCATGTACCATTCTGGAAAGTAGGCCTACCAAATTCTCTAGAGGGGTAACCAGTAACCACAGACAGCCATAACTTCTGATCATCTACAACTTTACAGCTGGTATACGTCTGTGTTCTCCACATAGACTCCGTTCCCTGCTCTGGCACAATAGAGTTCTATTGGACGGCATGCACAGTGCAGTCCCGCCAGAGTTTGCGTCATGACAAATATGTACATAGCAGGCAATGCAGACAAACATTTCTTGGGTTTGGAGCTGGCCCTTCTGTGATCCGATGCCGAATGCCAAGCACTAAAGCACTTCGACTGCTGCTGCAGCTGGGATCTCCATTGGATCCAAAGCATTTTCCAGTTTTCCACAGAGTGTTAGGACATACTGCACTAGATACCTATCTGTAAACCATTCTAGCCTAGACACTGAGATATGCAGATCAAAAGTGCTATGGATTGGTATGGACATCTGCACTGGAAGCTCATTTGCACATAGCGCGTGACCTTGATCTCATGCAAAAACAAATGTTCACAAGACGATCCCAGTGCCGAGTTCCCAGAAGTAATAGTTGTTGCACTACTACATGCATGCTGCCTTTTGTCCTATATTTATATTGCATTATATATATTTTATCCCAGGCCCCCGTCCCCGCAGTAGGCCTTTTGGTAGGCCGTCATTGTAAGTAAGAATTTGTTCTTAACTGACTTACCAAGTTAAATTTAAGGTTAAATAAAAAATAAAATAAAATATTGATTGCAACCTAATTACTCAGCTCTTGTGTAGGTCAAGGTGGATAAAGTCAAGTCTGTCTGTGCATAACCTAACGTAGCAGGCGTAAAATAAATGCATGAAACTAGATCCTCGACTATTGGTCTTGAGGAGAAAAACTGGTCGGGGGAGGTTCTTTTTAGCACTGTTCAGTTAATACAGGAAATGTGGAGGAGGAGTTAAAATGGAGTGTCACCTTCTTAACGTTTAAAAGCGTCTCTTTCCATTTCCCTTGAAAACCAGAACATCCGGTTGTTGGGGACACGGCAGAGGCAAGTCTGTACATAATGTACAGTACCAGTCAAAAGTTGACACCAACTCACTGCAGGGTTTTTCTTTATTTTTCTATTTTCTACACCGTAGAATAATAGTGAAGACATCAAAACTATGAAATAACATATGGAAACACTGAGTAACCAAAAAAAAAAGTGTTAAACAAATCAAAATGTTATATTTGAGATTCTTCAAAGTAGCCACCCTTTGCCTTGATGACAGCTTTGCACATTGGCATTCTCTCAACCAGCTTCATGAGGTAGTCACCTGGAATCCATTTCAATTAACAGGTGTGCCTTGTTAATTTGTGGAATTTATGTCCTTCTTAATGAGTTTGAGCCAATCAGTTGTGTTTTGACAGGGTAGAGTTGGTATAGAGAAGATAGCCCTATTTGGTAAAATACCAAGTCCATATTATAGAAATAACAGCTCATCATTACTTTAAGACATGAAGGTCAGTCAATCCGGAAATTTCAAGAACTTTGAACTTTTCTTCAAGTGCAGTCGTAACAAACCATGAACCGCTATGATGAAACTGGCTCTCATGAGGACCGCCTCAGGAAAGGTAGACCCAAGTTCATTAGAGTTACCAGCCTCAGAAATTGCAGACCAAATAAATGCTTCAGAGTTCAAGTAAGACACATCTCAATATCAACTGTTCAGAGGAGACTGTGTGAATCAGGCCATGGTCGAATTTCTGCAAAAGGACATCAATAATAAGAAGCGACTTGCTTGGGCCAGGAAATACGAGCAATAGACATTAGACTGGTGGAAATCGTTCATTTGGTCGGATTAGTCCAAATTTGAGATTGTTGGTTCCAACTGACGTGTCTCTGAGATGCAGAGTAGATGTATGGATGATCTCCGCAGGTGTTGTTCCCACCGTGAAGCATGGAGGTGGTGGTGTGTTGGTGCTTTGCTGGTGACACTGCCAGGGATTTATTTAGAATTCAAGGCACACTTAACCAGCATTGCTACCACAGCGATACGCCATCCCATCTGATTTGTGCTTAGTGGGACTATCGTTTGTTTTTCAACAGGACAATGACCAAACTCACCTCCAGGCAGTGTAAGGGCTATTTGACCAAGAAGGAGTGATGGAGGGCTGAATCAGATAACCTGGCCTCCACAATCACCTGACCTCAACCCAATTGAGATGGTTTGGGATTAGTTGAATCGCAGAGTGAAGGAAAAGCAGCCAACAAGTGCCCAGAATATGTGGGAACTCCTTTAAGACAGTTGGAAAAGTATTCCATGTGAAGCTGGTTGAGAGAATGCCAAAAGTGTGCAAAGCTGGATCAAGGCAAAGGTTGGCTACTTTAAAATCTAAAATATATTTTGATTTGTTTAACACTTTTTTGGTTCCTATAGGATTCCATGTGTTATTTCATAGTTTTGATGTTCACTATTATTCTACAATGTAGAAAATTGTCAAAATAAATAAAAAGCCATGAGTGTGTCCAAACTTTTGACTGGTAGTGTATGCGTTTGTTCAGCTGCTGTCTGAACACACTTTGTATCCCTTCGGAAGCTAAACTTTCTGCAGTATCCTTGTAATTTCCCCACTCGTAAACGGAATAGATCGGAGGGGAAATGTTTATCTATAATGACAATCTCTAGCTCCATTTCCCTACATCACAGCTCTGGCTCTACAGCAGAGAGGAGAGGAGTGCTAGAGATATCTGATTGGGAAGATGTAAACAGCATCTGAGCTTAGTATTCCCTAGTAGTGAGCTGGGCTAGATTATTCCCAGCATGTCCTTCCCCTGCGATGCCCACGATGCTGCACCCCAGTGCCCATCTCCACCGAATGGCAATGTTGCTCCAGAATCTGCCTTCAGCAGAGCGCTCGACCAGCATTTAACCTCAGCGAGACATTGGCAAAGATGCATGGCAGATCTATTGGTTCTCGCACTTTCTCAGCTCCTAATACTTCCTCTTTCGTTCGCCGTTGGGACAGTGTTTTGAGGTTTTGGGAGTGTGAAAAACAATCTAGCACTTTACTTAGAGGGTATCTATCTAGGAGGTGGCCATGTCATCAGTTGAAATCATTGCAGGGTGAACAGCAGAAAACAGCTGAAGGTGTGAAAACTCATGGTAATTATTTCTGACTCAAAGTAAACTTTATACCCAAGAGGGAATTAGCTATCTGATGTGATTTAAAAACATAAAAGGCTGTCGTAGAGGAAATTACAGTGATTCTGTTTGTATAGTATACTGTCTGACAGAATCACGTTATAACTGTGTAATCAGGAATTGCTTGGGGCGGGATATCTTTTACAATAAACAGCCTTCTGTTGCTGGTTGTCTATTATGCCAGAGCTACAAGTCCATGTTACAGTTATCCAAGCCCCAGAACTCTCACTTTCCTCTCTATGCTATTTGAGCAACCCAAAGCAATACATTTGCAAACATACAAACATGTCCATAATAATATTGCTGAAGAACAGTGCAAAAGCTCATCATTTGTAAACTTTACCATAAAGTACATGTGAAGACACAATAGTTGGCCCGGAGTCAAAGTTAAATAATCAGCACACAAGTATTTTTGAGATGCCTTATCATAACTGTAATGACTTATCGTCCTAACTTCTCTGTCACTTTCATCCGTGCCTCTTGTTCTGCTCTGCCCATGAATAAGTCATCAGGGCCTTTGGCTTATTGCTCATCGTTCCGCCGCCTCCGTGGCCTTGTAAAACCAACTGAAGTGTTTATGGGAGATAAGAGTCGATGAAGGTCGCACGCCCAATAACACCTTTTTATCACTCCACGTTCTACTGCGAGACATTTTACTTGGAGCCCACACTGAAGATGAATCTTTAATTAGAGAAGTTTCTGGACCCAACATAAGAGGCATAGCAGGCGAATAAAAACAGCCATTGAAAAGGGCAGCATCTGAAGGATCTCGTTGGCCTGGTCTGGGGCTGTGCTGTGTCTGCCAGCCTCAATGGAGAGATAGGAGCTCTGTAACCTCACAGCAATATCTGTAAAAAATATTTTGGGGGAGAAGCATGGTAAGCTTTTCTGCAACGCTTGAATGTCATGATTGTCTAGACTTCAGAATCGTATCGGAATGAGTTCAGTTTGAATCAATTTTCTTTATCTGCTCAAGTCATTCTACATGTCTGTCAAATTAGTGACAATGGCATTCATTTAGTCTGCTCTCATTTCCCACGTCTAACACTACCCAGAGAGCAGAAAAGGCTTACGAATGGAGGAAAAAACATATACTGTATATTTTAAGGTTACTCTTGACATGAATGTGCCTTGTTGGTCATGGTGACCATACTGAGGACACATATGAGATGACAACAAATGCCATGACAACTACTCAGATTTCATGCAAACAAAAAAAACATTTACCAAGCCTTGGATCACCACCAATATAACATCCAAGCCTAGGATTCCATTAAAAAAATGTCACCATACATGACCAGACAGACAGACTCAAACATCTGGCACAAACATCCTCGCTTTCTAGCCACGCTGCACCAAGTCGTCCCTCTTGACATCCTATAATACTCAACGTTTGATGATATTCGACAGAAATGTTAAAAAAGGTTGGAATCATAGGCCATTCTATTGCAACTCCATACAAATGTTACCTTTCAGATATCTGACTAGGAGTTATAAGTTATAATTAGCAAAGCACAAGTTTCACCACTAAAATAATGACTGGCGCTCCTATTCCCAGGTGTCTGAATAATCACTGGCGAAAAAAATTGACTGAATTACTTACTCTACCAGACTGAGGAAGAGCGATTGTGGCCTTGATTGCATAATTTACCAAACTCCATAATTATCTCCACTCCACAGTGAATATGTAGTAGTCAAGGGGACTTATATGGTTTGTGTTCGTCCCTATGACTGTTCAAAGCATAATCATCATCTGTACAAGACTTCATGACAAAACAAAACCTGTAATAAAGGACTAATTGCCTTTGATATTATCACAACCATCCCAATGTTATTTTTGAACACCTACAGTGGCAAGAAAAAGTATGTGAATTCTTTGGAATAACCTGGAATTCTGCAATAATTGGTCATAAAATTTGATCGGATCTTCATCTAGGTCACAACAAGACATACAGTCTGCTTAAACTTAAACACACAAACAATTGAACATTTTCACGTGTCTTTATTGAACACACTGTGTAAACATTCACAGTGCAGGGTGGAAAAAGTATGTGAACCCTTGGGTTTTAATAACTGGTTGACCCTACTTTGGCAGCAACAACCTCAACCAAATAAATGTTCTCTGTAGTTGCGGATCAGACCTGCACGACGGTCAGGAGGAATTTTGGACCATTCCTCTTTACAAATCTGTTCCAGTTCAGTAGTATTCTTGGGATGTCTGGTATGAACTGCTCAAGGTCATGCCACAGCATCTCAAATCGGGTTGAGGTCAAGACTCTGACACTCCAGAATACTTATTTTTTTCTGTCGAAGCCATTCTGTTCGGATTTACTTCAATTGGAGGACAGATAGCCTTACATTCTCCTGCAAAATGTCTTGATATACTTGGGAATTCATTTTTCCGTCAATGATAACAAGCTGTCCAGGCTCTGAGGCAGCAAAGCAGCTCCAAACCATGATGCTCCCTCCACCATACTTTACAGTTGGGATGAGGTTTGGTGTGCTGTGCCTTTTTTTCACCACACAGTGTTGAGTGCCTTCAAAACAACTCAACTGTAGTTTCATCTGTCCACAGAATATTTTGCCAGTAGCGCTGTGGAACATCCAGATGCTCTTTTGCGAACTTCAGACGTGCAGCAATGTTTTTTTTTGACAGCAGTGGTTTCTTCCGTGGTGTCCTCCCATGAACAGCATTCTTGTTTAGTGTTTTACGTATCGTAGACTAGTCAGAGATGTTAGCATGTTCCAGAGATTTCTGTAAGTCTTTAGCTAACACTAGGATTCTTCTTAACCTCATTGAGCAATTCGGCGCTGTGCTCTTGCAGTCATATTTGCAGGACAGCCACTCCTAGGGAGAGTAGCAACAGTGCTGAACTTTCGCCATTTATATACAAGGCTTTTAGAGATACTTTTATAACCCTTTCCAGCTTTATGCAAGTGAACAATTCTTAATCTTGGGTCTTCTGAGATCTTTTGTTCGAGGCATGGTTCACATCAGGCAACGCATCTTGTGAATAAGCAAACTTAATTTTTTTGTGTATGTTTTTATAGGGCAGCTCTAACCAACATCTCCAATCTCGTCTCATTGATTGTACTCCAGGTTAGCTGACTCCTGACTCCAATTAGCTTTTGAAAAAAATCATTAGCCTACTTTTTCCAAACACTGTGAATGTTTAAATGATGTATTCAATATAGACAAGAAAAAACACAATAATTTGTGTTATTAGTTTAAGCAGACTGTCTGTTGTTGTGACCAATTTTTGCGTAAATCCAGAATTCCAAAGGATTCCCATAATTTACTCATACACAGTGGCAAGAAAAAGTATCAAGTAGGCCTATGCCCCATAGAACTGCGTAACGTTCAAACTCAAACAGGTTCAGATGCCACAGGTCTAAAAACATTAGGAAAGACAACAATAGCCTGGTGGGAACTGGGGAAAGGATTTTTAATGCGGTTCTCTTCTTCACAGACTCTCTAATAAACCACAAACGAGCCATTCTGCAGTTACTTTAGGCTCAGGGGGATTCTTCCTGGTTCGCCTGATTATATCTATCACAAGCAGGCACCAAATCTATATCGGTATTTAACAAAGATTAGCTTTACATTGATGATTAACCTTTAGCAATCCTGTGAGCACATGGAGAATAGCTCCACTTGTCGTTTACAAGAGCCCCACTAAAAGGAGCTGCATGATCGTTCTGGGAAAATGGAGGCTCGGCAAGCAAATGACGCAGCAGCATTATCTGTAAATCCCGCTCCAGTGGATAATGAAGACGAATCTTCAGAATGGAGATGAGATTATGAGATCCTCTCATAATGATTAAGAACAGAAGTTTATTTTTTTGTTGTCTAGCATTGTGTATCTTTTAATAAAACTTCTACTACATCCCCTGACAAAAATTGCACCCCTCGTCTCACCAAGGAGCATGATTAATCTCAGGGAATGAATGCCTGCCATTGTTTATATGGCTACATCAGTGACTAAACATCGGCCATAAACATGAGTAATTTCTCCGTATTTACTGTAACTCAGATTGGGGAGGTGATGGTTTAATTTGCTGGGCAATGAGTCTCCCCCTGTGGCGTTTGCTTTGCCTGCCACAGCTACAATCTGCAGCCTCTTGTATACAACGTACTGGACTACATGCTGTATACACTTCTCTCAACCACAGGACACAACATATTGAAATCTGCGTCAACAAGGTACAGCCCTGGCATTGAATGTGCAAAGATCAAATATAGCAGTGATGCCGGGAGCACAAGTGGTGGGGAGAGAAAGGCATAGCCCAAGGCTAAGACGGAGCTGTCCATACAAAACCACAGCAAGTGACAAATCTTTCAGGACCAGGGAGAGCACCAAGTCAGTAGTATTTTTAGACTGTCACTCTGGCAAAGGGTAAACAGTTTGAAGCCACAAAGCCTACAGTAAGATACTTTACAGGATACTTTCTCACCCTGTGCACCCCTATCAACTGGTATCTCTCGTAAGCTGTGTAAAAGCGATACTTCCAACACTCTCCATACAAGTTTCAATTATCCATTCATTTTAATTTGAGGCCTTTATATACAGAAGGATTGCCCAATATGGCTTCAGCAATGTCATGGTCCTGATTTTTGTCTGCCCCTCTCCCAATTGCACAGTCACTACCCCATACTGTGCCACAATTCGGACTTCAATGACAGGGCGCACACAACTACAAGCCATTCATAAGAGCACTGCATGCATGTGGTCTGGATTGCCCTTTAGTTGCCTGACCTTTTCACCTACATCAACCTCAATAAATGCCTAGAAATAGACATTTTCAGTCAAACTCAAATCTTTTATTCAAGTGTCAAATGCCGCTCGTGTGAAACAGTAGAAATGATTGACAACAGCTGAGGCACTAAACCAACAGTTGCTATGACGCTGTCTAACAAAATGCATAATATGTGCATAAAGTGACCCTCCTTATCCCCTTGTCAAAGCGCCAAGACAATTGAATGCACTCATCTTAAAATCTCCTTAGAGTAAAAAAACACAAAAAAAAGCCTCTGTGCCGAGCCCATTTACATATTTAAATTAAAATAACTTCGCTAAATTATTTCTTAAAATATTCTACTCTGAGGCAGAGACACAAAATAGGGGCAGATTTTATAAACACGAGAACAGTCAGATCACTAAATAAAAAATATTATCTTACAGCCTCCAGTACAAGGGTAGAGTGTATATGTCTAGAATCTACTCTGTAACACACACACATTCCATATGGAAAAATATATATACACTGCTCAAAAAAATAAAGGGAACACTAAAATAACACATCCTAGATCTGAATGAAATATTCTTATTAAATACTTTTTTCTTTACACAGTTGAATGTGCTGACAACAAAATCACACAAATTATTAATGGATTTCAAATTTATCAACCCATGGAGGTCTGGATTTGGAGTCATACTCAAAATTAAAGTGGAAAACCACACTACAGGCTGATCCAACTTTGATGTAATGTCCTTAAAACAAGTCAAAATGAGGCTCAGTAGTGTGTGTGGCCACCACGTGCCTGTATGACCTCCCTACAATGCCTGGGCATGCTCCTGATGAGGTGGCGGATGGCGTTGGTGGATGGACAGAGACTTGATGTCCCAGATGTGCTCAATTGGATTCAGGTCTGGGGAACGGGCGGGCCAGTCCATAGCATCAATGCCTTCCTCTTGCAGGAACTGCTGACACACTCCAGCCACATGAGGTCTAGCATTGTCTTGCATTAGGAGGAACCCAGGGCCAACCGCACCAGCATATGGTCTCACAAGGGGTCTGAGGATCTCATCTCGGTACCTAATGGCAGTCAGGCTACCTCTGGCGCGCACATGGAGGGCTGTGCGGCCCCCCAAAGAAATGCCACCCCACACCATGACTGACCCACCGCCAAACCGGTCATGCTGGAGGATGTTGCAGGCAGCAGAACATTCTCCACGGCATCTCCAGACTGTCACGTCTGTCACATGTGCTCAGTGTGAACCTGCTTTCATCTGTGAAGAGCACAGGGCGCCAGTGGCGAATTTGCCAATCTTGGTGTTCTCTGGCAAATGCCAAATGTCCTGCACGGTGTTGGGCTGTAAGCACAACCCCCACCTGTGGACGTCGGGCCCTCATACCACCCTCATGGAGTCGGTTTCTGACCGTTTGAGCAGACACATGCACATTTGTGGCCTGCTGGAGGTCATTTTGCAGGGCTCTGGCAGTGCTCCTCCTTGCACAAAGGCGGAGGTAGCGGTCCTGCTGCCGAGTTGTTGCCCTCCTACGGCCTCCTCCACGTCTCCTGGTAGCGCCTCCATGCTCTGGACTCTACGCTGACAGACACAGCAAACCTTCTTGCGACAGCTCACATTGATGTGCCATCCTGGATGAGCTGCACTACCTGAGCCACTTGTGTAGTATGTAGACTCGGTCTCATGCTACCACTAGAATGAAAGCACCGCCAGCATTCAAAAATGACCAAAACATCAGCCAGGAAGCATAGGAACTGAGAAGTGGTCTGTGGTCACCACCTGCAGAACCACTCCTTTATTGGGGGTGTCTTGCTAATTGCCTATAATTTACACCTGTTGTCTATTCCATTTGCACAACAGCATGTGACATTTATTGTCAATCAATGTTGCTTCCTAAGTGGACAGTTTGATTTCTCAGAAGTGTGATTGACTTGGAGTTACATTGTGTTGTTTAAGTGTTCCCTTTATTTTTTTGAGCAGTGTATATATATATAAAAATAACAAACAGTTTATTAGGACATGTGGCCGTGGCTTGTATATAAATCAGGGAGACAGGCATCGAGGCATTCAGCTACTGTTCAATTGAATGTTGGAACTAGCAAAACTAGCGACCTATGTGACTTTGTGTGACATGATCGTCGGTGCCAGGGGCGGATCCGGTATCTCAGAAATGGGCGCCCTCCTGGGCTTTTCACGCACGACAGTGTTTAGAATGGCATGACAAACAAAAAACATCTAGTCAGCGGCAGTCCTGTGGGCGAAAACAGCTAGTTGATAAGAGGTCGAAGGAGAATTGTGCAAGCTGACAGGCTGGCCACAAACAGAGCAGTGAAACTGTGGTGTGCAGAACGGCATCTCGGAAGGCACAACACGTCAATCCTTGTCACGGATGGGTAATTGCAGCAGACGACCACACCGGCTTCCACTCCTAAAGGATAAAAACAAGATGAAGCAGTTCCAGAGGGCACACGATCAACAACAATTGACAGTTGAGGATTGGAAAAACATTGCTTGGAAAATGACAGCGAGTTCAGTTTACTTGAGTGGCTTGCGTAGTCCCCAGACCTTATGCGTGATGCCATCGCATCAGCATGTACCAACATCCCTGTGGAACATTTGACACCTTGCAGAATGCCCTGAAGAATTCAGGCTGTCCTGGAGGGAAAGGGGGTCTGACCCAGTACTAGATGGGTGTACCTAATATACTGGGCTGTGAGTGTATATTTGATCATGTATGTACATGTATTCACATATGTAAATGACAAAATATCCAAATGTATGTTTAAGCCTTATATGTACTTATATTAAAAAATATATCTACAAAAATATAGGAACATAAAAAAAGATTCTTCAAAGTAGCCACCCTTTGGCTTGATGACAGCTTTGCACACTTTTGGCATTCTCTAAACCAGCTTCAACTGGAATGCTTTTCCAACAGTTTTGAAGCAGTTCCCACATATGCTGAGCAGTTGTTGGCTGCTTTTCCTTCACTCTGTGGTCCAACTCATAGCAAACTATTGACAGGTACTGTATATTTAATTGAAATATATTCCAATATATACTTTTTCCATATGAGACACACACAACTACCACCACTCCAAACACACAACAAAAATGCACATTAACAAATAACATTGAAACAGAAGACCAGAACCCTGCTGACATCCAGACAACCCCCCTCTCCACATAACAGGGCTACGATCGCTCAAAACTGAATCCCTCCCAATAAATGTGACAGAAATCACAAGGTATGGATGCAACATAAATAGGTTTGTATACGACACAATACCCATTAAAGAGGGATCTGTTAACATGTGCATACTCACCTGACAGAGGAAGGTAGGGAGGGAACAAAAGGTAATGAATAAAAAGATGCCAGTCATCAAGAAGGGGAAGGATAAATCTACTTCATAACACATGGAAATTATGGCGCCTGCCTCTCTCCTCTGAACCCGATTAAAAAATGCCCCATAAAATCTATTCTGAATTAGGTGTTAGAGCCTCTTCCTGTCTACTGCGCTCCCACCCACTCCCTCTATCCCATTATTCTAAAATGACAGCAAATTGAGCAGAACAAAGCTCATTGTCTGGTAGCATGGATGGTAGAATGTATCTAGGAAACCTCATCAAATTCCTGTGCCTTTAATAAGGCTTTGCTCAGGCAAGAGTTTAGACTCTGCGCTTTCGATGCAATAGCATCGCAGCTTAAATACTGCTTTTTCATATGAGTGTTTCCCGGTTACTGATGCAAAGGCAGGCAGGGAGGCAGATTGGGATCAGCCAGTGAGATTTACAGTAGGCTAGGTAGCTTTACGATCCACAAAACCCTGCCGTACTCATGAATAATGAATTCTGTACAAATATGCAAATATGAAATTAGCCTAGTTATGCCCCTGTACTGTAACGTATCTATTATTTATGAGCCCCTGATAGGAAGAAAGAAGGCCTGGCAGCTAACTTCATACAGTAGTCTCCACAGTCACTAGCTAACTCGCGTCATGGAAGGGGGTAGAATAAAAAGGGGAGGCGGCTCCACATTCTTCGGTTACACCGCACTAGATCGCTGAAGATGTGCGGAATTAGCATTGGGTTTCACCACCATGCTCAATTGCCAAGCTTTACATTTTATTTATTTATTTAACCTTAAAATTTAACTAGGCAAGTCAGTTTATAACAAATTCTTATTTGCAATGACGGCCTACCCTCACCTGGATGACACTGGGCCAATTGTGCACCACCCTTTGGGGCTCCAAATCACAGCCAGTTGTGATAGAGCCTGGAATCGAACCAGGGTCTCTAGTGACGCCTCTAGCACTGAGATGCAGTGCCTTAGACCGCTGCGCCACTCGGGAGCCCAAAACCTCAAGCTACTTAAAATAACAATGGCATCGGTAGGATTTGGAAGCCTATATGATAGCGGGAATGAGCACGAACCCCCTGATTCTCCCCAATGGCTAATATAAAGTGTTCGTGTGATCAGTTATCAGTCCACAGGGGACATAAATTAAGATTCTATATGCATGCAGAAAAATAGGTCTCTGTACTGCATAAGACCATCATAATGTAGGCCCGATGATCAAAACTTCCTTTTGACTAATAGTCCTATAATGATTGGTACAGTATGTACTGTATGTAGAGCCACAATCAACACAACAAGGTCCCACCAGTAGTACAGGATGTTACTTGGTCTACGAGAGGTTGAAATCACAGACCACATGCGGCTACTGCCATATGCAGCACAGGCCAAAAGCACAATGAATGAGTCACCATGGCCCTATGATGAGCAACAAAATCATTAGCTTCAATCAAAGTAAATCGTTAAAGACATATGACAGCTTAGATTTGAGAGGAAACCTGACATAGGATACCTGTCCTCTTGCCATGGCAACAGAACAGGCCACGCCCCCACTCCATCTATCTCTAAATGGCCAAATTAGGACGATAGGCCTGCTTCTAACTGGAGAATATGAATTAACTCAAGATATTAGGGTTTGGAAATTGAATCTGGCACACATTACTACTGAAAACGCTGCTGCTTTCATGATAGCTACTCCACCTCCTGAGGGAGAATCCAAAAATGTTTTCCCATAAAAGAAATGTGGAATACATTTACATGTTTAAAAATGTTCCCTCCGCTGGTATGCTTCTTTTAATTGAGCAAACATAACCTCATCTAATATTAATATCATTCTTGTGCTGTCTTATTGGTGTTGATGAAGAAAACTTGAAAAAGATACTGGCAATTCCACGGTAACGGAATTACGTTATGACGCCGATTTTGTACTTAAAATGTATGCCAAAAAACAACATTGATTTCAAAGTTTAACAAACCATACAACTCTATGCACAAGTACTACTTTTAACAGTTTACACTGAACATTTTACTAAAACACATTTACTGGAAGAACAGTGCAGATGCAAAGTTTGGTAACCGAATTTTGGTAAAATTGTGTGACCATGTTTATTAATTATGGATACGAATGTCATTCTCTTCATGGTGATGTATTCTAAATAGGTACACAAATGCAATATCCTCCATTGCAAATTTCTGTATCATTCTACACACTGATTATTATTTTAATGAGCTCCGCCACCGAACAAGACTAAATTTGGTTGTCTGGACCGAACAAAATCTAAAAAAATTAAAATAAGTGTGTGTGTGTGTGTATATATATATATATATATATACACACACACACACACACACACACAAATAAAATAGAACTATACTGTTTTCTCTGCTTCCACACGACAAGTGGTACCGGTGCATAAAGTCAGACATCAACAGGCTCCAGAACAGCTTCTATCCCCAAGCCATAAACTGCTAAATAGCTATATGGACTATCTGAGTTGACCCTTAATTTTTGCACTCACAAGACTGTACACACTCATACTCACTGACACACAACATGCACACTAGTGGTGCGCGGGTCAGCTGTTTGTTCACACGCACCCGCAATTGCTAATAACCCATCAGAAACTTCCCGACTATATGTGAAAAAGTGGAAGGCCCGCACCCCGACTCTAACCTTCAAATACAGAAAATGCGCTATAGTCTTCAGTCAAAGATGGCGGAACTAGGGCCTCCAGAGTGGCGCATCGTCACTACAGACCTAGGTTCCATCCCAGGCTGTGTCGCAGACGGCTGTGACCAGGAGATTCTTTGACAGGTGTGCATTATTTTTGGGGGCCTGATTTAAATATGTTTCTTCTTATAATTTCCAACATTTTGGTAGACTGTTAGTCAACATGTCTATAATTAGGTATATATATATATGCAGCTTTTTTTTACATCATGAACAATACCTCTTATTTTGGTTGAAATCTGGTTTATGGTTGAAATCTACTTACCGGTTGTCTAAATGCTACTCAATTAATAGACACCAATCTATGCTGTGTGTTTTTGAGAGTGAGAGAGACCGAGAGATGATGGCAATAACTTTGTGAAAACACTGTCATTTCAACACTGTCATGCTAGCTGTGCATGTGTTGTGTGAGAGAGATGATAAATCACAATAATTTGTAGAAAAGATTGTCATCATGTCAACATTGTGTCATGCTGTGTCTGTGTGTGTGACATCTTAAGCTAGCCTAAGACTTGAAACGTGTACACCCCAATATGGATGTGAAGTGTTCCTTGAGTCCTCAGGGATAAATTGTATTTTGTATTTGGCTATACATTTTGCCTATCCCTCAACAATCATTTTAATGTTACAACTCTCAGCTGCCTTTTTCAAATCTTAATTCTTTTTTTGCAGGAATCTTCTAGCTTGGAAGGAAGGAAGGAAGGAAGGAAGGAAGGAAGGAAGGAAGGAAGGAAGGAAGGAAGGAAGGAAGGAAGGAGTAGGGAACAAAGGGAAGGAGTACACAAGTTATCCAGCCTGCTGACTAAGAAATGTAAATAGACAGCAAAACATAGGCTCTCTCTCTCTCCCTCCCTCTCCATATTTCTGCCTGACTGCCAGATTGCTGAGGGGCAACATAGTCAAATGTACTTGCTAGGCTAAGTTCAACTTAGTGAAGACCTTAGGTAATGGTTAATCATGAGTCGTCTCTGTCTATACAGTTCCTGAAACATGTCAATGACCTGATGCATGGCCTCTACATCAATGCTTGGCCACCCACTCAGTTACCAGTGAGAGAGCAGAATCAACACTCCTTAAATCCATAGTCAAGTTGTGTGCAAATTGTTTTTGTTCCTGTTTGATATTCTGATCTTTCAATGTGTATTGATTCCAACTGGCCAGCTTTGTAAGAGCTAGGTTTGTACTAGCTTTGCCGATGACCATTTACCGTTTTTTTCTCATCATGAGTTCTCACTGAGACTGGATTTCCCTAGAGACATGCTATTCAGCTGTCCATGATTGTCTGATGTTACACTCGTAGGGAGTGAACGTTAATGATAATAAATGGTTACATGGCAAGAGAAAAAAAAAATTATAAAAAGAAAATCAGACCTCTGAAATAAAAATGGTTGACCCTCCTTTCAGAAAAAAAAAAATATCTCCCTACCACTGAGGAAGTACAGTTCCCACGCAGCCCAGTCAAAACTGTTCGCTGCTCTGGCCCCCCAATGGTGGAACAAACTCCCTCACGACGCCAGGACAGCGGAGTCAATCACCACCTTCCGGAGACACCTGAAACCCCACCTCTTTCAGGAATACCTAGGATAGGATAAAGTAATCCTTCTCACCCCCCCCCCCCCCCTTAAAAGATTTAGATGCACTATTGTAAAGTGGCTGTTCCACTGGATGTCTTAAGGTGAACGCACCAATTTGTAAGTCGCTCTGGATAAGAGCGTCTGCTAAATGACTTAAATGTAAATGTAATATATATATATATATATATTTGACCTAACCCCTCCATAAAAGCTTTATTTTTTAAAGCAGAGAACATGTGTATTGCAATGAAACTGTCCCAATTTGCAAATAATAAAATCTGAGAATGGGCGTATAAACGTGAAAATCTAGCAACCCAAAAGGTTGTGAGTTTGAATCTCATCACGGACAACTTTAGCATTTTAGAAACTTTCCAACTACTTAGCTAACCCTTCCCCTAACACTAACCCTTTAACCTATATCCTAAACTAAACCCTAACCCCTAGCCTAGCTAACATTAACTAGTACTCGTAACACATCATATGTTTTGCAGATTAGGAAGATATTGTAAGTTTTGCTAAATTTGTAACACTAATACGATTTGTAATTCGTAACATATATGAAATGGGTGATGACATTAATAAATACCATATAGAATCATACTAAAAAGAGTGTCTCAGATTTAAGTACAGAATCATTTGAAATGTTCCGAGACCAGGTTGCTCAATTCGAGTCTTGGTTTCAATTTAACCCTTCACTGACACAGAGGTAGGCTGTGGTAGGTAGAGGAATTGCCCGACAAATCTAAGGATATAGCAGCCAATAGCCTAATTTTCTCTGTCAAACAGGAAGGCCTCTTATTTCTTAAATAGGAAGAAATAGGCTCCAACAAAAGTAACTCAAATACATCATGGGCAAGAATCATATTGTTTTTAACATAATCAATAATAGTAGTAGTAAGCTATGGAAGTTGACCTCCGATCCTCCTTCTCATCTTTGTGTGGCCCTTTTCAAACTGAACATAGGTTAGTCTGCGCCAGTAGCGGTAGGTGGGTAAAATTACTGGGGAAGCTAAGCCCCTCCCACACACACACACAATTTTTGCCAACTAACCACCGGCGGACAACACAACGAGCTGTAACAATTCAAGTTTCTGTCAATGACGTATACTCTCAATGGGATTTGATAGGAGCGACACCAAATCCAAGACGGCTTCCCTTGACACTTTTTTTTGGTGCGCCAGGATCGCTCACTTTAGCTCAACGCTGATTGGCTAATGTTCTATACTTTCTTTTGCCGTCAAGGCAGGCCAGATGGCTTCTGTTGCCTTCAATGTTAGTGGTGGCAAAAATGTCAGACTTGTTTGGACCAGACAGCATCAGATAGGATGGCCTACACAGCGAAAGGGGCGCTGTTTCGCTCGCTTGGATGCTTTCTCCTGTGAGATACATTCAGCCTTTTGCGAATCCCTCGGCATCCATGAATACACGCCACTGGTCTGTGCGCAAGGTTTCAGCATTTTCTGTACTAGGCGTAATCAACAATTATTTTTGGAAGAAGCCTAACTCCACCTGAACTCTCACAGTAGGCCTACACAGCACAGCCATTGGTTTGGCAGCAAACAAAAACTTATTTGATCTGCAAGATCAAAGCTGGCCGAGGCTCAGGGTTGGAATATTCATTGCCGTGTGTAGTACAGGCTAGTTTTATTTACACCATCCCAGCAGCCATCTTAGAAATATAACTTTGCCCTGTGCTTCTCCGAGCACGCACTTCGTAGCCTATAGCCTGCTATCATCCTCTTATCACTTCACCAAATCTTTCCCAGACATTACATTTCTGGCCCTCCATTCTCTTTATTTTCAACTGACCTTTCACTGCTTTTCTCTTATTGTATTAAACTCCAACATTGTCCTTTTTGCCTACGTGGATTGACATTACCCTAATCAAAAACTCCCATAGGATTAGCAATTTTTCCAATTGTATAAGATTCTCACAATCCTATAGGATTTTGTGTAATCTCTACAGAATCCTATTAGAATACTTTTTTTCCTATTGGAAATCGAAAGTAATCATATAGGATTCTCGTAGTCCTATAGGATTTTGTGTCACTTATCAGAATCCTTTTGGACTACTTTTTTCCCTTATTGGGGCACCCCAAATTTGAATCCATTAAATTATAGTTAATCGTCATTAGTTCCAGTCCAATAAAACAATGAACTTGATCAGAAACCATTCAATATTTATTTCTGTTTTATTCACCTAAGAAAGCCTGTCCCTTAAAAATTGACTGAAGACGTCACAGCTAGCACGAGCTCACAGTGTTAATTATTCTAACTCCCAAGTTCAGCTCGCCACCTGGGGCTGTGCAGAGAATCTCCGGTTTTCAAACATTATTATTCAAACGGTTTTATCCTTCACTGCCCGTGAACTCAAGAACAATATTTGTTTCCTTATGTTTGCTGACAAAATTGTCAATGTTTCAGTAATATTTTCATCATTACATTACATTTTTATGACTATTGTTAGCCACATTTTTCCTGTCAGCTGACTAAGTTGTAGTCTTTTGTATGTCCTTTGAATCACTGTATTGTTATAGCAGTTTATAAATATGTTTTATTCTTTGTTATTGCTTAATATACACAGAGTATCCAAAACATTAAGAAAACCTGCTCTTTCCATGACAGACTAACCAGGTGAAAGCTATTCTCCCTTAATGATGTCACTTGTTAAATCCACTTGAACCTGTCTCCTCCCCTTCAACAATGGTTGAAGAATGATTGTTAAGCCTTGAGACAAGGATTGTTTGTGTGTGCCATGGGCAAGACCAAATCTGTATGTGCCTTTGAATGGGGCATGGTAGTATGTGCCAGGTGCACCAGTTTGTTAAGCACTGCAGCGCTGCCAGGTTTTTCATGTTCAACAGTTTCCTGAGTATCAAGAATGGTCCACCACCCAAAGGATATTCAGCCAACTTGACAATGGTGGGAAGCATTGGAGTCAACATAGGCCATCATCCATGTGGAATGCTTGACACCTAGAGTCCATGCCCCAACAAATTGAGGCTGTTCTGAGGGTAAATTTTCTGAATATTATTTATTTTTTTAAAATGTTATTTCACCTTTATTTAACCAGGTAGGCAAGTTGAGAACAAGTTCTCATTTACAATTGCGACCTGGCCAAGATAAAGCAAAGCAGTTCGACAGATACAACGACACAGAGTTACACATGGAGTAAAACAAACACAGTCAATAATACAGTATAAACAAGTCTATATACAATGTGAGCAAATGAGGAGAGAAGGGAGGTAAAGGCAAAAAAGGCCATGGTGGCAAAGGAAGGTGTTCCTAATGTTTGGTATACTCAATGGATATCACTGGTTAGTTCACAACTTGTAGCAGACAGCCAGGTACACTTTGGATTGTTGCATTGTGCTTCAAGTGGGTCACCATCGCGGAAAGTTAAACGCAACACTATTTTGTTATTTACTCATAGATGTACATTTGAAATCAGAGCAGGGGCAAACATTTGGGGTGTATGCACTGTTTAAACTAACTCTAATCAAAGGCAAACACTGAATCTGCTCATTTTTTATATCCATGGTTAAAAAGACAATTTGCCGGATGTCGGATGGAAGTTGAGGCGCTGCCGAAACGGGAAAGGAAACTAAATCAGTTGCTTTGATATTTAACTCCAACAAATCACAACCTGCTATAGGATATCAAGTGACAAAGGATGGCTGTTATTTGAGTGATAGTTCGACTATAGGTGTGAGGTCAGCGACTTCTATACAGAGAACACCCCTGCCATTTGAGTTTGAAAATGATAGTAGAATTCTAAGTCCGACAGCAAGTGTGACAAAACCAACAGTTTTAAGCAATCGATTTTGTAATTAATATAAAACATTAAAGTAACATCACTAATCTGAGGTAAAAAGCATGTGCAATTACCCTCAATTTGATGTGGTCAAATCATGAAGATGTGTAATGTAGTAACACATACTGTCGACGTACAGGAAATTACTGCAATATAAAATTGAATATGTAAAAATCAAATCAACATTTCAATTTAGGCTGATAAAGTACACATACAGTACCAGTCAAAAGTTTGGACACACCTACTCATTCAAGGGTTTTTCTTTAGTTGTACTATTATCTACATTGTACAATAATAGTGAAGACATCAAAACTATGAAAAAACACATATGGAATTATGCAGTAACCAAAAAAAGTGTTACACAAATCAAAACATATTTGCCTTGACAGCTTTGCACACTCTTGGCATTCTCTCAACCAGCTCACATGGAATGCTTTTCCAACTGTCTTGAAGGAGTTCCCACATATGCTGAGCACTTATTGGCTTATTTTATTTTGCTCTGTGGTCCAACTCAACCCAAACCATCTCAATTGGGTTGTTGGGTGATTGTGGAGGCCAGGTCATCTCATGCAGCACTCCATCACTCTCCTTCTATGTCAAATAGCTCTTATACAGCCTGGAGGGGAGTTGGGTCATTGTTCTGCTGAAAAACAAAATTATAGTGGGACTAAACACCAGCCAGATGGGATGATATATCTCTGAAGAATGCTGTGGTAGCCATGCTGGTTAAGTGTGCCTTGAATTCCAAATAAATATGGACACTAAATCTCACAGTTAAATATGGCACAGAAACCTGAACATTTATGTTCAAACGTAAAGACCAGTAAACTGAGGAACATCCTCCGGAGCACAATCTCCATATCTTTGCCTACTCACACCAGTGAAAACTCAAGGTTTTCAAACTAATTTGCAGTATGGATAATATAAAATCCTATCACATTTTGGAACCAGTCCTATTGGACTCCTATAGGATAAAATCTTATAGGATAGGTTCCGAAATCTGACAGGCTTTTTATATTCAATTTTTTTGACTAGGGTAACTTTCTGCCCGTTCCCAAAAGCATTTGGCGATTGCCGTGTAGGCCATTTGGCACGCGCACAGTTAGGCCCTAAAGCTTAGGCACTAATGCCAGATAGCCTAAAATAATGGAAGAAAAACCTCAATGTGGCCGACAGATATAAATTATAAATTGCACACGAATGATAAATCCATGAATGTAAGGTATTGTTTTCTCTTTATTCAAGCCGCCCTCCATCCACACAATATTTATTTACCCTAAGCCCCGTGGATAGAACCGCAGGTTATGAGTCAACCCACGCATCACTAATGCACACACATTATCATCATATACACTGCTGCTACTCTGTTGATCATCTATCCTGATGCCTAGTCACCGTACCCCATTACACATCTACCTCCCACTCCAGTATCCCTGCACATTGTAAATATGGTATTGGAACTGACCCTATATAGCCTATAGCTTCTTACTTCCACTGTATTGGACTCTACCGTAATGTACTGTCCAAACTTGTTAAACATAAACGTCTATGATTGGTTCAGATTTGGTCCGGACGATTTGGAAACATATTTTCGAGTTTTAATCACTTAATTCATAAACTAAATTGATCTACCTTTACTTATTACTTCTGTAAACTCGTGAAGAGAAATGAGAAAATGTCGTAAACAGTCGGGTTAGGGCAGTGTACACTTTGCCCTCAACTCTATGAGCATGGCCTTATTTCTATTACAGCATACTGAATGACCGTCATTCATATTCCATTCACCCAGCCCAATGTAACATCGAGAACTTTAGGCTATTACATACATTTTCCCTATACCCTTCATGAGGTCGCTACAACCTAGCAAATGAATTAGACTACAACATAGGTGAGAGAAAAATGTGCTTAATAAAAAGGTGACACACTCTTGCCTGCATCTAGCTGGTCTAGGGTGTAATCATTACTCCAAAGGTTTATATTGAACACATTCAGGTACAGTTGAAGTCAGAAGTTTACATACACCTTAGCCAAATACATTTCAAATCAGTTTCTCACAATTCCTGACATTTTAATACTACTAGAAATTCAGTTTTAGGTCAGTTAGGATCACCACTTTATTTCAAGAATGTGAAATGTCAGAATTATACTAGAAATTATAGTAGAAAGAATTATTTATTTCAGATTTTATTTATTAGATAAGTGAGTTATTTTATCACATTCCCAGTGGGTCAGAAGTTTACATACACACAATTAGTATTTGGTAGCATTGCATTTAAAATTGTTTAACTTGGGTCACACATTTTGGGTAGCCTTCCACAAGCTTCCCACAATATGTTGGGTGAATTTTGGCCCATTCCTCCTGACAGAGCTGGTGTAAATGAGTCAGGTTGGTAGGCCTTCTTGCTCGCACACGCTTTTTCAGTTCTGCCCACAAATGTTCTATAGGGTTGAGGTCAGGGCTTTGTGATGGCCACTCCAATACCTTGACTTTGTTGTCCTTAAGCCATTTTGCCATAAATTTGGAAGTATGCTTGGGGTCATTGTCCATTTGCAAGACCCATATGTGACCAAGCTTTAACTTCCTGACTGATGTCTTCAGATGTTGCTTCAATATATCCACGATTTTTCTCCCTCATGATGCCATCTATTTTGTGAAGTGCACCAGTCCCTCCTGCAGCAAAGCACCCCCACAACATGATGCTGCCACCCCCGTGCGTCACAGTTGGGATAGTGTTCCTCGGCTTGCAAGCCTCCCCCTTTTTCAGCCAAACATAACGATGGTCATTATGGCCAAACAGTCTATTTTAGTTTCATTAGACGAGAGGACATTTCTCCAAAAAGTACGATCTTCATCCCCATGTGCAGTTGCAAACCGTAGTCTGGCTTTTTTAATGGCGGTTTTGGAGCAGTGGCTTCTTCCCTGCTGAGTGGCCTTTCAGGATATGTCTGTATAGGACTTGTTTTACTGTGGATATAGATACTTTTGTACCGGTTTACGCCAGCGTCTTCACAAGGTCCTTTGCTGTTGTTCTGGGATTGATTTTCACTTTTCGCACCAAAGTACGTTCTTCTCTAGGAGACAGAACGCGTCTCTTTCCTGAGTGGTGTGACAGCTACGTGGTCCTGTGGTGTTTATACTTGCGTACTATTGCTTGTACAGATGGACGTGGTACCTTCAGGCATTTGAAAATTGCTCCCAAGGATGAATCAGACTGTTTGTTTCTGAAGTCTTGGCTGATTTCTTTTGATTTTCCCATGATGTCAAGCAAAGAGGCACTGAGTTTGAATGTAGGCCTTGAAATACATCCAAAGGTGCACCTCCAATTGACTCAAATGATGTCAATTAGCCTATCAGAAGCTTCTAAAGCCATGTGATTTTCTGGATTTTCCCAAGCTGTTTAAAAAGCACAGTCAATTTAGTGTATGTAAACTTCTGACCCACTGGAATTGTTATTATATTAAATAATTAAGTTAAATAATCTGTCCGTAAAACAATTGTTGGAAAAATGACTTGTGTCGAAAGAAATGCACACCTATGTAGGAGAGGTGCTGGCTAGCGGAGTAGAATACACAAAAAGAAAGGATGTTTTGACAGACAAGCTGTCTACGTTGGACATAAATATTGGGCATTTGTAATTAAGATTGAGATTAGACTAAAATGTGGGTAATTGGATGCTTAAATGCAAAAATAAGACAGTTTATGGTTGCATAGGTTCAATTAAACATGAAAAGGGAGAGATAGACTTCTGTTCTAAAAAGACCCAATGGAAGGCCAGGCCTATACTTTAAACTACACATTTTAGTCAGCAGCTGTTAGTATCTAATCTTCTGGATCCCTTAATTATATATTTCCATAGAGATATGACACATTATTTAACGTGTATTTCAGACATATCAAGATACAGAAGAGGGTCCTGTACAGCCGTGTGAAAACATTTCCAAAAACTCAGCATGGTACTAGGAAAAGTCAGATCCAAGATGGCGTAGCTGTCGGACGTGTGTTTTCTTTGTCTTGTCCCATCCCGTGTATATATCGTTTTCTCCGTTAATATTTTAATCTCACTTTCATCTATGGACGGAATACACTCTTCTGCAACCCGCCTTACCCAATGTGGTACAGATCTGCCATTTTTATACTAGAACCGGAACCCCCATCAGGATCTAGCCAGCTAACTAGTTACTAGTCAGTTAGTCACTGCTAGCACCGTTAACGTTAACGTTGACATCAGCAAGCCTCAACCCGGTCAATTCCTGCCAGTCTGCACAGCGAGACATCAACCTAGAGCATGTAGGACTGCTTTTTCTCTACCACATCTCCGGATTCCTACCGCACACTCTGAACCTTTACATCGGATCATTGCAGCTAGCTAGCTGCTATCCGAGTGCCTACTCCTGGCTAACGTCTCGGTCCCGAAGCAAGCACCAGTTAGCCTGGAGCTAGGCCCATCTCCCAGCTAGCCAAAGAGGTCAACCATCCAATCCAATTCTTGTAACTTTTCACGGAAGTCAGGAACCAATATACTCAGTCAGTTAGCTAGCTTTCCTAAGGATAGCTTTTTTAAACAGAAATATATTCCTGTATCACTAATTCCAAAAAGTTTTGGTGGAGGGGGTTGGACAGCCCAGAGACAAAAATCCACGATAATCGATCATTTCAAAAAGCATTTTTTCTACGGCTGGCCATGCTTTCCACCTGGCTACCCCTACCCCGCCCGGCCAACAGCTCAGCACCCCCCTGCAGCAACTTGCCTATGCCTCCCCCTCCAAAAACAAGACAGCTGATATTCTAAAAGAGCTGCAAGATCTGGATCCCTACAAATCAGCTGGGCTAGACAATCTGCATCCTTTCTTTCTAAAATTATGCGCCAAACTTTTTGCAATCCCTATTACTAGCCTGTTCAACCTCTTTCGTATTGTCTGAGATCCCAAAAGATTGGAAAGCTGCCAAGGTCATCCCCAGCTTCAAAAGGGGAGACACTCTAGACCCAAACTGTAATAAAACTATATCCATCCTGACTTTCTAAAATCTTCAAAAGCCAAGTTAACAAACAGATCGCCGACCATTTCGAATCCCACTGTACCTTCTCCACATAAACAATCTGGTTCCCGAGCTGGTCATGGCTGCACCTCAGCCACGCCCAGGTCCTAAACGATATCATAGCCAACATCGATAAAATACAGTACTGTGCAGCCTTCATCGACCTGGCCACGGCTTTCGACTGTCAATCACCGCATTCTTATCGGCTTATCGAACTTTGAGCATGAGCTGTCAGAGCAGCTTACCGATCACTGTACACAGCCAATCTGGAAATAGCACACCCAGCTACCTCATTCCCATATTGTTATTTATCCTCTCTTTTGCAGCCCAGTATCTCTACTTGCACCTCGTCATCTATCACTCCAGTATCAAATGCTAAATTGTAATTATTTTGCCTCTATGGCCCATTTATTACCTCCCTCCTCTTCTACATTTGCACACACTGTACATAGCTTTTTATATTGTGTTATTGAATGTATGTTTGGTTATCCCATGTGTAACTGTTGTTTTTGTCGCACTGCTTTGCTTTATCTTGGCCAGATCGCAGTTGTAATATGAGAACTTGTTCTCAACTGGCCTAACTGGTTAAATAAAGGTGAAATATTTTTTTTTTTTAAATGGGCTTTCAACAGCTCCTGGTGTGATGACAATTCAAGGCTTGAATATTCTGTAAGTCAAGATTCAACTTATTGTTTCACCTGTAGGCATTTTTCTCTGCCCAATACACCTGAATATGCCTTCACATCACAGTCAGGTTTTTGTAACTGGAAAAGGGTGCCGTTTAAAGATTCTGGGTTTAAGCTCCATTTGAAGGCAGAGCATCACATCAATGCTAGGTATGCTTGGAATCACCATAAAAGGGCTATTGACGGCAACTCAATGTTAGATGTCATAAATGAGGACCGGAAAAAGGAGGAAAACTGTACTTACATTAAAACAATTG
This sequence comes from Oncorhynchus nerka, assembly GCF_034236695.1. Lineage (NCBI taxonomy): Eukaryota > Metazoa > Chordata > Actinopteri > Salmoniformes > Salmonidae > Oncorhynchus > Oncorhynchus nerka. Next base: position 49,636,749 of record NC_088423.1, read on the forward strand.
CAGATGTGCTCCTATTAACAGTCACTCAACATATAGCGCAGAGGTGGTCATCGAGAGTCTGATGACTCTCATGAGGGTCATCTTCTGACAATATTAGAAGAAATAGCAAAGCATGACCCTCTCATAGAGAAAAGGATGAATGCATGTGGCGATGCTACAGTGGCTTGCAAAAGTATTCACCCCCCTTGGCTTTTTTTCTATTTTGTTGCCTTACAACCTGGAATTAAAATATATTTTTTTTTGGGGGGACTTGCATCATTTGATTTACACAACATGCCTACCACTTTGAAGATGCAAAACATTTATTGTGAAACAAGAAATTAGACCAAACAATCAACTTGAGCGTGATTTACTATTCATCCCCACAAAGTCAATAGTTTGTAGAGCCACATATTGCAGAAATTACAGCTGCAAGTCTCTTGGTGTGGCACATCTAGTCACTGGGATTTTTGCCCATTCTTCATGGCAAAACTGCTCCAGCTCCTTCAAGTTGGATGAGTTCCATTCCATTGTACAGCAATCTTTAAGTCATACCACAGATTCTCAATTGGATTGAGGTCTGGGCTTTGACTAGGCCATTCCAAGACATTTAAATGTTTCCCCTTAAACCACTTGAGTGTTGCTTTAGCAGTATGCTGTTGCGGATGAATCATAATTAGTTGGGTAACAGATAATTAAGATGCTTTATTGGCATAATATGCTTATGTGAGATTACTTGTCATTAGAATGTATCCTTTTGGACTAGAGTGTTGGCAGTTGCACTTTTCCCTCAGCTGGGGCTCAGTCACCTGGGGCCCAGAAAGGGGAGAGGTCAGGCTTGTCTTTCACATGTCCCTGGTGCTATGCAGAATATCAGAAAGGAAAGAGAACACAATGGAACATTGTCTTCATATCTGAATGTGTCTTTACCTATTCTTAAAACATGTGAAGGAGTGGCGTGATTAATGGGGAACCAATTACTGGTTTCCACAATGTCTGTGCGCCAGTCACTCCCTCCTTTTCCCATTGGGGGGAGGTGTATTGCAGTGTCTGGAAACATTGTATGTCCTCTTTGATCTTACACGTATCCTGGGACAGTATGACCTAGAGGCTCACTCCCGTCAGTGAGCTTGTCCAGGAGTGGGGTCAATATGGGGTTTACTTGAGATGGGAGCATCTAGAGTTGATAATTGATATATGCCATTGGATGAGTTGGTGTTTTTGTACTATGAAGTACCAGGAACGGGATTAGAACCTCGTCTGAGGGACCAAAGGGAACGATAATTTATATAGCGAATGTTATCTGGCTAAGGGATACTCCTTTTTCAAGAAGAAGTATTTCTTTGTAAACAGTTCCTAAGATCTATCTTGGCTATAAAAGATCTTTGTACTTTCCTGTTGGTACTTCTCAACAGTTCATTAGAAATAGTGAATTGTTGAAAGTCAAATGCTAAAGCTTATTATTATTAAAAATATGTAGTTTAAGTATAACTCTGACTGGTGTGTAGTTTGTAACTCTCCTCATTTGGTAAAACAGAAATATGCCACCACAATGCTCAGGATTATTGTCCTGCTGGAAGGTGAACCTCTATCCCAGTCTCAAATCTCTGGAAGACTGAAACAGGTTTCCCTCAAGAATTTCCCTGTATATAGCGCCATCCATCATTCCTTCAATTCTGACCAGTTTCCCAGTCCCTACCGATGAAAAAAATCCTCACAGCATGATGCTGCAACCACCATGCTTCACTGTGGGGATGTTCTCGGGGTGATGTGTTGCGCCAGATATAACGTTTTCTTTGATGGCCAAAAAGCTTAATTTTAGTCTCATCTGACCAGAGTACCTTCTTCCATATGTTTGGAGAGTCTCATACATGCCTTTTGACAAACACCAAACGTTTTTGCTTATTTTTTTCTTTAAGCAATGGATTTTTTTCTGGCCACTCTTCTGTAAAGCCCAGCTCTGTAGTGTCTGGCTTAAAGTGGTCCTATGGATAGATACTCCAATCTACGCTGTGGAGCTTTGCATCTCCTTCAGGGTTATCTTTGGTCTCTTTGTTGCCTCTGATTAATGCCCTCCTTGCCTGGTCTGTGTGTTTTGGTGGGCAGCCCTCTCTTGGCAGGTTTGTTGTGGTGCCATATTCTTTCCATTTTTTAATAATGGATTTAAAATGGTGCTCCGTTGGATGTTCAAAGTTTCAGATATTTTTTTATAACCCAACGCTGATCTGTACCTCTCCACAACTTTGAGAGCGCCTTGGTCTTCATGGTGCCGTTTGCTTGGTGGTTCCCCTTGCTTCGTGGTGTTGCAGACACTGGGGCCTTTCAGAACAGATAAACACACACACAGATCATGTGACACTTAAAGTCCACCTGTGTGCAATCTAACTAATTATGTGACTTCTGAAGGCAATTGGTTGCACCAGATCTTAATTTAGGAGCTTCATAGCAAAGATGGTGAATACATATGCAGCCATCACTTTTTATTTAAACAAGTTATCTTTTCCATTTCACTTCACCAATTTAACCTACTTTGTGTATGTTCAATACATTAAATCCAAATAAAAAAACTCTTCATAAATTACAGGTTGTAATGCAACAAAATAGGAAAAACACCAAGGGGGATGAATACTTTTGCAAGGCACTAAGTACACAAGCCACCAAATCCAGAACAAAGTTATTGTGGGCTTAGCTGAAATGGTACAAAGTGAAATGAGCAAAGTAAAAGAAAGTTAAATTGTTTTGTGTAATTGCAGATAAAACCAAAGATTTAAAGAAAACATTTCTTTAGTTGAGGTACTATTACAATGGGGCCATCCGCAAAAGCTTTTTACACTTTCAGTCAGCTGAAAGCTTAGATGCAGCAGGTCTCACAAAAATGATAATTGATTGCCTTCAAAAACATGGACTGGACTACAGAGATAATCTTGTGGGGAAAGGCTATGACAGTGCATCCGTCATGAGCAGAAAGCATTCTGGTGTGCCTGCACGGATTAAATTAGCATTTTATGTGCACCGTAATGCACATTGTTTGAATTTGATTCTTGTCGATGCTGTAAAATCAGTGCCTGAGGCAGGTAACTTCTTTAGCTCTCCTGCAGAAGCCCTAATGCTCTCCTGCAGAAGCTTTATAAAACTTTGTATCTGGCTCGTACATTCATCAAGAGGCTCGCAGAAAGAGCTGTATCCATAGCAGCAGCCCAGGGAACGATAAGACTTACGGATGTAAGGGGTGGCATGTAGATACAGTGGAAGTCATAAGTTTACATTCACTGGAATCATTCAAACTCGTTTTTCAACCACTCCACAAATTTCTTGTTAACAAACTATAGTTTTGGCTAGTCGGTTAGGACATTACTTTGTGCATGACAAGCAATTTTTCCAACAATTGTTTACAGAGATTATTTCACTGTATCACAATTCCAGTGGGTCAGAAGTTTACATACACTAAGTTGACTGAGCCTTTAAACAGCTTGGACATTTTCAGAAAATGTCATGGCTTTAGAAGCTACCGATAGGCTAATTGACATCATTTGAGTAAATTGGAGGTGTACCTGTGGATGTATTTCAAGGCCTACCTTCAAACTCAGTGCCTCCTGGCTTGACATCATGGGACAAATCAACAGAAATCAGTCAAGACCTCCACAAGTCTGGTTCATCCTTGGGAGCAAATTCCAAATGCCTGAAGGTACCACGTTCATCTGTACAAACAATAGTACAATAGTATAAACACCACGGGACCACGCAGCTGTCATACGGCTCAGGAATGAGATGCATTCTGTCTCCTAGAGATGAATGTAGTTTGGTGTGAAACATGCAAATCAATCCTAGAACAACAGCAAAGGACCTTGTGAAGATGCTGGAGGACACAGGTACAAAAGTATCTATATCCACAGTAAAACGAGTCCTATATCGACATAACCTGAAAGGCCGCTCAGCAAGAAAGAAGGAACTTCTCCAAAACCACCATAAAAAAGCCAGACTATGGTTTGCAACTGCACATGGGGACAAAGATCGTACTTTTTGGAGAAATGTCCTCTGGTCTGATGAAACTAAAATAGAACCGTTTTGCCATAATGACCATCGTTATGTTTGGCTGAAAAGGGGGGAGGCTTGCAAGCCGAAGAACACCATCCCAACCGTCAAGCACAGGGGTGGCAGCATCATGTTGTGGGGGTGCTTTGCTGCAGGAGGGATTTGTGCACTTCACAAAATAGTTGTGGAAAATGGCTTATGGACAACAAAGTCAAGGTATTGGAATGGCCATCACAAAGCCCTGACCTCAATCCTATGGAAAATGTGTGGGCAGAACTGAAAAAGCGTGTGCGAGCAAGGAGGCCTACAAACCTGACTCAGTTACACCAGCTCTGTCAGGAGGCCAAAATTCACCCAACTTATTGTGGGAAGCTTGTGGAAGGCTACCTGAAACGTTTGACGTTTAAATTGTTTAAGGCAATACACCCAATTAGTATTTGGTAGCATGTAAACTTCTGACCCACTGGGAATGTGATGAAAGAAATCTTTCTACTATTTTTCTGACATTTCACATTCTTAAAATAAAGTGGTGATCCTAACTGACCTAACACAGGGAATGTTTACTAGGATTAAATGTCAGGAATTGTGAAAAACTGAGTTTAAATGTATTTCGCTAAGGTGTATGTAAACTTCTGACTTCAACTGTACATGGCATGCCGTAATCTGAGGGACAGGCGTCCAGCAGTTCTGAGAGTGCTACAGGATATCACACCTATCTTTCTCAGATCGAAATGTAAATCTTAGGGCTTTTGGTTACCTTTTGTAAAGTGCTTAGTGATGGCAAATGTGTTTCTGACATCCAATCAAGCTCTCTTGACCTAGCAAGGGTTGTGGATCTAGTAGGTGCCCTTATAGACATGACAGGACTACAGAAGTGAGGGTTATTTTGGATAACTATGGAAAGAGGTTGAAGAGATTGTACGCTTATTTTGCAGTGCTCAGCAAAGTGTGTAAAAGAACCTAAAAAAAAAACAATTTCACGACTCATTGATAAGCACTGTAGGACAGAAATGGTGAACATCAGGTGCTTGACAGTCTCAGCTGAGCTGCAGAGGCATTTTTCAAAGAAGAACTGCGAGAACGCAAGGGGTCCACAGTCTCTCAACCCAAAGAGTACAACATTCTTGAATGAGAATCCTCCGTTTGCCTTTGCTCAGACCTTTGAGTAAGATTGAGGACCTCAAACATGAGGTTCATCAAACCAAGCGGCTTCTTGATTGTGGAGAAAGAAAAGTGGAAAGGGACAGACCGTCTACTTTCTTGGACTTCGTTGTGTTTCTGGAACCTTATAAAGGAGGTCTTCCATAAGCCATTTCGGCTTTGTAAGATTTCTGTTGTTAAACCAGTCAGCAGTGCTTCTTGCGAGAGAAACTTCTCAGCATTAAAACTGGTGGTTAGGTTAGGTCACCTAGGAATTCTCAGTGTTGAGTCGAAGAGGGAACGCTCTCTCAACATGGATGAGGTTGTGAAACATTTTGCCAGTTGTCACCAGAACCGCAGAATTATGCTGTTTTAAATCTACCTAGGATAATTTGGCACCTAATCATGACCAGAGGGACTGCCAAAAACCTGCACTGTGTACTAGCTAGTACACTGACATTCTAAAATGATAAATCCAAAGGGTAACATGTCACACAGATTTAATTTGGTCTTGATTAGGTCAATTCTAAAACTTTTCTTTGCTATTAGCTAACACACACACACAAAAGTTTGTAATATTGATTGACACCAAAATTATTTTTAAAAGTCGATTTTTGCTTGATACCTGGCATATTAAATTGTCAATGTACTTTTTTTGTAAATAAACTATGCAATTTATCTCCTTGGTGTTTGAGCTTTATGTTCTGAAAATATTTTGGATGTTCAACACTAAAAGACCCAGATTATATATTCATGAAAACAGAGTGACCCAAGTCTCTCCAGTATGTGAGAGTGAGAGAGAAATTGAGCTGCAGTTCCGAGGAAGAGACACTGACTATAACTAGTACGTTAAAGAATTCTAGTGAAGTAACCCTTCTGGACCACACCATCTGCCACATTGAAGAACTCTGGGTTAAGTGAATTATCACTTCTACCTCTAATCAGCAATCATAGGATTCATTCATGCTCCTTAGATGCCAGGTTAAGGTTACACACCAATTTTCTGTCATGGTCTATGGACCCCCTGAAGCAGTCTTGACCACCCCCTGGCCGTCCCATGTATAAAACTCTAGTTTCAGTCAAGCTCTTCCACACCGATCTCCACAAACCATTTCTGTATGGACCTCACTTTGTGCACAGGGGCATCGTCGTGTTGAAAACAGGAAAGGGCCCTCCCCAAACAGTTGGCACAAAATTGGAAGCACAGAATGTCATTGTATGCTGTAGCGTTAGTTCCAGTGATGGGAAATCTTAAGGGACATAGACCAAACCATGAAAAACAGCCCTTGGCCATTATTCCTCTTCCACCTAACTTTACAGGTGAGACTATGCATTTGGGAAGGTAGCGTTCTGCTGGCATCCACCAAACCCAGTTGTGTCTGTCGGATTGCATTTCCACTGCTCGAGAGTCCAATGGCGGCGAGCTTTACACCACTCCAGCCGACACTTGGCATTGCACATGGCATTTTTAGGATTGTGTGCAGCTGCATGGCCACGGAAACCCATTTAAAACCTCTACAGGATCGGTGTGTCCCCCACGGGACGTTTGAGCTAACGTAGGCTAATGTGATTAACATGAGGTTGTAAGTACAAAACAAATTCACAGGACAGACACATCTAATATGGGCAGAAAGCTTAAATTCTTGTTAAATCTAACTGCACTGTCCAATTTACATTAGCTATTACAGTGAAATAATACCATGCTATTGTTTGTGGAAAGTCACAGAGCCCTTCGGTAAAGCCATTCTACTGCCAAAGTTTGTCTATGGAGATTGCATGACTGTGTGCTCGATTTTCTACACCTTTCAGGAACAGGTGAGGCTGAAATAGCCAAATCCACTAATTTGAAGCTGTGTCCACATACTTTTGTATATATAATGTACATGTTTTTTTATAACGGAATTTGAAGGCACAAGGCAAGGTTTATTAAAATCTTAGAAGGCAGAAAATTATCTAACTACATTTAAGTGTTGATATCATTTGGCAGGGATCTTTAACATTATTGTCTTTATGTATTTTTAACACATTTAAAAATAGATATTTTCCAAGACCCTTTTTCCATCTGTTTGACAAGAAATCAAAGCCTTTGCTTATCCCTAATTTTTTGGATGGAAAATGGTTGGAAAAAAAAAAAATATATATATATATATATGCCTTAATTTCTGAAAAATATTGACTCAGATTTCATTTGATACCCAATTTGACATGGTCCTATTAACTTCACAATTTGGTGATCGTGGGTCCTTTTACATGGAAATTACCATACTTTAGATCTAGTGAAACGGAATACAGTAACATGGAAAACACTCAAACCCTGAGATTACTTTTAGTACACAAGAGATGCCTTCACTCTCAATATCCCCCTCTCTGCATTGCTGGTTATTTGGTAGGAGTATTTTCTCCAATGACCTATTTTGGCATTGCTTGCTTGTGCATTAGCCAAGTCTCTGTAGACTGCATTTGGCCAACCATGTGTTAATGTGACATCCTGACACAGTGGGCTTTAGACTGTCCCTTGTGTGTTGTAGGCCAGATCACAGTAACATACTGTTGGTAATAACTGAATTCCAAATAGACCCTAGCCCATCCGATTTGGAATTCAGCATCTGAATCAGTCACCCTCCAGCTATTCACCCCACTTACCATTCCCTCTGCCTACCCTGTCCTTGGCTACTATAGAAAAAAGAAAGCAAACAAATAAACGTGACAATGATTCAACAATGAACCATTCGTGGTAAATCAGTGAAGTATGAAGATAATGATCTGAGCCCTCCCCCTACGGCCCCGTCGACCCTCCATCCTGAGTGATTGTCCATGTGGCAAAGCCTCGTCTTCTCTGACCTGCTAGAGTTTCAGGGAGCTACTGACAATCCTCTCATAGTAGTTATATTACAATACATTGTGTGTTATAAACTGTCAATGGAAATGGACACTGTCTTTTTAAGTCATACAGGACTGGATTGCAGTTTCATATCATCTGGCTGAAGCGTTGGATCTTAATGAAGACTTGCTTTTATCAAAACAGAAGTGTGTATTTTACCTTTCTAAAATAAAGCCGCATTAAAATAAGTCCACACCAGGGATGAGCAACTGATAGCTCCATTTTGTATGCCCGTGGATCAATATTTATATACATTACCAGTCAAAAGATTTAGAACACCTTCTCAATCAAGGGTTTCTTTATTTTTTTTTACTATTTTCTACATTGTAGAATAATAGTGAAGACATCAAAACTATGAAATAACACATATGGGAATCATGTAGTAACCAAAAAAGTTATATAAATAATATACATTTCAAATAGCCACCTTTTGCCTTGATGACAGCTTTGCACACTCTTGGCATTCTCTCAACCAGCTTCACCTGGAATGCTTTTCCATCAGTCTTAAAAGGAGTTCTCAAATATGCAGAGCACTTGTTGGCTGCTTTTCTTTCACTCTTTGGTCCGACTCATCCCAAACCATCTCAATTTTGCGACCTGCGTCCAGGACAGTGGAGACAGGTGGTACAAGGGGACAACAGCTTCCTGGACCCAAGAAACATGTCGGCAGACGTCTATAGCAACTCTTGTTGCCCTAGACATATGCAACAACCTCAAGGTCTACTTCCTCACACCAGCTGGTTGAGTGTCTTTTCAGGATGCTGCTATAACGTGTGCCACACTACAGTACATGTTTAAATGTTGGAGTGTGGTTTGTAAAGCATGTGCGCACATATGTTCTCTTCCTCTGGTTGACGACTGTTTATATATGTCATGTGAGCTACACACTTGCTTTTGCCGTTTTTCTTATTCACACTTTACAAAATCACAAGACTACTATAATTAGTCACACCAAAGGATTCTCAACCGTCTTCCTCTTTCAGCCACTGGAGCTGGGAGATGGGGCGGAGGTTGATGAAGTTGCAGGGCAGAGAGCAAGCCTGGACGGTGCGTTGGTGAGAAGGGCTTGGGCATTGGGGAGAGGGGCCGGGGAGGTGATGAACCAGGCCGGGGAAAATAATGAACCACCAGTAGACAGGCACTCGCCGCTCAGCTCTGTCTCTGGGCTGTCCAAAAACACAACAACCCCCCCCCTGCAGATGGTGAATACATTGCGAGCAATCTTACACCATATGCATGGGCTCCTTTAAGTTAAAATGCTTACTCAAAAGAACTGATTTCGTAAACATCGCAATCTAATTAGCACACACCACAGGTGTCACCTTAATTGGGGCTTGTGTTAATGGCTGGAGCGGAATTAGTGGAATAGTATCAAATACAGCAAACGCATGTTTCAGGTAAACACGAAGCCAATCAAGTTGTCGAAAAAAAATCTGTGGGACTCAAACACCAGCGGCATTCCCCATCATCTCCTTCACCCTTTTCAGAATGCCAACATATCAGTCCCGAATCTTTCTCCAGACTTCCTTGATCTCACTATGGGTGTTCAAATTTCATATTGTTGTATTCGGCCAAGCACGCAAAAGACCACATCTAAGGTATTGTTTAACCCTACTAGCTCGCGCAGACGCTCCTCAAAACTGGACATCGACAATTGCGCTCATAGCAAATCTTGAAATAAATATTGCAAGTAGTAGCATGTCCCACATTGTTTGCGTGTTTATACCAGAAGAGATACTGGAAAATGTGATGTAAACATAGATGTGGGGCTTGCAAAACTCACTTTCCAGGTAGAAAAATCAAATCTAATTCAAATGCTGGAACGTATTACAAGGAGACGCACGCCACTTGTGACTAAAAACTATATTACATCACGCACTATGCTCTGTAGGGTCCCCTTCCGTAGGGTATAAATCGGCCTTGACCCTAAACCTAACCTGTTTCCCGAAACCTAACTTTAACCTCTAACCAGGGGTGAAAGTAGATTTCTTCTGGGTATGGGACCTTGTGTGTGCACATACTTGCATGAAAACATTTTATGGGCCTAATCATAGAATTACATATAGAATTCCTATTAATTTACATCTAAGAGGTGTAGTAGTAAAGATTTGTCATTTAAGTTAAAATATATTACCTTTTAATCTGACTTGTGCTGCATGAACACAGTCAACAACAAGCTATAGGATACGAATGAATAAATGTTAACCTATTTTTCTGGAAATTGTCTTTCAGCAAGCCTGCCTCTCCTCCACCAGTACATGAACCAGTAAAAATGGAAGAGGCTCTAGAGTCTAGACAATCCTATCCAGCAATCAGGGCTGTGTATGCAAATACAAACATTTGCATCAACATGCCCACACGATGAGACTGAGCATTTCAATGACAAAAGCAGGCTCAGGGAAATAAAAAATAAAAAAAAGTGTTTAGAGTGATGATTTAAAAATACAATTGAAAACACTGCATGTGGGCTTTAAGTTCCAGGATGTCATACTCATTTAGACTTTTCATTTAGTAGAATTCGCTGCACATTGAGGAAGAGAATCGTCAGAGAGTTTCTAAACCCAGAGACCCAACATTACGAGACTTCCGGGAATGCCTATGAATCAGACTCCGCATACCAGACCAGGGAGTGGGGTATGAAAAGTAAATGAGAGAAGTAAACAAATTAATTGTTAAATTTTTCCCTAAGTCTAAAGGTACAACCTAGATTCGAGCCAATGTTAAGTAGCTGAACATGTTACTTACTAAAACCTTGTGACAAAGTCATTTTTGTCAAAAACAACTTTTTTTGTCAAAAACAATCGAAGGACTGTCTTTGATTTGATGGCCTACATATGCTCAGTTCGGCACAAGACGACGGTTAGAACTGATGTGTTTTGTTTCTGCGCATGACTTCGCTTACAAGCGTGATCATCGATTCCTATTGGAGAAGCAGGTTTCTACATACAGTTGAAGTCAGAAGTTTACATAGAACTCAGCCAAATACATTTAAACTCAGTTTCAAAATTACTGACATTTAATCCTAATAACAATTCCCTGTTTTACGTCAGTTAGAATCACCACTTTATTTTAAGAATGTGAAATGTCAGGATAATAGTAGAGAGAAAGATTTCAGCTTTTATTTCTTTCATCACATTCCCAGTGGGTCAGAAGTTTACCTACACTCAATTAGTATTTGGTAGCATTGCCTTTAAATTGTTTAACTTGGGTAAAACGTTTCAGGTAGCCTTCCACAGTAAGTTGGATGAATTTTGGCCCATTCCTCCTGACCGAGCTGGTGTAACTGAGTCAGGTTTGTAGGCCTCCTTGCTCGCACACGCTTTTTCAGTTCTGCCCACACATTATCCATAGGATTGAGGTCAGGGCTTTGTGATGGCCATTCCAATACATTGTCTTTGTTGTCCTTAAGCCATTTTGCCACAACTTTGGAAGTATGCTTGGGGTCATTGTCCATTTGGAAAACCCATTTGCGACCAAGCTTTAACATCCTGACTGATGTCTTGAGATGTTGCTTCAATATATACACAATTTTTCTCCCTCATGATGCTATCTATTTTGTGAAGTGCACTAATCCCTCCTGCAGAAAAAGCACCCCCACAACATGATGCTGCCACCCCTGTGCTTCACAGTTGGGATGGTGTTCCTCGGCTTGCAAGCCTCCCCCTTTTACAGCCAAACATAACGATGGTCATTATGGCCAAACGGTTCTATTTTAGTGTCATCAGACCAGAGGACATTTTTCCAAAAAGTGTCCCCATGTGCAGTTGCAAACTGTAGTCTGGCTTTTTTATGGCAGTTTTGGAGCAGTGGCTTCTTCCTTTCTGAGTGGCCTTTCAGGTTGTGTCGATATAGGACTCATTTTACTGTGGATATAGATACTTTTGTACCTGTGTCCTCCAGCATCTTCACAAGGTGCTTTTCAGTGGTTCTGGGATTGATTTGCACTTTTCAGACAAAAGTACGTTCATTTCTAGGAGACAGAACGCGTCTCCTTCCTGAGCGGTATGACGGCTGCATCGTCCCATGGTGTTTATACTTGCACACTACTGTTTGTACAGATAAACGTGGTACCTTCAGACGTTTGGAAATTGCTCCCAAGGATGAACCAGACTTGTGGAGGTCTACAATTTTTTTTCTGAGGTCTTGGCTGATTTATTTTGATTTTCCCATGATGTCAAGCAAAGAGGCACTGAGTTTGAAGGTAGGACTTGAAATACATCCACAGGTACACCTCCAATTGACTCAAATGATGTCAATTAGCCAATCAGAAGCTTCTAAAGCCATGACATAATGTTCTGGAATTTTCCAAGCTGTTTAAAGGCACAGTCAAGTTAATGTAAACTTCTGATCCACTGGAATGTGATACAGTGAATTATATGTGAAATAGTCTGTCTGTAAACAATTGCTGGAAAAATAACTTGTCATGCACAAAGTAGATGTCCTAACCGACTTGCCAAAACTATATTTTGTTAACAAGAATTTTGTGGAGTGGTTGAAAAACAAGTTTTAATGACTCCAACCTAAGTGTATGTAAACTTCCGACTTAGTGTGTAGTACAATTAGTACACAGTTTTAGTAAGTAGTAGGCAAGAAAGATTTCAGACAAGGCCAATCAAAAGGCTACTTTTGCACGTTCGTCAACTAAAAATAATTCCAGCATCCAAACAATGCACTGTGCACCTGCCATTTGATTAATGTACAGATACATCTGTTACGAATGGTGACGACGCGTAATTATTTTGTTGTTGCCTGTTTTGCATGTTATTTTGGCATTAATTCCAGTCACATATCAGTTTGCAAACAATGTAAAAACAGTGTTCCATCACTCATGTCACCGCAGAATCTACAGGGAGAGCAAGGCAGTTCAAGCTCCCTTGGGTGCTGTCATAGATTTACATTAGAAGTGCCCATCCAAGAAGGTTGAAGGTCATTGGCCACAGATAAATGATGTCAAATCACGTTATATCTACCGTAGCTTTGATTGGACTGATCATGTCAACATCATATTTTCTAAATCTTAGCCATCAAGCAGTCATCATTGTGAATCAAGTCGACAATCTACTGGCAAATCCTTTTCAATCCTTGTCATATTAAGAGAAATTATAGATAAACGGTATCGGTGCTCATCGGCGATTGGACATTAACATTACACAGCAAGTTGGAAATCGCAAATTCAACAATGAGTAGTATGGAAGGAATCTGTGGCGAACTGCAAGCGTTGCAAAGCAATCACTATTTTGCTTCCCCTGCCTGCTATTCGGTGGAAAGGGTGTGAAGTCTGGGTTCAAGGATTTAAAACATCGGTCTGAAAAGGTCTCTTTTCCAAGCTTAAAAGGATAAACATTCTCTCACACACAGTCACCCTGGCCCAGAAAAGGTTGAATATACTGGCCATGCTGTCAATCCAAGCATGATTTCTGCCGTGTTCAATACAACTGGAAAATCTCAGACTTCAGTGAGTTCAACACAACTGGGAACTCTGGGGGGGGAATGCCAGATTCTGATAACCAAACAGCATTTTTTTACCCCTTTTTCTCAACGATTTCTGTGGTATCCAATTGGTAGTTGCAGTCTTATCCCATCGCTGCAACTCCCCGTACGGACTCGGGAGAGGCGGGAGCCGTCCGTCCTCCAAAACACAACCCAGCCACAATGCCCGCTTAACCCGGAAGCCAGCTGCACCATTGTGTCGGAGGAAACACCCTACACCTGTCGACCATGTCAGTGTGCATTGCGCCAGGCCCATCACAAGAGTGCACGATGGGACAAGAACATGCCTGCTGGCCAAACCCTCCCCTAACCCTTGAGGACGCTGGGCCAATTGTGCACTGCCCCATGAGTCTTACAGTCGTGGCAGGCTGCGACAGAGCCTAGACTCGAACCAGGATCTCTAGTTGCACAGTGATGCAGTGACTTAGACCACTGCACCACTTGGGAGGCCCCCTGATGAGAAGATTTGCACACAACAACCGCCGCACCACGTTCCTGTTCAATTGAGCACAGCACAGCAAGGTGAGTCCAAAAATGTCTAGTATGCTGCTGCATAAATTATGTAATATACCAGGGAGATATGTATACTGTCGCTAAGAAAGTAATACTATGTGTATGTTGTGTAGTAAGCTGTTAGTAGCCCATCTCACCCTAAAAAGTTGGTCCCTTTCTCCCTCAGAACTTAGCCTACTGTTCTGACTTGGTGGTGCACATGTAGCCTATAGCCTGTTTTATAGAAATGTCATCATTGAATATTTTAAAAGCTTTCTTTGTCTGCTTATATACCCCTTTTATTTATCCTATGGTCCTGACTTGGTGTACACGGATAATAACGTCAATACAGCCAATGTCCACACTGTATTTCTGATAAATTTCATGTTATTTTAAGGGACAAATGTTTTTGCTTTTCTTTCACATTTTTAAGCGACCCCAAACTTTTGAACAGTAGTGTATATAAAAGTGGATCCTCATGATTGTAATTTCCTTTTTAGATCACATAGGCCTAATAATAATAAATTACTTCAAATGGTGGGCTAACAGAGACACTCTCTCTCATATTTTGACATTCGTTATTATTTCAAGAGAATGAGGTTCTAATTGACTACTGTAAACAAATCCACAAGTCAGCATTGGTAAGGAAACCCTCCATGGTGCTGAAAGGAAAGCTCTGCTATTGGGACAGCTTTATGTAGGCCCTAACAGTTTGGGGCAATGTGTGTCCAAGTTATAGTCAAATCTAATTTTATTTGTCACATGCGCCAAATACAACAGGTGCTTACTTACAAGCACTTAACCAACAATGCAGTTAAGAAAAATAAGTGTTAATTAAGAAACTGTTTTTTAAATTATAATTACAGAGCAGAAGTAAAATAACAATATAAATAAATAATAAAATAACAATAGCGAGGCTATATACAGCTGGTACAGTCAGCCACCAATTGTGCAAGTTCTCCTACTTAAAAAGATGAGGCATGTAATTTTCATCATAGGTACACTTCAACTATGACAGACAAAATAAGAAAGAAAATCCAGAAAAATCACATTGTAGGATTTTTTATGAATTTATTTGCAAATTATGGTGAAAAATAAGTATTTGATCACCTACAAACAAGCAAGATTTCTGGCTCTCACAGACCTGTAACTTCTTCTTTAAGAGGCTCCTCTGTCCTTCACTCGTTACCTGTATTAATGGCACCTGTTTGAACTTGTTATCAGTATAAAAGACACCTGTCCACAACCTCAAACAGTCACACTCCAAACTCCACTATGGACAAGACCAAAGAGCTGTCAAAGGACACCAGAAAACAAAATTGTAGACCTGCACCAGGCTGGGAAGACTGAATCTGCAATAGGTAAGCAGCTTGGTTTGAAGAAATCAACTGTGGGAGCAATTATTAGGAAATGGAAGACATACAAGACCACTGATAATCTCCCTCGATCTGGGGCTCCACGCAAGATCTCACCCCGTGAGGTCAAAATGATCACAAGAACGGTGAGCAAAAATCCCAGAACCACACGGAGGGACCTAGTGAATGACCTGCAGAGAGCTGGGACCAAAGTAACAAAGCCTACCATCAGTAACACACTACGCCGCCAGGGACTCAAATCCTGCAGTGCCAGACGTCTCCCCCTGCTTAAGCCAGTACATGTCCAGGCCCGTCTGAAGTTTGCTAGAGAGCATTTGGATGATCCAGAAGAATATGTCATATGGTCAGATGAAACCAAAACAGAACTTTTTGGTCAAAACTAAACTCGTCGTGTTTGGAGGACAAAGAATGCTGAGTTGCATCCAAAGAACATCATACCTACTGTGAAGCATGGGGGTGGAAACATCATGCTTTGGGGCTGTTTTTCTGCAAAGGGACCAGGACAACTGATCCGTGTAAAGGAAAGAATGGAGCCATGTATCGTGAGATTTTGAGTGAACACCTCCTTCCATCAGCAAGGGCATTGAAGATGAAACGTGGCTGGGTCTTTCAGCATGACAATGATCCCAAACACACCGCCCGGGCAACGAAGGAGTGGCTTCGTCTGAAGCATTTCAAGGTCCTGGAGTGGCCTAGCCAGTCTCCAAATCTCAACCCCATAGAAAATCTTTTGAGGGAGTTGAAAGTCCGTGTTGCCCAGCAACAGCCCCAAAACATCACTGCTCTAGAGGAGATCTGCATGGAGGAATGGGCCAAAATACCAGCAACAGTGTGTGAAAATCTTGTGAAGACTTACAGAAAACGGTTGACCTCTGTCATTACCAACAAAGGGTATATAACAAAGTATTGAGAAACTTTTGCCATTGACCAAATACTTATTTTCCACCATAATTTGCAAATAAATTCATTAAAAATCCTACAATGTGATTTTCTGGATTTTTTTCTCATTTTGTCTGTCATAGTTGAAGTATACCTATGATGAAAATTACAGGCCTCTCATCTTTTTAAGTAGGAGAACCTGCACAATTGGTGGCTGACTAAATACTTTTTTGCCCCACTGTAGTCTGTGCGGGGGAACCGGTTAGTTGAGGCAATTTGCACATGTAGGTTATTAAAGTGACTATGCATAGATAATTAACAGAGAGTATCAGAGGTGTAAAATATGTGGTGGGGGGGGGGGGGTGGCAATGCAAATAGTCTGGGTAGCCATTTGTTTAGCTGTTCAAGAGACTTATGCCTGGAAGCTTTTAAGAAGCCTTTTGGACCTAGACTTGGCACTCCGGTACCGCATGCAGAGACCAGTCTGACTAGGGTGGCTGGAGTCTTTTTGGGACTTCCTCTGATACCGCCTGGTAGAGAGGTCCTGGATAGCAGGAATCTTGGCCCCAGTGATTTACTGGGTAGTAAGCATTACCCTCTGTAGAGCCTTGCGGTCGGGAGGCCAAGCAGTTGCCAAACCAGGCAGTGATGCAACCAGTCAGGATGCTCTCGATTTTGCAGCTGTAAAACCTTTTGAGGATCTGAGGACCCATGCCAAATCTTTTTAGTCTCCTGAGAGGGAAAGGGCTTTGTTGTGCCCTCTTCACGACTGTCTTGTTTGTAAGTTTGTATCATGATAGTTTGTTGTTGAAATTCCTTGGTGTCCACATCAAGCTCTCAACCTACTCCACTACAGCCCCGTCAATGAGAATGGGGGCGTGCTCGGTCCTCCTTTTCCTGTAGTCCACAATCATCTCCTTTGTCTTGATCACGTTGAGAGAGAAGTTTTAGTCCTGACATCACATGAGCAGGTCTCTGACCTCCTCCCTACATGGTGTCCCATCGTTGTTGGTGATTAGTCTTACCACTGTTGTTTCATCAGCAAACTTGATGACGGTATTAGAGTTGTGCCTGGCCATGCAGTCATGAGTGAACAGGGAGTACAGGAGGGGACAGAGCATGTACCCCTGAGGGGCCCTTGTGACCAGGATCAGCGTGGCAGATGTGTTGACCTTACCACCTGGGGGTTGCCCATCAGGAAGTCCAGGATCCAGTCGCAGAAGGAGGTGTTTAGTCCCAGGGTCCTTAATGATGAGCATTGAGGACACTATGGTGTTGAACACTGAGCTTTGTTCCATGAATAGCATTCTCAGTCAGGGACAGGTTGAAAATGTCAGTGAAGACACCAGTTGGTCAGCGCATGCTCAGAGTACACGTCCTGGTAATTCGTCTGGCCCTGCGGCCTTGTGAATGTTTGTTTAAAAGGTCATACATCGGCTACGTGTGATCACACAGTTGTCCGGAACAGCTGATGCTCTCATGCATGTTTCAGTGTTACTTTCCTCGAAGCAAGTATAGAAGTAATTTAGCTTGTCTGGTAGGTTTGGATCACTGGGCAGCTCTCGGCTGTGCTTCCCTTCGTAGTCTGTAATGGTTTGCAAGCCCTTATTGTCACGCCTTGGTCATTATATTTTGTGTTTTTGGTATATGTTTGGGTAAGCCAGGGTGTGACATGGGTTTATATGTTGTGTTTCGTATTGGGGTTTGTAGTAATTGGGATTGTGTTGATTAGGGGTGTGTCTAGTTAGGCTTGGCTGCCTGAGGCGATTCTCAATTGGAGTCAGCTGCTTATCGTTGTCTCTGATTGGGAACCGTATTTAGGTAGCCTGAGTTCGCGTTGTATTTTGTGGGCGTTTGTCCTGTCTCTGTGTTATAGTCACCAGATAGGCTGTATTAGTTTCACGTTCCGTTTGTTGTTTTGCTTAGTATGTTATTGAGTTATTTCATGTACGCATTCTTTCATTAAAGTCATGAGTAACCTACACGCTGCATTTCGGTCCGACTCTCTTTCCACAAACGAAGAACGCCGTTACAGAAACACCCACCACTCACGGACCGAGCAGCGTGTGAACTGGCAGGATCTGAAGGAGGACGTTATGGACAGCAGAAGCATGGAGTATACTACGTGGGAAGAAATCGACAGGTGGGCGGCCGACCCAGAGCGAGTGCAGGAGCCCGCCTGGGATTCCCTACAGCAATGCGAAGAGGGCTATAGACGTATGGAGTCGAAAAGGAAAGCACGGAGGCGCAGAGCGAAAACCGAAAGTAACGGGGGAGAGCGCAGAGAGAGAGTGGCTGAGTCAGGAGTCCGACCTGAGCCTACTCTCCCTGTTAATTGTGAGGAGCAGCAATATAAGGACTTCTGGTCTTGGGAGAGGATATTAGACGGAAAAGGACCCTGGGCGCAGCCGGGAGAATATCGCTGTCCCAAGGAAGAAGCAGAGGCAGCCGGAGATAGGAGCCGACGATACGAGGGAACAAGGTTGGCAAGGAAGCCCGTAAAGCAACCCCAAAAAATTATTGGGGGGGGGCTAGAAGGGAGAATAGTTATGCCAGGTAGGAAACCTGCGCATACTCCCTGTGCTCACCGTTGGGCTAGAGAGACCGGGCAGGCACCGTGTTATGCTATGGAGCGCACGGTGTTTCCAGTGCGGGTGCAGAGCCAGGTGCGGCACATACCAGCCCTTCCTATTGGCCGGGCTAGAGTGGGCATCGAGCCAGGTAAGCTTGGGCAGGCTCGGTGCTCAAGAGCTCCGGTGCGCCTGCACGGTCCGGTCTATCCTAAGCCACCTCCACACACCAGTCCTCCGGTAGCAGCTCCCCGCACCAGGCTTCCTGTGCGTGTCCTCGATCCAATACCACCAGTTCCAGCACCACGCACCAGGCCTTCAGTGCGCCTCGCCTGTTCAGCACAGCCAGAGCCTTCCTTCCCTTCTACGCTGTCGGAGTCTCCCGTCTGTTCAGCGCAGCCAGAGCCTGTATCCTCTCCTGCGCTGCCGGAGCCTCCTGCCTGTTCGGAGCAGCCTGAGCTGCCAGTCTGCAGAGATCTGTCAGCGCCGCCAGTGCTCCCAGTCTGCCCAGCGTCGCCAGTCTGCCCAGCGCCGCCAGTGCTCCCCGTCTGCCCAGCGCCGCCAGTCAGCCCAGCGCCGCCAGAGCCCCCAGTCTGCCCAGCGCCGCCAGTCAGCCCAGCGCCGCCAGTCTGCCCAGCGTCGCCAGTCTGCCCAGCGTCGCCAGTCTGCCCAGCGTCGCCAGTCTGCCAGGATCCGCCAGAAGTGCCAGTCTGCCAGGATCCGCCAGAAGTGCCAGTCTGCCAGGATCCGCCAGAAGTGCCAGTCTGCCAGGATCCGCCAGAAGTGCCAGTCTGCCAGAAGTGCCAGTCCGCCAGAAGTGCCAGTCTGCCAGGATCCGCCAGAAGTGCCAGTCTGCCAGGATCCGCCAGAAGTGCCAGTCTGCCAGGATCCGCCAGAAGTGCCAGTCTGCCAGGATCCGCCAGAAGTGCCAGTCTGCCAGGATCCGCCAGAGGTGCCAGTCTGCCAGGATCCGCCAGAAGTGCCAGTCAGCCAGGATCTGCCAGTCTGCAGAGAGCTGTCAGCCTGCATGGAGCAGTCAGAGCTGTCAGTCTGCATAGAGCAGCTAGATCCGCCAGCCAGCCAGGAGTTACCGGAGCCTACTACCTGTCTGAGCTTCATCTCAGTACTGGGCGTCCTCTCAGTACTGGGCGTCCTCTCAGTACTGGGCGTCCTCTCAGTACTGGGCTGCCCCTCTGTCCCGAGACGCCCCTCTGTCCCGAGACGCCCCTCTGTCCCGAGACGCCCCTCTGTCCCGAGCTGCCCCTCAGTCCCGAGCTGCCCCTCAGTCCCGAGCTGCCCCTCAGTCCCGAGCTGCCCCTCAGTCCCGAGCTGCCCCTCAGTTATGTGGGGATCAGGGTGAGGACTATTAGGCCATGGTCGGCGGAGAAGGTGGATTATCCCAGGACGCGAAGGGGAGGAACTAGGACATTCATGGAGTGGGGTCCACGTCCCGAGCCAGAACCGCCACCATGGACAGACGCCCACCCGGACCCTCCCTATGCTCTTGAGGTGCGTCCCGGAGTCCGCACCTTAGGGGGGGGGGGGGTTCTGTCACGCCTTGGTCATTATATTTTGTGTTTTTGGTATATGTTTGGGTAAGCCAGGGTGTGACATGGGTTTATATGTTGTGTTTCGTATTGGGGTTTGTAGTAATTGGGATTGTGTTGATTAGGGGTGTGTCTAGTTAGGCTTGGCTGCCTGAGGCGATTCTCAATTGGAGTCAGCTGCTTATCGTTGTCTCTGATTGGGAACCGTATTTAGGTAGCCTGAGTTCGCGTTGTATTTTGTGGGTGTTTGTCCTGTCTCTGTGTTATAGTCACCAGATAGGCTGTATTAGTTTCACGTTCCGTTTGTTGTTTTGCTTAGTATGTTATTGAGTTATTTCATGTACGCATTCTTTCATTAAAGTCATGAGTAACCTACACGCTGCATTTCGGTCCGACTCTCTTTCCACAAACGAAGAACGCCGTTACACTTATAAGCTTCCGGGTTAGAGTCCCGCTTCTTGAAAGCTGCAGCTCAAGCCTTTAGCTCAGTGCGGATGCTGCTTGTAATCCATTGCTTCGGGTTGGGGTATGTACGTACAGTCACTGTGGGGATGACATCAATTAATTTATTAACGAAGCCTGTGACTGATGTGGTGTACTCAACGAAATCGGAAGAATTCCAGACCATATTCCAGTCTGTGCTAGCAAAACAGTCCTGTAGCTTAGCATCTGCTTCATCTGACCACTTTTTCATTGACCGAATCAGTGGTGCTTCCTGCTTTAGTTTTTGCTTGTAAGCAGGAAGATAGCGTTATGATCAGATTTGCCAAATGGAGGGAGATCTTTGCAAGTGTCTCTGTGTGTGGAGTAAAGGTGGTCTAGAGTTTTTCCCCCTCTAATTGCACATTTCACATGCTGGTAGAAATGAGGTAAACGGATTTAAGTTTCCCTGCATTAAAGTTCCCAGGCCACTGGGAGCGCCTGCTTCTGGATGAGCGTTTTACTGTTTTCTTATGGGCGTATAGAGCTCGTTGAGTTTGGTCTTAGTGCCAGCATCGGTTTGTTGTGGTAAATAGACAGCTACGAAGAATATAGATGAAGACTCTTGGTTAATAGTGTAGTCTACAGCTTATCATGAGATACTCTACCTCGGGTGAGCAAAACCTCAAGACTTCCTTAAATGTTGTGCACCAGCTGTCTTACCAGAGACTGGTGTTCTTTTAGAAAAAGCAAAAAAAAGCGTAAACCCGCAAACCGTATGTTATTCGTTCAGCCATTACTTGGTGAAACATAAGATATTACAGTTTAATGTCCCAATGGTAGGATATACGTTCTGGTAGTTAGTCTATTTTATTATCCAATGATTGTACGTTGGCTAATAGGACCGATGGTAAAGACAGATTACCCATTCGCCGTCGGAGCCTTACAAGGCACCCAGACATACATCCCCTATTTCCCCGTCTCTTTCTCCTGCAACTGACGGGGATGTGGGCCTTGTCAGGTGTCTTGGAGTAAATCCTTCGCATCCGACTCGTTAAAGCAAAAATACTTTTTCCAGTACAGGGCGAGTAATCGGTGTCCTGATATCTAGAAGCTCTCTTCGGGTCATAAGAGACAGTGGCAGAAACATTACGTACAAAGTAAGTTACAAATAACGTGAAAAAAAAACACACAATAGCACAATTGGTTACAGGACTGTAAAACAGCAGCCATCTCCTCCAGCACTATTATAAGTGCAGTTAATGTATTGTTTAGTGTTGTGTAGTGGCTTCGGTGGCATGCATCCAAAACATTTGTGAGTTTGCCCCACCAAGTTTAATATGCTAAAATTGCCAATGGTTACGAAACACCAAAAAGTCTAATGACATTCAGTAAGTGTAGCCTGTGTCTACGCACGTCGGTCTCAGCCACTCATCTCTGCCTCATCTCTGGTAAAAAAAATGTCTGTGTTCTCGTCGATCCACACACAATTTGGGAGCTTAAACCACCCGTTTTCAAGTCCATTCGCTCATTTTTCATGCAACTGACATGCAGTAATGACAAGTAATAGTGTAATAGCATACAGTTTTCTTGGCATTTTGTTTAATATATTGTTGGCTCATGTTTGAACCAGTATGTCGTACCCCCACTATTTATTTTGTCAGTATGCCGTACCGGACCAGCTTACTTTCACAGACCGGCTTACACTGCCACTAACCCTAAACCCTAGCTTAGCTAATGATAGCCACCTAGCTAACGTTAGCTACAACAAATTCGTAACATATCATACATTATTGCAAATGTTTAACATATTTTATTAATTGGAATTCGTAACATGCACTACATGGCTGCACATAAGCCTAAGCCATGCACAATGCCAAGTGTCAGCTGGAGTGGTGTAAAGCTCACTGTCATTGGACTCCGGAGCAATGGAAACTGGTCCTCTGGAGTGATGAATCACGCTCCACAATCTGGCTGGATGAATCTGGGTTTGACAGATGGGCAGGTAGCATTCTCCTGACGAATGCATAGTGCTAACTGTAAAGTTTGGTGGATAATAAATAATGGTCTGGGGCTGTTTTTCATGGTTTGGGCTAGGCCACTTAGTTCCAGTGGCGAGAAATAATGCTACAGCATACAATGACATTCTAGACAATTCTGTGTTTCCAACTTTGTGGCAACAGTTTAGGGAAGGCCCTTTCCTTTCAGCATGACAATGCCCCCCTGCACAAAGCGAGGTCCAAACAGAAATGGTTTCTTGAGATCGGTGTGGAAGAACTTGACTGGCCTGCACAGAGCCCTGACTTCCACCCCATCTAAAACTTTAGGTATCAATTGGAACGCAGACTGCGAGCCTGGTCTAATCGCCCAACATCAGCGCCCGACCTCACTAATGCTTGTGGCTGAATGGAAGCAAGTCCCCGCAGCAATGTTCCAACATCTAGTGGTTCCTGTTATAGGAGCAAATGGGGTGAGGGGACCAACTCCATATTAATGCCCATGATTTTTGTAATGAGATGTTCAACGAGCAGTTGTCCCCATACTTTTGGCCGTGTAATGTATCACACGAATTTCAGGACAATAAATACATATTAAAAGAAGCATAACTATATCATAAACAATGGAGGCATATGAATGCAATTTTAATATGTTACATTGACCCCTGAACCCAGGTTGCAATTGAGAACCCAAGAGCCTCCCCCCCTAAAGGGGGAAAGAGAAATACCACTGCCCCAGAAAAACTGTTGATGGATTTCTGTGATTAAAGGCTCAAATCGCTGACACAGACATGACTATTTACCACTTAATGCCCCATTATCGATGTAAGTGGAAAATCAGCGGCAGTGCAAAATCAGATCTGGTGTCTTCAAAGTTGAACTCCATTGTTTAAGACGCAAATGAAAAAAAGGCCTCAGTTTAATTAAGTCAACATGTATTAAATCATTTCTATGGAGCCAATATCCACTGTCTGTGATTAAAGTTACACTGTGTCATAGGCTATGTGCACTCCAGAATGGCTGGGATTAAATAAATAGAGAATTAGGCATGGATATAAAATAGTTGATGTGCATAAATGATGTAGAGCTTTCCTATTAATATAATGAATATGTAAATATGGAATATTAAGTGTGCAAACATGTTCTTATCTTTGAACATGATAGAAGATAACGTTATATTGAAACCAGATAAATGTTAGATTGGTAATGGATCGAAAGCCATTCGAATTGTCCAACGAGGAACAATGGTAGATTACCAGATTATGACTTTACATATTTAACAAAAAAACTCGGACATACATTGAGCTGGAACTTCTCCTGGCTGATCTAAAAACCAGAAAGAACACTATTTCAGAATGCAATCACAGAGCAATAAGCCTGCGTCGCAAATTAAGAGAAAGGAGAAAGAGAGAGAGATATTCGACTAGAATGTACGGAGAAGTAGACTACGTCCTGGGAGACAAAATCTGGTTACCTTGCATGAGGTCGGTGATAGTTTTGGAATCTCCGGGAGTCATCGGTCTGGTTTGAGTTCAGTCGCAGATGAACCAAAGGATCGCACTTTTAAGCCCAGCAGTCGAATCTAGAAGATATAACTGTCCGTCACCCTTTCGCTCTCATTGAAGCGCACACCGGGAGCATCAGCCACTCTCATCACTAATTGATTTGAAGCCAGACATGGTGCAAACAGAGCCCTGATTTTATTTTTCAAAGAGCTTGGTTTGACTCCATCCCCTCTGCTTAGCAGCCACAAACACACCACTCTATCGGAACGTGCTAAGATTTGTGCCGAGCGCTGCCTTGAGTAGCACTGTGGAAGGAGGAGTCTTGTCAGGTGACCAGGTGAATCGCTGTTGTAGCCTACCAATTCAAAATTGCGATCTTTCAGAGGAGGCTGGTATGGTGAGCTATAGGAGGACGGGCTCATTGTAATGGCTGGAATGTAATGTTGGAATGGAGTCAAACATGTCGTTTCCATATGTTTGATGCATTCCATCAACTCCATTCCAGCCATTACAATGAGCCGGTCCTCCTATAGCTCCTTCCAACAGCCCTTCCTCTATCTTCATAAATGTAAACCATTTAGTCTACTATTAGGAGCTCTGAAGTAGAACTCATATATTATTGTAGGCTACTTAATAATGAGAATATACAGATTTTAGGCTACATTTTTCACTCTAGCCAAAGCGTAGACCAATATGTACTCTTAAGGAGCCTAATGTTACCGTTACTCTTTAAAGTCCCAGGACCTTATACAGTATGGTATTTTCAGAGGTAGACTGGCGCTGGCAGCCAAAACAGCCAAATACTAAAAAAGGTAGGGGGGTGGATCATAAAACCAGTCAGTATCTGGTGTGACCACAATTTGCCTCGTGAAGCACGACACATCTCCTTCACATAGAGTTGATCATGCTGTTGATTGTGGCCTGTGGAATGTTGTCCCACTCCTCTTCAATGGTTGTGCGAAGTTGCTGGATATTGGCGGGAACTGGAACACGCTGCCGTACACGTCCATCCAGAGCATACCAAACATGCACAGTGAGCAGCCAGGCCATGGAAGAACTGGGACATTTTCAGCTTCCAGAAATTGTGTACAAATCCTTGCGACATGGGGCCGTGCATTATCATGCTGCAACATGAGGTGATGGTGGCGGATGAATGGCACGACAATGGGTCTCAGGATCTCGTCACAATACCTCTTTGCATTCAAATTGCCATCGATAAAATGCGTAGTTTATGCCTGCCCATACCAAAAACCCCTGGGACGCTCTGTTCACAACGTTAACATCAGCAAACCGCTTGCCCATATGATGCCATACACGTGGTCTGCGGTTGTGAGGCCGGTTGGACATACTGCCAAATTCTCTAAAACGACATTGGAGGCATCTCATAGCTCTGGTGGACATTCCTGCAGTCAATATGCGAATTACACGCTCCATCAAATCTTTTGAAATCTGTGGTATTGTACTGTGTGACAAAACTGCACATTTTAGAGTGGCCTTGTATTGTCCGCAGCACAAGGTGCACCTGTGTAATGATAATGTTGTTTAATCAGCTCCTTGCTATGCTACATCTGTCAGATGGATGGATTATCTTGGAGAAATAAGCTTTTTGTGCGTATGGAACATTTCTGGGATTGTTTATTTTAGCTCATGAAACATAAGACCAACACTTTACATGTTGCTTTATATTTTTGTTTAGTGTAAATAATTTCTCAAACGCAAAATACGCACTTACTGTACATCGTTTTAACCGGCTTTATCACAGTTGCAGCAGACAGTATTTTCCAGTGACAACACGTTTCTGGCTGTCTTCTTCCGTTACACATAGGGGTTCAGAGCATGCTAGATAGCTAATTAGCACAGGTGGTCCCTGTTTTCCGTCTGTCTCCCGTAAACATGTGCTGTAACATGTAGATATGGCCGTGTGGGAACTCTAAACCTAACCCCATGAAGGTGCGTATCAATTTAACGTTTTTAAATTGTTTTAATTCTTTCTGGCTGATACGAAAGATAAGGTCCTTATGCTTGTAAAACCTTACCGCAATTGACGCATGTTAATGTTCAGACCAAGCGTCAGGGCTCTAAAATAAACTCTCCCGTACTGAAGACGCCTTCGTCCAATGACTCTTATGTGTAACGTAATGGAAGTGACAGTCATGATCAAGGGCTAGCCAAAGCCATGATAGAAGTGTTTGGCATCCCAATTTAATGAAGTGAATATGCATATTGGATATTTTACAGTATACATTGCAGGCTAGTAGACCTGTGCCCGGAGCTTCATTGATCGAGTTGCATCTCTGATAAACAGATTTTACACTATGGGCAAGATGTATGTAAGGTGTCAGTCATTTCAACTCTAACGTGATGCGTCTGTATCATTCAGAGTAGCCTATGATTATTGTGGCTTTTTTTTGTTAACTTCATATAGTGCTGTCTATTAAAACATCCGGTAGTAACGGATGTTTTGGTCGTCTGTCTTCCCGTTCATCTCGGGTGTTTGTTGTTAGAGTCAAGTGTTTGTGCAAAATGTGACTCTGTGAAAAAATGTTGAACGAGTCATCAAGCATACATTGAAGTGCTGAGATGGTAAGGAATGATTTATCCCTTCTCAGTTGATAGCGAAAGTGTCTCCTTTGAAAACATCTGTAAGCTATTTCAATAGAGGGAGTCAAACACGCCTGGACTCTATCGCCTGCGGTTATGCTGTCCTTTCCTCAAGTGTAACAACGACTTCCAGCTTGACGACACATTCACCACAGACACGGGCTACTACATTCACATTTAATATCGGCCTACTAACTTGAACCTAGTACAAAATGTGTCACAATACTTGGCTAGCCCTGCAGCCTCCTCTGAGAGACAAAGAGAGAGCAAACAGGGGGCACATCTACTTTCACTATAGGCCTACTAACTTGAACCTACTAAAACATATGTGTCACAATACTTGGCTAGCCCTGCTGCCTCTTCTGAGAGTCAAAGAGAGGGCAAACAGGGGGCCACATCTATATTTCAGCAGCTCTGAGCCGACAGAAAAAACATCCACGTAAGTATTTGATTTTTTAAAATTGCATGATGTTTGTAATGCTAAAGACAGAAGCGCCAGACAGACTTCTCTCAGCTCTGACACTGGTTGATAGTGAGAGCTGTAAAAGCTATGTGCAGACTATGATAAAGACATCAAGTGAAATGTTATTTTGAGCAGTGTTGATTTGCACAGTCACCTCTCTGGGTCCAGGGGATTCATTCAGCTGAAAATATGGCTTCCAAAAGGGTTATTTGGCTGTACCCATAGGATAACAATTTTTAGTTCCAAGTAGAACCCTTTTTGGTTCCAGGTAGAACCATTTTGAGTTCCATGTAGAACCCTCTGCAGAAAGGGTTGTACATGGAACCCAAAGGGGTTCTAGCTGGAACCAAAAGGGTTCTCGCTGCAACCAAAAAAATTCCTCAAAGGGTTCTCCTATGGGGACAGCCAAAGAACCCTTTAAGGTTCTAGATAGCACCTTTTGTTCTAAGTGTATGATTTAAAGAGGTGACACTTTGAAAAATATTTATTGCAATCTTTCATTCCTGCTCAGTCCAATAGTGACATATTTCTAAGTGACCATCAAAGGAATAATATTGATTTCCAAATATGTCATCTTTGAGTGATTACCAAAATTGCATCAATAATATCTTGATTAATAATGATATATTATTTTGAGTCATCGAATTTATCAAAGTTGGCTGTAGTCTAATCATTGTGTTATCTGATTGGATGAGGTTGTAAGTGTCTCTGTTGTGTGCTGGTGCTTCTGTCATCTCCTTCCCTAGCAAGGCGACAACAGGAGCATTGTCCTGGGCTGGTGAAGACTCCAGCTGATACATTTTTCATTAAGCAGACAAAGTCAGCCAGAGTTTCAGAATACTTGTAGGAATACATCCGCTTGTATTAATACGGTTCCATCAAAATACGGTATGAAAAGGTAAAGATGTCCTTACGGCTGAAGGAACCTCTTTAGGTCAGTTTTTAGGCTTTTAGGTGGACTCAGTTATTTTGGTTGTGACATGGCTGCGTAACGCTACTGACACCATGGCAAACGTTACATTGTCACACATCCGTAAATGTCAACAAGTGGGTGTATGGTGATGAGGATTATCAGTTTCATAGCAATGGCTGTGAATTAATCTGGGTCCATTGACAGTCTGCAGACACACTACAACAACTTGACCCCTGTCATGACTGGCCTGTTTGGATCAGGTTACTGTGGCTCATTGTCCTACAGAGACATCTCTTACTCCCACCAGAGAGGGAGAGGTATAGAGGATTGATTGGGGGGGGGTTTATGACACCTCACGCCCATTGTAAATCTTAAAGCAGCAGACAAAATCCTTAGTCCTCTCATTTGTGAAGGATTGGAATGTTTGTACGGGCCTATGGAGAATCTACCTCAGATCAGTAACATGCAATAAATGGACTTTGGGACAATATATTTCATCAGACAAAATGGTGGTAATAACAATAGATGGAATATGAAAATTAATGTTTTTGTTATGTTATTAAAAGTTAAATGACATTTACATTACATTTAAGTCATTTAGCAGACGCTCTTATCCAGAGCGACTTACAAATTGGTGCTTTCACCTTATGACATCCAGTGGAACAGCCACTTTACAATAGTGCATCTAGGTCTTTTAAGGGGGGGGGGGGAGGGGGAGAAGGATTACTTTATCCTATCCTAGGTATTCCTTAAAGATGACAATCCTAT
This sequence comes from Oncorhynchus nerka, assembly GCF_034236695.1. Lineage (NCBI taxonomy): Eukaryota > Metazoa > Chordata > Actinopteri > Salmoniformes > Salmonidae > Oncorhynchus > Oncorhynchus nerka. The sequence goes on from NC_088423.1 coordinate 49,665,802, forward strand.
CCTAGGTATTCCTCAAAGATGACAATGACAACATTATAACGAAAACATTGTAACTGTCCAGATCAAAGAGAATGTTTTTGTTAAAGTGAACTGTTGAATTTAGTTGTCTAAACTGGATCAGAGTAAAATCTTGTTACTAGATACGCCCCAGAGACTATGCCATGAAGACGGAAACACCCATTTCTACCCTGGGGTATAAAACATGCGAGTTAAGAATTTACAATTCAGACAATATGACCACGTGCTGCAGCCAAGGTCTACAATTATTTTATTTTTTTTACAAAATCACACTACCTAAACGGCACTCTATTCATAGAATGACCCTACTTCTATTTTACCGTGGCCAATTAGCACCTTTTCCTATCTCTGTTTTCACCTCTCTGCCACTTTAAGATAATTGCCAATTAATTCACACATGTTTTCTGGTTAATCTATTAATTCATCTCAAACAATCTGATCATTAGTTCAAAGTAAGTTGATGCCTGTCTCAACTATTGGTTGTATAGTACACAGTTTTATGCAAATACTCCAATAAGTCAAGACATTTAAGCAGCACAAGAACAAGTTCAGAGATAAAAACAGAACCAAAAAAAGAACAAAAACTTAAAGCCTTCAAACTGTATTTCCCTGTACTTGCTCTCAATACTCCTATATTTGAACTGAGGTGGATGCAATTGAGGTGGATGCAATGTCAGTTTCATTGACATTGTCTAGGTGTACTGTTACTTACAGAATCACTTGTGTTTACCCTTAGGATACTTCTAAAAGAGCATTCCATTTCCCTGCTTCACATATTAATGTGACTTCATCTGCAGAGTGCACACAGCACAATCTCTCCCCTTTAGCCAGAGCCACACACATGCATGTATGTGCGCATGCACACACATAATATACCACTTCATGATTAGAATCATGGGAGGCAGAGGCGTCATGCTCATAGGGGGCACAGGGGCACGTGCTCCCTCAGATTTCTCCTGTTCAAAACTAATCATTATAATAACACAATAAAAATTTGCTTTAGCTAGCCCAGATAGGGTCACAACAACATAACTAGCTACCAAGAAGCCATTTTAGGCTATCAATTAAGTTAGAGTAGCTAGCCTGTCTAACTATCTTAGCTGGCATGCCTGCTGGCAAGGTTGGTAGACTTTAGAAAAGCAAGCAATTACAAAATGGCAAGGTTGGTCGACTTTAGAAAAGCAAGCAATTACAAAACCATCAAGACTCACATTCCTTTCAATATTTTACCCAGATTATAGCAGAGACGCAGAGAAACTTATTTTGTTTCTTTAAAAAAAAGAAACACCAGTCAAGAGGGTACAGACAGCTCAAGAGGTATGCTTGGATGTGCAGAATAATAAACATATATTTTTTACATAGAATTAAGCATAATGATTATGGCTCTATATTGCCGGAAAAAGTTTTTAGCTTTAGATAGATACAAAACAGTAGAAGCAGTGTATGTGTTGAGTTAAAAGAGTCAATGCAGATAGTACAGGTTATTGGTTAACTATTTAACTAACTATTTAGCAGTCTTATGGCTAGGGGTAGAAGCTGTTCAGGGTCCTGTTGGTTCCAGACTTGGTGCATCGGTACCACTTGCCATGCGATAGCAGAGAGAACAAACAATTTATGACTTGGGTGGCTGGTGTCTTTGACAATTTTTAGGGCCTTCCTCTGGTATAGAGGTTCTGGATGGCAGGAAGCTCGGCCCCAGTGATGTACTGGGCTGCACGCACTACCCTCTGGTGTGCCTTGCGGTCAGATGCCAAGCAATTGCCATACTAAACTGTGATGCAGCAAGTCAAGATGGATATCAATGGTGGATTTGTCGAACTTCTTGAGGATCTGAGGGCCCATGCCGAATCCTTTCAGACTCCCAAGGGAGAAGAGGCATTGTCGTGCCTCCTGGACGGTAGCGTCCCACCTGGCCAACATCCAGTGAAATTGCAGAGAGCGAAATTCAAAAATACTTCATTCAAATATTTAACATTCTTGAAAATATATGTGTTATACATCAAAATAAAGTTTAACAACTTGTTAATCCAGCCGCTGTGTCAGATTTCAAAAAGGCTTTACGGCAAAAGCATACCATGCAATTATCCGAGGACAGTGCCCAGCACACGAAACATTACATACACTTACCAGCCAAGTAAATTAACAAAAGTCAGAAATAGCAATAAAATGTATCACTTACCTTTGATGATCTTCGTATGGTTGCACTCACAAGACTCCCTGTTACATTTACATTACATTTACACAATAAATGTTTGTTTTGTTCGATAAAGTCCCTTTTTATATGCAAAAACCTCTGTTTTGTTGGCACGTTTTGTTCAGTAATCCAATGGCTCAAGGTCAGTCACAACAGGCAGACGGAAAATCCAAATAGTATCCGTAAAGTTCGTAGAAACATGTCAAACGATGTTTATAATCAATCCTCAGGTTGTTTTTGGCTGATAATATTTCAACCGGACAATAGCGTTGTCAATATAAAAGAAAAACAATAAAGGCGCACGACCGAGAGCGACTTCCCAGTGCCCACTCACTCAAAGTGGTCTTACTCCCTAATTTTCCAGAATATAAGCCTGAAACAATTTCGAAAGACTGTTGACATCTAGTGGAAGCCATAGGAAGTGCAATTTAAGTCCTAAGTCATGGGATACTGTATAGGCAGGCAGTCAATGGGAAAACTACAAACATTTAAAAAATCCCACTTCCTGGATGGATTTTTCTCAGGTTTTCGCCTGCCATATCAGTTTTGTTATACTCACAGACATTATTTTAACAGTTTTGGAAACTTTAGAGCGTTTTCTATCCAAATCTACAAATTACATGCATATCCTAGCTTCTGGGCCTGAGAAACAGGCAGTGTACTCTGGGCACGCTTTTCATCCGGAGGTGAAAATAGTGCCCCCTACCCTAGTGAGGTTTTAACATACAGAGTTTGATTAACACTAAGGAACTTGAAGCTCTTAACCCATTCCACTACAGCTAACCTAAACCATGTGCCCAAGAATGCCAATGTAACCTGTCTAAATGACTATAGCCATGGAATGCTTTGAAAAGCTGGCAATGGCTCACATCAACACCATCACCACAGACACCTTGAACCCACTCCAATTCCTCTACTGCCCCAACAAATCAATAGATGATGATTTGATGCAATGTACAGTTCAGGAGTAAATGAACAAGTCACATAAGTTGCAGAGACTCACTCTGTCTGCAATAATAGTGTTCAAGCCTTATTCAGCCCTGCCTTACAGAGGTAATCTCAAAACACAAAGCCCCTATTGTGGAGTTACAAACAGACTATCTGCAAAGAAAATCGTATTGGACTTGCAGTAGCGCCGTAACGCTGGCTAGCTTATTAGCTCGATTTGGCCATACCCCCACGCCAAACTAGTTAGCTTTGCCAGCTAACGACTCAGAATATTGACCATACTCACCCCTGGATGTGCCAATTGCCAACAACTGACCCAGAAAATCGCTGAATTGGAGGGTAGAGTGTCTATTCTTCATCAGATTAAAGAAGATGAACAGCTGATTGACTCTTTGCTTGATTCCGCCAAAAACGTGGTGAACGAAGCCACTTGCCCATGGCTTGTCACCACGGCCTCGGAAGAACCTGCAGCTGTGAGACATACTTTGATCCCGCTAGAAGAACCCTGGCCATTACCGGGAGCTATTCTCAAGCACCCGGTTTGCTCCACTCCCTCTACTCCGCCTCAGGAGCCATGGATTTCTGTACTGAAACCCAAAAACCTTGTAAGGAAAATGTCAAGGCAAAGTGATGCCTTGGAACTGGGAAACAGATACCGGGTATTGGAATAGTCTGAGGTTTCTGCTGCTGGCCCCAAAGGAACAAACAACTCTGCCCGGAAACAAGTGGACCCCCTGCCATCTAAACAATTTACAACGAAACAGCCCCAAACAACTTTCTAGGAGGACGATAACTCAAGAGAGACGCAACTTTATTTTTTTTTACCAAGCAGCAGTCCCATTGTCCTTATTGTGGGCTCATCCATGATCCATAATGTTTCTATTAGGAAAGCAGAGACCATCTGTTACATGGGTGCCCGGATCAAGGACACCGACTGTATGATTCCGCTACTCATTAGTGAACACCCGACTGCTTCAACTATCACTGTCAATGTAGGATAAAATTATATTAACCCACAGCAATCTGAGCAACTTCTAAAGGACTTTAAATCACTGATTCGTACAATACTTAAATCAGGTAAACAATGCATTATTTCAGGTCCACTCCCGTTTCCACACTCTACGGATAGGCATTTCAGTAGTATACACCAGCTAAACATCTGGCTTAAAGGTTATTGTTGTTCAATAAGCATACAATATGTGGACAATTTTACAGCTTTTCTACATCGACTGAATTGATGAATTACTGAATAGGTATGGTACAAGCATTCTCTCCTCAAACCTGGCTCTCACTATAGCCTCTTACAGAGCATGTGAGAATTGACAATATATAGCCATAGGGGTTGATACTCGGAATTGGTCGATTCCCTATCAGACTATACTCATTGTTCCCCCCACAGCTTTATATAGCTCAACAGGTGCTGCTAACATGGATTAAACTTTTGATGGACTTTATGTTATTGTTACACTATTGTCAAGGTACCGTTTTGCCACTTCCTCACACAGGCAGAGGGGTATTGTTAGAAGTAATCTCGTCTCCATCCAACTCAGGCCTGTCAGTAGCTACACGAGGAAGCATCGCTCATCTAATATTACCTTGAATGTTCCATCTGATATGAGCTCTCGAAACAGTGGCCTTGGAATTATTCATTTGAATGCTAGAAACTTGATCCAAAAGTTTGATTTTATTGAAATACTGGTCTCACAATCACATGCTGACATATTGATTATATCTAAATCCCGGCTCTGTGTCTCTGTTCCAGGCTCAGATGTTCTGTTAGCTGGGTATAATATCTACAGAGCAGACAGAGTGGGTAGAGGTGGGGGTATTGCCATATATGTTAAATGCAACCTAGATGTCACTGTGTCCATTTCAACTTCTGTTCCGAAACGGCTTAGTTCTAAATGTGGTCCTTGGCCATAATGTACTATTAATGCTAGTGGGAGTTTATCACCCTCCCTCAGCTCCAGTATCTGCTCTATGCAAATTGTTTAAGTTTATGTCTAATTATTCAAACTCTGAATTATTGATTATCGGAGATCTCAATCTGGACTGGCTGATGCCAGCATCATTTAAATTAAAAGACATTTGTAACGAGCTAAATCTTACTCAACTAATAACTATATCTACCTGTCCTAATCCAGAAGACCCGAAGAAATCTACAATAATAGACCTTATCTTAACAAATACACCTTACAAATACATAGCTAGTGACCACTGCCCTATTGCATGTATAAGAGATACTAGGCTAAAAAAACACTGACCCCCGTATACTTCTAAAGAGAAACTATAAACACTTCTCAGAGCAAGCCTTTATCCATGACCTTTATTACTCAGAGCTTTTATCCATAAACTGCATAACGGACCCAATTTTAGCGCTCTCTTTCTTTTCATAAATTTTTACCTCCATGGCTGATAAGCACGCCCTGTTAAAGCGACTCAGGGTAAAAAATCGAATTAATCCTTGGTTCTTCTCTGATTTGAAAATACTTTACCTACAAAAGAATCCAGCATGGGCCTTGGTGAGGAAAACTGGTGAAACAGCTGATTGGCTGCTTTAAGGTAATTGAGAAATAAATGGACCGGAGGAATAAAAAACGTCAAATCTAGGTATTTTATTGACGCTATGACAGTCTGCTGGTGATCCCTCTAAATTCTGGAAAACTGTTAACTCACTTAAACGAGGAAACTCCTTGTCACGTTCTGACCTTAGTTCGTGTGTTATGTCTTTGTTTTAGTATGGTCAGGGCGTGAGTTGGGTAGGTTGTTTTATGTTCTTTTTTCTATGATTTGGGATTTCTGTGTTTGGCCTGGTATGGTTCTTAATTAGAGGCAGCTGTCAATCGTTGTCCCTGATTGAGAACCATACTTATGTAGCCTGGTTTCACTTTTGAGTTGTGGGTGCTTGTTTCCTGTTTAGTGTTTTTGTCTTTCACCTTACGGGACTGTTCGTTTGTTATTTATTGTTTTGTTCGGTGTTCTAGTACGTCATTAAAAGCTATGAACACTTACCACGCTGCGCATTGGTCCGATCTCTCCTACTCCTCCTCAGGGGAAGAAGACGAGCGTTCCACTCCTCGACTTCCCTGCCGAAGCAAATTACATCAGAATCTGGGATCATCAGTGACCGAACTGAAATGAATGATGTTTTTAATAAGCACTTTATTTCTGCTGATTTTCTTTTTGAAAGAAAAAATGACCAACATTATCCTGACCGGTCTATTGTTTCAGCCCCTCTGCCTTCGGCTGATGTGGAAAACAGTGAGCCGGTTTTTAATTTTCAAAAGGTCACAGAAGATGAGGTCTTATCTGCACTATCTACTATAGATTCTAAGAAATCGTTAGGCGCTGACAATCTGGATCCATATTTACTCAAGTGTGCGGCACCTATTTAATTTTTTTTTTTTAAATCACCTTTATTTAACCAGGTAGGCAAGTTGAGAACAAGTTCTCATTTACAATTGCGACCTGGCCAAGATAAAGCAAAGCAGTTCGACACATACAACGACACAGAGTTACACATGGAGTAAAACAAACACACAGTCAATAATACAGTAGAAACAAGTCTACATACGATGTGAGCAAATGAGGTGAGATAAGGGAGGTAAAGGCAAAAAAAAGGCCACAGTGGCAAAGTAAATACAATATAGCAAGTAAAACACTGGAATGGTGCAAAGTAGAAATAAAGATAATGGGGTGCAAAGGAGCAAAATAAATAAATAAAATAAAATAAATACAGTAGGGAAAGAGGTAGTTGTTTGGGCTAAATTATAGGTGGGCTATGTACAGGTGCAGTAATCTGTGAGATGCTCTTACAGCTGGTGCTTAAAGCTAGTAGGGGAGATAAGTGTTTCCAGTTTCAGAGATTTTTGTAGTTCGTTCCAGTCATTGGCAGCAGAGAACTGGAAGGAGAGGCGGCCAAAGAAAAAATTGGTTTTGGGGGTGACCAGAGAGATATACCTGCTGGAGCACGTGCTACAGGTGGGTGATGCTATGGTGACCAGCAAGCTGAGATAAGGGGGGACTTTACCTAGCAGGGTCTTTTAGATGACATGGAGCCAGTGGGTTTGGCGACGAGTATGAAGCGAGGGCCAGCCAACGAGAGCGTACAGGTCGCAATGGTGGGTAGTATATGGGGCTTTGGTGACAAAACGGTGATAGACTGCATCTAATTTGTTGAGTAGGGTATTATTGCTAGTGCAGTGACACATATCTTTAATCAAACATTAGTCGTAAGAAAACATTAGTCGTAAAACAGCTTTTGTTTTACCATTCCTCAAGGGAGGTGATTGGATGAATTATCGGCCCATCTCTAAGCTCTCCTGTTTGGCAAAAATTCTAGAGTCATTGGTGAATAGGCAACTACAATCATTTTTAACTGTTAACAATACTCTTTCTAGCAATCAATCTGGCTTCAGACCTAAACATAGTGGTCCCACAAGGTTCTATACTTGGTCCATTACTGTTCACTCTCTACATAAACAATATCGGTGATGAGATAAGAAAGTGTCAAATTCATCTATATGCTGATGACACCATCATGTACTCTATTGCTTGGCTGACCAAGCATTATCACAATTGGATACAGATTTTAAGATATTACAAGGGTCTTTTATACAGCTGAAACTTGTTTTAAATGCAAAGAGAACACATTTTATGATTTTGAATAGGTTCAAAGGGTGGGTTGAGAAAACACTTGCACTTATGAGCTTAGATGGCTCTCGAATTAATCAGGTATCTGCATATAAATACTTAGGGATATGGTTGGATGATAAGCTGTCTTTTAAAATGCATGTTGACAAACTTTGTAAACGGCAAAAAAAGCAAGCTAGGCTTCCTCTATAGAAACAGGACATGTTTGTCCTCTACAAATAGAAGATAAATTATGCAAGCTACTTTTATGTCCATTATAGATTATGGGGATATTATCTACATGCATGCTACGGCATCCACACTTAAATCGCTAGATGCTACTTATCATTGCGCACTTCGGTTTATTACAGGTGCTAGCTACAGAACTCATATCAAATGTTTTATATCAAATGTGGGTTGGACTTCGCTGCCCATGAGACGAGAACAACATTCTCTCGTGTTTGCCTATAAAGCACTTCTGAATAAACTACCTTCTTATTTATTATCACTCATCAACATTATAATTATATTCCTGAAACCAGGTCTCAAGCATGGATTACAATTGAGGCCCATGCGATCTCCACAGAGTTGGGTATGGCTGCCTTTTCCAGAAGACGAGGTCGGTACAGGTGCATCAAATCTGGGACTGAGAGACTGAAAAATAGCTTCTATCTCAAGGCCATCAGACTGTTAAACAGCCATCACTAACACAAAGAGGCTGTTACCTACATACAGTATATATTCTAATTCCATTCCTTTACTTAGATTTCTGTGTATTAGGTAGTTGTTGTGGAATTGTTAGATTACCTGCTAGATTTTGCTGCACTGTCGGAACTAGAAGCACAAGCATTTCGATACACTCGCAATAACATCTGCTAACAATGTGCATGTGACCAATAGAATTTGATTTGATTTATCCAAACCTTTCAGAGGCTCATCAGAAGAGCACATGCTTTACAACACACTGTTCACAGTCAGTTTTTCACACGCAACACCCACACACTAGTATTCGAATGAGGTACCATCTGCTTCTCTAGCCAATCCATGGGGGTTGGGAGTCCACCTGTGCAGAGCACTTGGGTGATGAACTCTCCATAACACCAATGTGTGAATGTGCTCGGCAACATACAGACTGAATAATTTGTGGGCTGACAGGTGATTCAGGGTAAATGCTCTATACCCCTTCAGTAGGGTGGTCCTAAAAGCCTCTACAAGCCTGTACAACAAATCCAAATGCAACATAATGCAGCACGTGAGTGTCGTTTTTCCTTGTAGTATGCACTGACTCTACCCAAGCGCACGCACGTGCGTACAACTATGTATGTTTAGTTTGTGTCGGCCCTAAAGCAGCAAAGTAGCTTTCAGAGATGCATCCTGATAGGCTCAGAAGAATTAGCCCACTGGGCACACCACGTCATTTCAACGTGGATAACTGGGTAATGTTTGGTTGAGACATTGATCAATGAGATTACAACCTATATTCACCCACTCAAAAAAAACTGCCAAAATTATTTGAATTTACAATGTGTTATCACTATGCTTTCAACCACCTAAAAGCAAAACCAAATTCCAAATTGGAAAAACAATGTCTGATTTTTTGGTTTAGTCACCCAAATGTCTATCACTGTGCTTTCAACCATTTAAAAGTAAAGCAAAAGTCAAACAGGAAAACAATATCAGATATTTAGTTTTTGTTTATACAACAGATTAATGTTATCACTGTGCTTCATCCAATAGCATAACCAATCGACCTGGATTGCAGTTGAGATTACATGGTGCAAGTTCGAGATTATTACAGCAATTGTAAAGATCTCCACAAACCTGTGACGACCTATGCATGCCATGCTATTTTGAACATGCACGCTTTATATGATTACATAAGAAGACATGTATAGTTACAGTAACCTCAAAATGTGGTGATGAATGCGGTACTCATTTTAATGTTTAATGTTACATTAGTTTGTAAGATAGCCTGAATTTTAAGCACTGTAACTTACCATATTACAAAAGTAATATTCAATTGTGTTTGGTTGAAAACGCAACCAAATATCAAAATGTAAAGGAGATGTATCTACCGCTTGGATAGTTCCTTCTGATTCACTGGCTGAATCCCATTCTTTAACTTTTATTTTCCATTGAGTTTGGAGATGTGAATTCAACATATCATTTTGTTAACTTGTCGACAAGTTAATTAATAAACTAAATGTATTGGATTTCAAAAGTTATATTGAATTGTGTTTGGTTGTCAACGCAACCAAATATTAACATTTGAAGTATTACATCTCCTTCAAATGTTTATATTTGGTTGCATTGACAACCAAATACAATTCAATATCACAAATAGCAGTATAGCACAAATATACAAATCAAACCAGAGATCGAAACCTTAGGCCTTGTATTGTCTATTTTTAGTTGAATCCTGGGTTGAATTGAAACAATATATGTTGATGAATTTGCAAATGCTATATGCCTAAATAGCATCATTGATGATATATGAGTCAGGTGCGTCAACTGGATATGGCTCAACACCAACAATTTAAAATAGGCTACTAAAATCACTCCAGTTCAGATTAAAAGGCAAATGCAGTTCAGCAGTATAAAGTGGCATTAAAGGCGGACTTTTGGAACATGCTGACACCTGGGAGTGGGAGGGATATCTGTTTGTATGTCTGAAGGGCTTTATGGAAAGTAGAGATCTGTACATAATGATGAGATCTTCACGTCTCCGCCATAAGAATGGGAGTCGTTGTCCTAAAGGCGGGAAGCAGGAGGCAAGTTTAAGGTCCAAAATAAACCTCCCAAAAAATCATTGGGCTTATTTTAGACAGATGTTGTCGAGAGTGAAACTTCTCGCTTTGCTTTTTTCTCTCTGTGGAGAGTGCATGGACGCAGCTGCAGGGAACAGTGGGACTTTTTCTCAACACATTGCAGAAGTAAAGATGTCTGCAGTAGATGGTAACTGCTGTTTGACTCAACATGAAACTAAGCTAGGGTTTTGATCCCGGTTCTGGGCTAGTGTGTAGCGGGCAGGTAATTCTTGTATGACATGTTTGTAGAATGTTAAAGTGGAACTGACAGCGTTTGAACTACTTTGCAGATATGAAACAGACAATAATATCCGTAAAAAATGTCAAACTCCCAGTTTATAATACAAAACCAACTTCATAAGAAGTTTTAAAAATAGATTATATTTGACTCAAAATTCCATGACGTACATTAAGGCAGAATAGATGGATGCAGTTCATTGCATGATTTCAAAACATTTTTATCCTTTTTTCTCCCCAACTGATAATTACAGTCTTGTCCCATTGCTGCAACTCCAATACGGACATGGGAGAGGTGAAGGTTGAGAGCAATGCGTCCTCCAAAACACAACCCTGCCAAGCCACACTGCTCACTTAACCCGGAAGCCAGCCCCACCAAATTGTCTGAGGAAACACCATACAACTGGCGACCGTGTCAGCATGCATGTGCACGGCCTGCCACAAGAGTCACTAGATCACAATAGGAAAAAGACATCCCTACCGGCCAAACCCTCCCCTATCCCAGACAACTCTGGGCCAATTGTGCATCACCTCATGGGTCTCCCGGTTCAGCCAGCTGCAACACAGCCCGGGATCGAACCCAGATCTGTAGTGATGCCTCAAGCACTGCAGTGCCTTAGAGCGCTGTGCCACTTCGGGAGGCCAGTTCAATGCATGATTAATATAATTCACTGTTTTAGTTTCAATGACTCAATATTTTGTACAAAAACGGATGAATCCCAGATCTGTAGTGACGCCTCAAGCACTGCAGTGCCTTAGAGCGCTGCGCCACCCGGGAGGCCAGTTCCATGCATGATTAATGTAATTCACTGTTTTAGTTTCAATGACTCAATGTCATTTGGTTATATAGTAAGAAATAAGAATTGCTTTGCTAGTAAGGCTGGGAATGTCAATACAGTCAAACTAGCAAGGGCAAGGGTATTTATTTAATTAACTATTCATTTAGCAAGCTAAAAATAAAGCTGTTGGGAGGATGTCATGTCATTGGCGCAGTGGGTGAGTGACCTACTTTCTCCCCTCATTGTTTTTTGGTGGCTACAGCTAGATATTATAAATGTATTTTATTTAACTTTTATTTAAATAGGAATTGCTTTGCTAGCTAGTTAGCTAGCTATGCTTAATGTCAGAGCACTCTCGTGTGAGTGTGTCAAAGCGCAGAATACCTGATGAATTTACGAATGCGCAACAACCACTGAATATGACTGGTGTCAGGAAACGTATGCAAAAGGGATTACTGTGCATTCAGAAAGTATTCAGACACCGTGACTTTTTCCACATTTTGTTATGTTACAGCCTTATTCTGAAATTGATTTAAAAAAATGTTTCCCCCTCATCAATCTACACACAATACCCCATAATGACAAAGCAAAAACATTCTTTTTTTTACATTTTAGCAAATGTATAAAATAAAAAAAACTGAAATATCACATTTACATAAGTATTCAGACCATTTACTCAGTACTTGTTGAAGCACCTTTGGGTATGACAGTACAAGCTTGGCACACCTGTACTTGGGGAGTTTGTCCCATTCTTCTCTGCAGATCCTCTCAAGGTTAGATGGGGAGCATTGATGCAGAGTTATTTTCAGGTCTCTTCAGAGATGTTCGAATGGGTTCAAGTCTGGGCTTTGGCTGGGCCACTCATGGATATTCAGATACTTGTCCCGAAGCCACTCCTGCGTTGTCTTGGCTGTGTGCTTAGGGTCGTTGTCCTGTTGGAAGGGGAACTTTGCTCGGTTCATCTTTGCCTCAATACTGACTAGTCTCCCAGTCCCTGCCGCTGAAAAACATCCCCACAGCATGATGCTGCCAACACCATGCTTCACCGTAGTGATGGTGCCAGGTTTCCTCCAGTCGTGGAAATTGTTTCTCATGGTCTGAGAGTCTTTAGGTGCCTTCTGGCAAACCCCAAGTGGGCTGTCATGTGCCTTTTACTGAGGAGTAGCTTCCTTCTGGCCAATCTACCATAAAGGCCTGATTGGTGGAGTGCTGCACAGATAGTTGTCCTTCTGGAAGTTGTTCCCATCTCAACAGAGGAACTCTAGAGCTCTGTCAGAGTGGCCATCAGGTTCTTGGTCACCTCCCTGACCAAGGGCCCCACCCCCCCCGATTGCTCAGTTTGGATGGGCAGCAATCTCTAGGAAGAGTTTTGGTGGTTCCAAACTTCTTCCATTTAAGAATGATGGAGGCCACTGTATTTTTGGGGATCTTCAATGCTGCAGACATTTTTTGGTACCCTTCCCCAGATCTGTGCCTTGACTAAGTCCTGTCTTGAAGCTCTACGGACAATTCCTTCGACCTCATTGCTTGTTTTTTTCTCTGACATGCACTGTCAACTGTGGAACCTTATATACTGTAGACAGGTGTGCCTTTCCAAATCATGTCCAATCAAATGAATTTACCAGAGGTGGACTCAAATCAAGTTGTAGAAACGTTGTAGAAACATCTCAAAATGATGGAAACTGGATGCACCTGAGCTCAATTTCGAGTCTCATTTCAAAAGGTCTGAATTCTTACTGTATTTACTGTATTTAAATAAGGTATTTCTGTTTTTATGTACTATATTTTCAAAAAATGTCCCAAAAACTTTTTTAGCTTTGTCATTATGGGGTATTGTGTGTAGATTTGTGAGTATTTTTATTTATTTAATCCATTTTAGAATAAGGCTGTAATTTAACAAAATGTGTAAAAGGTCAAGGGGTCTGAATACTTCCCGAAGATACTGTAAATTGTAGTCAGCAGCACAGTTAGTAACTAATCCTCTAGTTAACATGCAAACAGCCTAACTTGCTCTGCTAGCGTGAGTAAAATGGCCAGTGAAGTGTTCTCTCATTTGTGTCTGGAAGTAGCTAGCAAGCTTGCCAACTTTAGCCACTTGGGTGCGTGACTGCAGTTGTGAGGAATTCTTGGATCAACCCTACTCCTCGGCCAGAATGTCCAGTGTCAATAGTGCAGTGTGTGCTCTGAATTTACGAACAGATTGTCTGACAATGCTCTGAATTTAGGAATGACCCAGAGTGCACTCTGACACACTGGAAGCAATTTACGACCGCACCCTTAGTTGTCAATCAAATGTATTTTGGCATCGATCAAATGGGAGGGCAGGCAGGAAAGTTCCCATTCAGTTGTCAAAACGTGGGTTGGGACAAGCATGCACTGGCAGGTAAGCTGTAGAAGGACGAGCAGGTTATTATTCCCCATCGCGCTTTCAGTGCCATTTTTGACAGCCAACTAGCTGAACAAATTTGAAAGGGTTTATCTAATGTTCCCTCGTTTGATTTTTTGCTCATTCCGTTCTGGCTAGCATTAGTTGTCGATTTTGTTGTTGATGTGGATAACTGAGGGAGAGAGAGCCTACCTTTTCATGTTTTTTTTAATCAATAGGACCGTGAAGTTCCCACATGTAAGAGGACTCCCGTGGTATTTACCAGAGGTGGGACCAAGTCATTGTTGTACAAGTCACAAGTAAGTCTCAAGTCTTAGCACTCAAGTCCCAAGTCAAGACAGGCAAGTCTGAGTCAAGTGTCAAATCAAGACCGACAAGTCTCAAGTCAAGTCTCAAGTCCTAAACTTTGAGTTTCGAGTTCTAAATAAGTCATAATGTGCTCTTCACCAAATGTAATACCATTTCATATTTGTAACAATAGTTAGTATATTAGTAATAGATAGTATATTACATTCACGCAAATCATGAATGCTTTAAAAAATATATATATTTATTACTTTCCAAATAAACTTTACATTTCCATGGAAATACATGGGTAGCCTTGAGAAAACCCCCCCTTAGCGATCAACTATCAAGGATCTGGGGCCAATCAGGCGATGTAGGCTTGTACACAATCGCCCAACCTTAAACCACACACACACCCTCTCTGTGTGTGGTCACAGTAGGATAACGTATGTCAATGGTTTTAGGAACAACAGTAACATCAGGCAGGATTTAGGCTACCAACTGCCTAGCCAGTTGTAGCTCAATCTTGGGTGCAATGATCACATTCCCGCACCGACTGACTGTGTGGAGGCTCATTGATTTAACGTTACATTAACCTACATGCTACAATAGCAAAGTTATAAATGATATAACGTTAGCTGTCGGCTATATTAGCCACGTCTTACCGTTCTTTGTGCAGCTTCAAATGTCAAACAAAGTTGGAAGTTGTTGTGCCTCCGTCTGTCGTTTTCTTCCCGCGTGTTTTGCAAGTTGCAATCCGTTCTTTGTTGATACAGCGTAGTCTTTATAAACAAAAATAATAATTTTGGGTATCATCTTTCCAAGAGCTCCATCTAAATTCACCTGTTGACGTTCCTCTGCACTACCACGCGCAACTTTTCCGCAGCTGGCACAATTTGATTGGCTGCTGTCCGATTTAAACTGTAATTCGTTAACCTCTTCAACCTATGGGGGCGCTATGTCATTATTGGATAAAAAAACGTGCCCGTTTTAAGCGCAATAGTTTGTCACGAAAAGATGCTCGACTATGCATATAATTGGCAGCTTTGGAAAGAAAACACTCTGACGTTTTCAAAACTGCAAAGATATTATCTGTGAGTGCCCCAGAACTGATGCTACAGGCGAAACCAAGATGAAACATCAAACAGGAAATGAGCTGAATTTTTGAAGCTCTGTTTTACTATCGTCTCCTTATATGGCTGTGAATGTGCTGTGAACGAGCTTATGCTCTCTGCCGTTCGTCCAAGATGTCTGCAGCATTGTGACGTATTTGTAGGCATATCATTGGAAGATTGGCCATAAGAGACTACATTTGCCAGGTGTCCGCCTGGTGTCCTTTGTCTAAATTGGTGCGCAATTCTCAGTAGCACTCATTTTACCATGCGATACAGAGGGAGAAGCACACTTCCAGGAACAATACATCATTGAAGAGATATGTAGAAAAACACCTTGAGGATTGATTCTAAACAACGTTTGCCATGTTTCAGTCGATATTATGGAGTTATTTTGGAAAAAGTTTGGCGTTTTTATAACTGAATTTTCTGTTTTTTTGGTAGCCAAACATGACGCAGAAAACGGACCGATTTCTCCTGCACAAATAATCTTTCAGGAAAACTGAACATTTGCTATCTAACTGAGAGTCTCCTCATTGAAAACATCCGAAGTTCTTCAAAGGTAAATGATTTATTGAATGTTTTTGCTGGTTTTTGTGAAAATGTTGCCTGGTGATGCTAACGCTAAATGCTAATGCTAAATGCTAGTTTTGCTATGGTAGAGAAGCATATTTTTGAAAATCTGAGATGACAGTGTTGTTAACAAAAGGCTAAGCATGAGAGCTAGCATATTGATTTCATTTCATTTGCGATTTTCATGAATAGTTAACGTTGCGTCATGGTAATGGGCTTGAGGCTGTAGTCATGATCCCGGATCCGGGTTGGCTCGACGCAAGAAGTTAAATGAAGAGTTTATTCTTTTTTTAATAGCATTATTTTTAATATTGGGCTTGGGGAGGGTATCAAGTCAGTTTGAGTCAAAGGGCTCAAGTCCAAGTTAAGTCACGAGTCATTGGTGTTAAAGTCAAAGTCGAGTTGCAAGTCATCATATTTGTGACTCAAGTCTGACTCGAGTCCAAGTCATGTGACTCGAGTCCACACCTCTGGTATTTACATATTTGCAGAAATACATTCTGGTGTATTTTGTGAATGCATTCTAATTATCTAAAGTCTGCTGTTGCTACTGCCTGTAAACACACAGTCCAGTTCAAAGTGTATGATGCTAGGCCCATGTGGCAAATGGCTTATTTGCATAAATGCCTGCTGTAGCTCTGATTGGATATGGCGCACTGGTCTGCGTAAACTCCGGTCCTGGACAAGACAGATGTTTTTATTCGGTTTTATTTATTGCAGCGTCTACTACTTGTCCAAACGCACGCATGGTCGCTTTCCCACTCTGTATTGCTGTAGAATTTTCACAAATTCCTTACTATACATCATTCCCAAGCATTCTATGAATTTATGAAAACATGAAAATGACCATATCTAAACGCTGGCTTGTCAGAAAATGGTGTCATATTCTTCTTGGTGGTGTATATGAGCAGATTTTTTATAACATTTCATGTTGTTATAATGCTGTCAGTTCCACTTTAAGTCCCCTATTAACTGAGGTGAATGAAGCTACAGCAACAAGGTGATAATGACTTGAGTCAATTTTGCTTGTTTTTGCTGTTCTCCAAATTGCATGTAATAGCTTTTAAACTGTGTAGAAATGCAGTAAATGAGCTTCAATTTAAAAATATATCCTTGGAAGATTGTCACTTTGCCATACCCTAAATTTAGCTGAAATGACGCCCCTGATATGAGTAATAAAGTATGGTCACAGTTCATTTGCTCTGTTAAACCTACTCTTTGGAATGACTTTGATAGCAATAGTACATCTATTTAGTTCTTAAGTGGAGATCTTTCAACAATCATTCTCACGATAGCACATTGGTAATAGTCACTCACAAAGAGAAATGGAAAAAGTACCCAATTGTCATATGAGTAAAAGTATAGCTACCTTAATAGAAAATTACTCAAGTAAAAGTGAAAGTCACCCAGTAAAATACTACTTGAGTAAAAATGTTAAACAATTTGGTTTTAAATATACTGAAGTATCAAAAGTACATGTATTTGATAAAATATACTTAAGTATCAAAAGTAAAAGTATAAATCACTTCAAATTCCTTATATTAAGCAAACTAGAATGCCCAATTTTCTTTTTTTAAAATGTATAGCCAGGGTCACACTCCAACACTCAGATATTATTTTACAAAAGATGCATTTGTGTTTAGTGAGTACGCCAGAACGTAGGCAGTAGGGATGACCACTTGTTATCTTGATAAGTGCGTGAATTTCACAATATTCCTGGTCTGCTAAGCATTCAAAATGTAATGAGTACTTTTCAGTGTCAGAGAAGTGTATGTGTAAAAAGTACATAATTCTCTTTAGGAATCTAGTGAAGTAAAAGTAAAAGTTGTCAAAAATATAAATAGTAAAATAAAGTACAGATAGCCCAAAAAATGACTTAAGTAGTATTTAAAGCATGTTTTACTTAAGTTTAAGTACTTTACACTACTGCTGACAAATTTCAAAACTAAGCAGGCTGGGCTTGGTTAGAACCTTGGAACGGAGACCAAAGGGGATCTGGGCTTCCATGACTAAACCAAAGCAAGGTCAAAAAGATATACATACATTTACAAGATGTATGTAAATGTATAATCAATAAATCATATGCTTCTCTGAGGAAATTTTCTGAACCATTTAGCTCAACCCACTGTTCCTGGCATAGATTTACATTTTGTCTGGCTGAGAGTAATCAACTTTTTACATTCCTGTTTCACTATGCAAATTGTTTCCATCATCACAATGTGACACGTACTGACCAAGGAGCAGAGTGGGAAATGGACAAAGCATAATGTAGGCAGACTTTTGAGAGGATGATTTTACTGATTCAGGTTCCTCAATAGTTCCCGCTGTCACATTTTATTTCACTAAGACATACAGCTCTGTGCTGATATACTTTGTGAATTGTAGCACATTCATCCGATGGAGTTGCTATTGTGGTATAGGCAGTGGGCCATGGATGACAGAGTAGGAACAACGAGGATATCAATTAGAGCAGAAAGCCTCGCCCACCTTTGTCCCTCAATACTCCATACACTCCAACACATGGGCCCCGTTAACAGTAGAGTGCTGCTCCACCACCGCCATCCCCCAACGAGAGATCATCAAATGATTAAAATTGAAAAGGAAAGACTGGCTTCACACCCCATTTAGCACGATGCAAAGATAAATCACATTGGTATAAACTCACATTTCCAGGCCGGAAGCTTTAGAATGGTTCTTCAACTCAATGCATCCTCTCACTTTCCTTTCCCATATGTGATTTTATCCTGGGAATTATTATCTTTCTTCATAATTGCTGGTGTTCTCATTTTTGGTCTGTAAATTTTTTAGTTTAAAACGTTGTGATTGCTACATGTCGCTGCCAATCATCGATGGAACAATGAGGGTGAAACAGGGTAGAGGCGTTAGCGTACAATGTCAATTACTGCCCTAACATGCTGACCAGACCGGACATGTCGCGTGCACGAGCGTCGCAAAATACATTTAGAAATCCTTGTTATTCAATTATTGCATCCACATTGCTCGAGCTTGCCAACGAGCGTCTGTGACGCCAAGGGCTAAAATAGAAGTCATTCCTATTTCTGATGCAGATCACGCTGCAAGTCCTGCCTCTCCCATCTCTTCAATGGTTATACCCACGTGGGTGAATGAAAGACGAACTGTTTTGCCGGTAGTCGTGGTAATACAATGAAAGTTTAGATGCGATCACCATATAAGTTAAACGATGAAAAAGCCTGGAAGGAGGAGAGATGACTAGAAACGATTCGGTTGGCCGTTTATGTGTGGATTAATTGTCTGAGTAGAGGTCCTCGTGCATATCAGGTAAAATAACAACTCAATGTTTATATCCCAGGACAAATTAACTAGCAACAGCAAGCTAGCTAAATAGGACAAATTGACTAGCAGGAGCAAGCTAACTAGCTAAATTGTCATACATGTTTAATGCTTTTCGACCTGTCCCCAAATTAATGTTGTTGGTTCAGAGTTTTTATATATGTTTTGATATTTTAACCTATGTGTCGTGATCGCGTTTGGTGTGGGGGGTAAAATACATTTATGCACGATAGCGCACGATGGCGCACGCGCGCATCCGGTTTGGTTCCATGTTAGTACTCTCTCCACTTTCTCTCTGCAAAATACTGGTAAATTACAATGGTTCCTCCTTTAAAAGTTGTGTCATACTGCAGCACATCTTGCGGGCTGCTGCAGCATTTTGTGGCATGTTATTTATTTGTCAGCCATTTTTTTCTGTTAATGCGAGTTAGTGCTAGTTTGACCACCAGAGGGCATCTTTGAGAAGCATTTGATAGTCTTCCATATTGGCATTACCAGAGATTTTTTATTTTATTTTGAAATAACATAGTATATAGGGTTGATTTTAATTAATTTGTCTTAATTAATTTGATTAATATTATGGTGTTTCTATTCCAAGTAAAATGAAAATTGAAACCCTCAGGGAAATATGGCGCCGTACAAAGTGATGGTCGGGAATAGGCTACAGCATAAGAGGATTGGAGGACTATCTAAGGGGCATAACATTTCCACACCCTAATTGTAGTGTAACCGAACTTTCAGTTGAGCATACTTGCTCTTTGCCTTCTCTACTTCTCTGCCGGAAGTTGATGCTGTTGCTATGCAACCTCTTGCTCGCAAGTTATCATAACAAATTATTAGTTAGACATTTTTCGACTATGGGAATGTTCTTAAATTCTCAAGCATCCAAGCTAACGTTGGCTAGCTTGTTAGCTACTTCCAGACACAAATTAGACCACTCTGTGTCCGGAACCTCCTGCAACGTTCCACAGTCCGGAACCTCCTGCGACGGTCAAAGGTTCGGAGAGTCCAGGCACGGCGGCCAGTCCCGCTCCATGGCAGGAGCCTTCCTCCGCACCGGTGCCCAGTCCATGCACGGTGCCCAGTCCAGTTCCATGGCAGGAGCCTTCCTCTGCGCCGGTGCCCAGACCAGGCACGTTCAGCCCGGCGCCATGGCCGGATCTGGGGTCTGGGCGGGGGCTACGACCAGGTTTTGCGGCCACCTTTGGGGGGGGGGGGGGGGTACTCTCACGCCCTTGGTTCTCTATGGTATAGTAAGTCAGGGCGTGACTAGGGGGTGTTCTAGGTTTATTATTTCTTTATTTCTATGTTGGTGCTCTTGGTACGGTTCCCAATTAGAGGCAGCTGAGGTTTGTCGTCTCTAATTTGGGATCATACTTAAGGGTTCCCTGTTTCCACCTCCTGTGTGGGATATTGTTTTGAGTTAGTGCATGTTGCACCTCTGATGTCACGGTTCGTTGTTTGTTTCTTTTTGTTTGGAAATTTCGCTTAAATAAATATGTGGAACTTTAATCACGCTGCACCTTGGTCTGTCTCGCCACACATCCGTGACACTCTGACCATTTTACTCACTCTAGCAGAACTGGTTAGGCAGTTTTTTGTGTTAACCAGAGCGTTGGTGACTGTAACTGTGCTGCTGGAAACAATTTAATTACGCTTTTTTACAGATGTTTACTGACACCGGCCATATTCAACAGGTGTTGAGCGCTTGTAAATTCATTATTCTGTGCTCTGGTACACTCAGACGAGAGTGCTCTGAAATCGGAGTAGATAGCCAGAGCGAATATACGAAAGTACCCGAATGTCCATTGAGAATGCACATGACTATACCATTTAGCTAAGAATGACGGGAATAATCAAGTCAATAAACATTGGGTAGTTAGATAGCCTATAGTTAATATACTGGCAAGTTTGATGTATAACTACTAACGTTAGGTAGATAGCTAACATACCGGTACATACTGCTGTAATGATATGCTATGTGGTTCATAAGGACAGCGTAGCTAACAAAATGTCAGCTAACATAACGTGTAAGGTAACTTATTTAAAAAGTAATTACTTTATTATATTGAGTAGCAAGCTACCACGAGGACGCTCTCTATCGACTGCGGCTTGAACATGCTTTTGGTACACAGTCGATAGCTTTTGGTACACAGTCGATAGCGAGCTGAACTTCGGGCAAGAATGTTGAGGATTCAAAATGTGCTCCCTGCTTGTTTCATTTGAAGTCGTGCACAATTATCAGTTTATTATTTGGTTTATATTTCCCATTCATTGTCAGTTAGAGATACAGTAGTGCTTTGGGACCCAAAAGCATAATCAGTGCTCTAACTCCCCCTCAGTCGGGCAAATCTGGTCTGTGATAGGAGGGGGGGGTTCACACCTAGCTCTACTATTAGACTATTCTTTAGTAAAGGATGAATAGTCTATTGTTCAGCTATTAGTTCCCCTCCCCAACTTGCAACAAATTGTTGTTACTCCCATCTCTTTCCTCGCCCTCTTCCACACGCCATTCTCCGGCCGAGTGGCTTGCTTGTGGGCGTTCTGGCATGATATGGCAGCACCTTCGGTTTTATGTCAAGAATTCTGCATAGCATATTTGTATGAAGGTCTGGTTATTCACAGGAAAATTATTATATACTATGGAGGTACTTTTGTGTCTTTTTGTCGAGAGCAAAACTTTTTTTTTTTCAATCAAAAATAATTGTTCTGAAAGCAAAAACGAGGCAATCAAATATTTTGTAATAGAGCTCAACACTTTATGCATTTTATTCCCCAAAATTATTTTGAGAAGAAAAAATGTATTTGTAAACAAAAATTTAATTTCGCTATCAACCACCCTCCATTTTGGCAATTTCTTGAGTGTTTTGCTACAACCAATACTGTTCAGCCTTTCTTTCCGACACAAAGGACGTCATAGCGGACACCTACGAAGGACTGTGTCATGATGGCATCTCAGGTAAGCAGCACTGGGCGATATTCCGTCTAACTTCTACATAGCTAGTAGTTAGCTCCTAAGATGCAGTGTCGGTTCATAACTTCTTATGGCTGCAGGGGCAGTATTGAGTAGCTTGGATGAGAGGTGCCCATAGTAAACGGCCTGCTCCTCATTCATAGTTGCTAATATTTGCATAGTATTAGCAGTATTGGATAGAAAACACTCTGAAGTTTCTAAAACAGTTTGAATTATGTCTGTGAGTATAACAGAACTCATATTGCAGGCAAAAACCTGAGAAATTTGTTTGGATTTTTTCTGGGGGTGGCAGATTTTCAACCAAGCTCTCATTGAAATTACAGCGAGATATGGATGAGTTTTCACTTCCTACGCCTTCCACTAGATGTCAACAGTCAATAGAACTTTGTCTGATGACTCTAATCTGAAGGGGGGTCGAATGAGACAGGAAATAGTCACCACTGCCACGAGTTGACCATGCTTTCACCTTGCGCGTTCACACGGGAAGGACCTGCGTTCCACCACTCATCTGAAGTCATTCTAATTCTCTGCTTGGAACGTAATTCAAGATGTATGTAAACAACATTCTAAAGATTGATTCAGTACATCGTTTGACATGTTTCTACTGACTGTTACAGAACTTTTGGGCATTTCGTCACGTTATAGTGGACGCGCTTTGTGAATTTTAAATTGTTTACCAAACGCGCTAACCAAAGTAGGTAATTGGACATAAATAACGGACATTTTCGAAAAAATCAAGCATTTATTGTGGACCTGAGATTCCTAGGACTGCATTCTGATGAAGTTCATCAAAGGTAAGGAAACATTTAACATGTATTTTCTGGTTTCTGTTGACTCCAACATGGCGGCTAATTTGGCTATTGTTCTGAGCTCCGTCTCAGATTATTCCATGGGTTGCTTTTTCCGTAATGTTTTTTTTCAATCTGACACAGCGGTTGCATTAAGGAGAGGTATATCTATAATTCCATGTGTATAACTTGTATTATCATCTACATTTATGATGAGTATTTCTGTTGAAACGATGTGGCTATGCAAAATCACTTGATGTTTTTGGAACTAGTGAATGTAATGCGCCAATGTAAACTCAGATTTGTTTTATATAAATATGAACTTTATCAAACAAAACATGCATGTATTGTGTAACATGAAGTCCTATGAGTGTCATCTGATGAAGATAATTCAAGGTTAGTGATTAATTTTATCTCTATTTCTGCTTTTTGTGACTGCTATATTTGTCTGGAAAATGGCTGTGTTTATTGTGGTTTGGTGGAGACCTAACATAATCGTTTGTAGAGCTTTCGCTGAAAAGCCTATTTGAAATCGGACACTTTGGTGGGATTAACAACAAGATTAACTTTAAAATGATATAAAACACATGTATGTTTTAGGAACTGTAATTATGAGATTTCTGTGGTTTGAATTTGGCGCCCTCTATTTTCACTGGTAGTTGTCATATCGATCCCGGTAGTGAGATTGCAGCCATAACAAGATAACATTCTACTATATTACATACATACATACATACATACATACATACATACATACATACATACATACATACATACATACATACATACATACATACCGTAGAATGATAAATCATGCAATTATTATTCTCAAGCTAACCAAAAACATTTTGCTATGAACACCTGTTCTCACCATTTTCAGTTGAATTCATCAAACATTCTTTCATGGCAGCTCATAAGCAGGCCATGTCCTATTTGTTTCTTAGTCGAAATATAATCATTTTGCATGAAAGTATAACGGTTAGCTTTTTTTACAGAAGGATGAAAGAACACAATATGTCTGTCGGGGGAATGCTATTCTGATATGTCAGATGAAGAGTTAGACCAGAAAGTCAGGGCCATTAAGGCAAGGATGCCCCATCCAGGCTTTAGAATGGTCAAAGGAAGTCTCCAAGCAATGGGCCATCGTGTACAATGGCGAAGAGTTAGGGAGTCTCTGCAGAGTGTAGATGGTGCAGGTATCGTTGCCAGAATGATCCAGCTTCGTTGCATTGCTCTGCAAAAATACTCTGTACCTGCTCCCCTGTCTCTCGTCCACATTGATACAAATCATACATTGATAAGGTACTAGATGTATAATGTCTCCATCAAATCTTAGAAGTAAACTTTTTTTGTTCTTTCTTATTTGTAGAAAATATCAACTGGTAGTACATAAATAATGAAGCAGGTTAATAGGTTAAACATTTCACTTTTCATTCCAATGCTTTTTTCAAGATACAACATTGTCATATTTGGCAGTATAGATGGATTTTCAAGGAAGGTAAGTATATTATTTTGTATGCATATTGCATATTTCCCATCACCTAATGAACAACCATAATACCAGTCTGGTGTTAAGCTTTCTGTGCTGTATTGATGTGTCCTACAAATGACATCTCCTGCTTTAGATTGAATGGTCATATCTCAGTTATTGTTTTCATATCTACAAAAAAATAAGCTATTTTCTTTACTTTCAGAGTGAGAGCTGATCAAGGGGTCGAAAATGTCAATATTGCCAGATGTATGTTCACTGTCCGAGGAACAGGCTATGGAAGCTTTACTGCTGGCAAAAGTGTCCTTAACCAAAGGTAATTAAACTGTTCTGTGTTCTTTTTCTCTCTTCCTCTCTGCCTGTCTTGTTGTACATGGAACCTGTCTCACATGCATTCATTGAAGATGTCAGCTGCTAATTTTCAGATTTACACCACATAAACATAGCCATTTTCACTGGACTATCAAGCCCTGTTGCTGCCAAGTCATGATTTCCCTTGGGGGTTAGCCTTGCAATAACCAAGTGGTGAGACACATAGCCCTCTATATTTAACTGTTTCAGGTACACTCGGATAGGTGTATGCATCACATACAGTCAGTAACCACTCACAGAGGCACACACAACTTGCATTTCTATAACTTCGGACCCACCTCAGTGATCACTATTCATGGAGGAAGACCACAGGACCACATAGATTAGCCCCCCCCCCCACACAAATCCTTTTCTTTCTCTCTGTTAGAGTGGAACGCTTATGGACAGATGTTTGGAGTGCTGTGACATGTCAGTACTACAACTTTCTGCACAGTTTGGAGGAAGAAGGCTACCTTGACCTGTCAAATTCTATCCACCTCTTCTGTGTGGGATATGTGTTCCTACCTTGTCTGCGGGCAGATCTGCAGTGTTTCACAGAGAGTTGGAATAATCCCCCTTTAAGTACAGAGGTCAACCTGACACCTCACCAGCTGTTGCCTTAGCACTACACAACTGATTCAAATGATCAAGTCATCATCAAGCTTCAAGTGGTATTTATGTATTCATTTGTGATCTGGTAATGTAAAAGTCTAATAATGACATTATCTTCTATTTTTTGTCCTCATGTGTCTGTTTTTCAGCATAAAGTACTCTGTAGTCACTTAGTGTGGACACCAGGTGAGACTACACACACAGATTCCTGTTGAACACAGTTTCTTTAACTACCTTATTTTCTCGGTAACAGTCTCTCTCCTTCACTTCATCCCTCTCCCCCTTCTCCCTAAATCCTCTAGGTTATATCAGCTGTGTTGGTGAACCCCTCCCGCATCTGAACTGTCTGACACAGAGTGCACAGCATGATCATAGGTGAGAGGTCAATTGGTCGGGTCAACGGGAAGTATTATTAAAGAAATGCTTTACATCGAAATACAGACAGAGATGTAGTAGTCCCAGAGTTAATGATCCAAGGTCAGTTTTGCATTTCACCTCCTGATGATTATGATGACTGATCATTTTAAAAAACAACCATGTTTTTTTTTTATCATCGGGGCGGCAGGGTAGCCTAGTGCGGCAGGGTAGCGTGTTGGACTGGTAACCGGAAGGTTGCAAGTTCAAACCCCCAAGCTGACAAGGTACAAATCTGTCAATCTGCCCTTGAACAGGCAGTTAACCCACAGTTCCTAGGCCCTCATTGAAAATAAGAATTTGTTCTTAACTGACTTGCTTAGTTAAATAAAGGTTTTTAAAAAATCATGCTCTGTCTCTATCCATCTGTCACTCTCTGCAGGTATGTTTTGATGTGAGAGAGGAAGCCAGTCCCATCATCGCCACCTTACCTGCTCTTAAGATAACCTTCGGGCCGACTGGGAGCCCAAGGCTGGTTAGGAGACTGGTTAGGAGACACCTCTAGAGACACTATGTAATTGTGATGAACCGAGAGAATATTAGGATAGTACTGTAATTCATTAATCATAAGCGGTCTTCCCTGCTCGTCTATCTTACCTCATTCCTTTTCTGTCTTCTACACCTCTCTCCCCACCTCCTCTTTCATCCTCTTTGTTTTATAATACACACCATATGTACATTGAAGTACTGATTGAACTTGTATTTATAAAATGATATTACATTTATAATATTTATAATGCATGTATTGTATATTTATAACACCTGGATAATGAACTTTCAATAAAGCGTTTCACATGGTTGAAATTAACTCAATGATCTAATTGAAATACTACACCTATCCTGTGTCCTCAGATGAATGCAGATGAAGGGAGTTAGATATGAAATACTACACCTATCCTGTGTCCTCAGATGAATGCAGATGAAGGGAGTTAGATATGAAATACTACACCTATCCTGTGTCCTCAGATGAATGCAGATGAAGGGAGTTAGATATGAAATACTACACCTATCCTGTGTCCTCAGATGAATGCAGATGAAGGGAGTTAGATATGAAATACTACACCTATCCTGTGTCCTCAGATGAATGCAGATGAAGGGAGTTAGATATGAAATACTACACCTATCCTGTGTCCTCAGATGAATGCAGATGAAGGGAGTTAGATATGAAATACTACACCTATCCTGTGTCCTCAGATGAATGCAGATGAAGGGAGTTAGATATGCATAGGAGGTGTAGACTGCTGTTTTTTCTGTATATATGAATTACAAATCAGCCTTAACTTAATTCATGTTTCTAGTCTATTGCATAGTTACAATGTGTAATCATTGATGTCCCAGGAGCAGGAGTGGTAAACACAGTTGAAGTGTATAATTGTAATACATACATGCAGACACAGCATTATTGGATATGACTGAAAAAGAATGTCTCAGAGATTCATACCTGAACCGCACCTTTATTTGCCAAGGAAGAGTACATGATCAGTTAATATATTCAATGTACAGGCTACAATGTGGGGGGGATCTCATGCTTGGTAATAACTACAGTACATGTATATAGGACTTGCATCCTTGGCACAATAAAGTATTATATTCTACTCAATCCATAGGCTTCATTAATGCCATTCAGACTTGAAGTCGATACAACAACTATGATAGCTGAGGTTCATAGGTTCTGAACTAATAATCATACCAAACGTTTTTGGGTCTATACACAGATCGGCTACATACTGTAGCTAGCTACACATCCATAGGCATACAGTTATTTTTATCCTCCACTACACAATAAGCAAATAAATCATTAGCTAGCTATGTTACTTCAGCTGCATTGCATTGCAAATATAAGCAAGGCAAGCTCACACAATTGTACATTAAATTTGCAGTAAATGCTTTAGCTAGCTAGATTCTTTACATCCACTGTTTCACAAGATGATAGACTGGTTTGCTGGTTTTCTCAGGAGTCTCTAAAACATTAAAGAACACGAATTACAATTTCATACTCATGTCTTAGCACTAGCTAGCTAGCTGGCTAATTTTAGCTAGTCAGCTAACTTGCTAAATAGCGATTTTCATAAATGAACTTTATGACAAAGGTATATGCACAATCGTTTGTCTCTACATTAACTAACATACTCCTCTCAATTGTAAATTTTTTGCTTGACTCGTTATGATGTTATAATTACTTACATTTGCTTCCACCGTAATGTTTTGTCAGCAAACTTTGCTGAAGAAAGTCACGAGTGACGGATGGCTCGCGTCAAATTTATCATTGGAACCACTCGATATGATTGGTCATATAAAAACCTTGGGACCCAAATGCATAATGAGTGCTCTAACTCCCCCATTGCTGTGGTCTGGAGCTCGCAACTTTTAAAGGAGGAACCACTGTACATGTTATTATAACCAGTGGTGTAGTGGGAGGTAAATGCACGTAAAGGTCCTTTTGTGGATGCATTAAAAGTATGGGGATCAATACTTTACTCACTGCAAACAGTGATTAGTGATCAGCGTTTACCTATAGTCTCGGAAAATCCCAGACCAACAATAAGGCTGGGGATTTCCTCAACAATAAGACTGGGGACCATTGGGGATTTCCTCTGCAACTTCCAAAGGGGTGAATAAAATTCTGGGGAGGGTGTTCCTCAGACAGACAACTCTTCCAAGCAATCACGATTTTGGGTAGGCGGATTTTAAATGCATGCGGGAATTATGCTCTTCAAAAATAATCCCCTTGGAAATGACAGGCCAACACGAGTTCCTAGTTCCTGTGCAATCATGTACAGTACCAGTCAAACGTTTGGACACAGCTACTCATTCAAGGGTTTTTCTTTATTTTTACTATTTTCTACATTGTAGAATAACAGTGAAGACATCAAAACTATGAAATAACACATATAGAATCATGTAGTAACCAAAAAAGTGATCAACAAAACAAACTAAACGTTATATTTGAGATTCTTCAAAGCAGTCTTTGCCTTGATGACAGCTTTGCACACTCTTGGCATTCTCTCAACCAGCTTCATGAGGTAGTCACCTGGAATGCATTTAAATTAACAGGTGTGCCTTGTTAATTTGTTGAAAAAAAAAAAAAGATGTGTTTGAGCCAATCAGTTGTGTTGTGACAAGGTAGGGGTGGTATATAGAAGATAGCCCTATTTGATAAAAGACCAAGTCCATATTAAGGCAAGAACAGCTCAAATAAGCAATTTGAAACAACAGTCCATCATTACTTTAAGACATGAAGGTCAGTCAATACAGAAAATGTCAAGAACTTTGAAAGTTTCTTCAAATGCAGTTGCAAAAACCATCAAGTGCTATGATGAAACTGGCTCTCATGACGACCGCCACAGGAAAGGAAGACAAAGAGTTACCTCTGCTGAAAAGGATAAGTTCATTAGAGTTAGCAGCCTCAGAAATTGCAGCCCAAATAAATGATTCACAGAGTTCAAGCAGCAGACACATCTCAACATCAACTGTTCAGAGGATACTGTGTGAATCAGGCCTTCATGGAAAGAAACCACTACTAAAGGACACCAATAAGAAGGCAAGACTTGCTTGGTCCAAGAAACACAAGCAATGGACATTAGACCAGTGCAAATCTGTCCCAGAGTTGGTGAACGGATGATCTCCGCATGAGTGGTTCCCACCGTGAAGCATGGAGGAAGAGGTGGGATGGTGTGGGGGTGCTTTGCTGGTGACACTGTTTGTGATTGATTTAGAATTCAAGGCACACCAGCATGGCTACCACAGCATTCTGCAGAAGAAATGCCATCCCATCTGGTTTGCGCTTAGTGTGACAGTCACTTGTTTTTCAATAGGACAATGACCCACCACATCTCCAGGCTATTTAAGGGCTATTTGACCAAGAACGAGAGTCAACTGTATATTTAGATTTGTTTAACACTACACCCTGGTGCTACCCTACAGAGTGCTGGTGAGGCTACTGTAGACCTTCATTGCAAAACAGTGTGTTTTAATACATTATTTGGTGACGTGAATATATGCAGTATAGTTGAAAAAATATATATAACTTTTTAAATGTTTTAATTTGTCACAACTTCCCCCGAAGTTGGTCCCTCTCCTTGTTCGGGCGGTGTCCGGTGGTCGAAGTCACCAAAAACAAAATAAACAAAATAATTAGCATTTCGGCGTTACACAAACCGCACAATAAAATAGAAAACATTCATTACCTTTCACCATCTTCTTTGTTGGCACTCCTAGATGTCCCATAAACACTATTTGGGTCTTTATTTCGATTAAATCGGTCCATATAAAGCCTAGATATCGTTATATGTAGACTGTGTGATAAACGAAAAAAACATCGTTTCAAAACGTAACGTCATTTTTTTAAATTCAAAAAGTCGACGATAAACTTTCACAAAACATTTCGAAATACGTTTGTAATGCAACTTTAGGTATTAGTAAACGTTAATAAGCGATAAAATTCATCAGGAGGCGATGTAAAGATCATTAGCTGTCCGTCTGGAAAAATGTCCGGCTAGAAACTCAACGAAAATATCCGGTCCTAGACCATAGGAGATACGGTGCCCTGCATGTGTTTGACCAAGAAAAAACTCGAAGGGAAATGACAAGACTCTAGACACCGTGTGGAAGCTGTAGGTACTGCAACCTCAGTCAATTAATTGTGGTTCACACAGACTAAGCAAATGCATATACTATATTCCTGGCATGAGTAGCAGGGCGCTGAAATGTTGCGCGATTTTTAACAGAATGTTCAAAAAAGTAGAGGGTCGACTTAAGAGGTTAACCCTCATGTCCTTGTCGGTGATTGTTTTTTTGTAAGCTATGTGCAAGGTATGTTCTGGTGTGCGACGGGTTTTGTACCCACTTGTCTTATTTTGTATATTTTGGTTTTCGTGGCTTTTGAGCACTTATTAAACTGCTCCGTTTATACCAAGTTCGAACTCCTGCGCTTGACTTCCCTGCCACAAGCACGCACCCCCTTACATAATTAAAAGTTTATTTTAGGAAATTCACTGAGGAGGATGGTCCTCCCCTTCCTCCTCTGAGTAGCCTCCACCGGATCTCAGGATGATAGATGAGTTTCCCACTAGTAATTACCAGTTGGAGGGCCATTCTAAGGATTTTTTCCAAGTTGTATGTGGTAAATTCCCAATTAGCACTTGATTACAAATGCAGCAATATTTCATTACGCCACCAGGACAGAGCTAGCATGCCATGATTTGTTTTACGCATACAAAACTGTTAATTTAATCTATCAGAATGTAATGTCTCATTTGCTTTTGCATAGAGAGGAACTTATCAAGATAGAGGATATGTGCATCGAGCGATACTTCTCTGTGTAGCCCACTATACTTTTCAACTGTTCAGTGTGCGCATGCGTGGGCTACATGGAGAAGCAACACAGCCGGATAGGGGAAACTGCTAGAGCTTCACAATAAAACTGGAATTAAACTTTTCAGATAACGTTAGAAATGAAACAACATCTAAACACCTGCATCACTATGTATACTTAGAGCATTGCAATTTCTAATTTGTGAATTTTTGGAGCCTTTGTTCATGTGCCCCTGTAACTGCTGAACAAGCATTTGGAAGAATAACGCTGGTGAGGTAAACCTCTCAAAAACATGTGAGATTGCAAAAAAACTGTCTGGGGACTTCTAAATTATGCCATTTACATCCAAAACACAGATTTGGTTCTAATAAGGTGAACTCGTCCTTTAATGTTCTGGTAACATTCGGAATATATTTTTTAGAACATTGCCAGTATATTACCAAGAACTGACTTAAAAGATAATTTAAGGTTACTTTCGTAATCCCGGTTCTCTGATAATAAGGAAGTGCAAAGGAGATGTTGTACCTACTGTGACTATTAAAACCTACCCTTACCAGAAACCGTGGACAGATGGCAACATTTGTGCAAAACTGAAAGTGCGAACCATCGCGTTTAACCATGGAAAGGTGACTGGGATTTTTGCCGAATACAAACAGTGTAGTTATTCCCTCAGCAAGTCAATCAAACAAGCAAAATGTCAGTATAGAAACAAAGTGGAGTCACAATTCAGCGGCTCAGACACGAGACGTATGTAACATTTCAGCTGTCCTGAAAAACCCTGGGGCAGACTGCTGGCATGAACAGTGGCTGGTAGAGTGAGGTCCTCAAACTGGCTTTAGGGACGCCAAGGACTATAGCATCCAGATGAGGGTAGAGAATTGCTTTGTTCGCTATGGTGCAAACCAGTGTAACTGCCGACTGGAACATCACTGGTCATCGAGTGGTTTGAAGATGAGGGGGAGGCCCTATTTCCTTACTCCGTGTAGATGGAAAAGGGAGGGTAGGCAACATACCATAGGAGGAAAAGCATACGGCATCACCCTATTTCATGTGTTAAAACCACTTAGAGCTACTGTTAGTAATTAGATATGTAGAGGGGTGAGCCGGTCAAGGATCGATTCAGACAAAGTGGTAAATTGTATGACAAGCGACAGTTTATTCAGAGTGAAGATATCTGGTACAGCGTAATTACGGCTCTCCCGTTAGCTCGCACAGAACAGCAGGAAAAGAGGCCATTAACAATCAGCACAGCCCTAATATATGGCACAGAAAGTAGGTTGATTCTAGAAGATCGGATCTTTGGATTGGTTCAGGCTGGGTGTAGTCTGTAGTCTTCCGCCATTGGCTCAGTTGTCTGTCCGTCATCGTAGAATCCTCTTCGGGCACACAATGTTCGGCTAGAGAGGAGATTATGTGTGTGCGCTAGTTTGGCAGTAAGTGTGTAATGCGGGAGCTATCCTGTAGGGGACCCCACGGGCTTTACTGTGAGTTGTAGCCATGTATTAGCAATAGGTTGGTCACCTGCATAAGAAATAGCATTTCTCTACACTACCCCCTTACTTTTTTCAATTTCCACCTGAAGACATACCCAAATCTAACTGACTGTAGCTCAGGCACAGAAACAAGGATATGCATATTCTTGGTACCATTTGAAAGAAAACACTCTGAAGTTTGTGTAAATGTGAATTGAATGTAGGAGAATATAACACAATAGATCTGGTTTAGATAATACAATGAAAAAAACATATTTATTTTATTTTATTGTTGTATCATCATCTTTAAAATGAACAAGATAAACAAACATTCAGATAGGATGATGGGGACAATTTCAGTGAAAAACATAGAGGGCAGCAGTACTTGTGCAAAGTTTCAGAATGATAACTTCCAAAATGATTGTGCTACATGACATTTATCATGAAGTCACCCAGGTGTCCCACACAAGTAGCCCAAATGTACCCAAGTGGCCAAATTGGTGAAGGTATACATTTTGAAACAAATAACTATATACAAAATGCCAAAATGGTTTTCTAACACACCCTCCCCAAAAAAGGAGAGAAAAATATGGAGAAAAAAAATATGAAGAAAAAAATATATACATTTACAAAATAATATGGGTAACTATTTACACACTTTCAATATTTGGAAGACCCTCAGTCCTCTATCAAATCAAATGTATTTATATAGCCATACATCAGCTAATATCTCAATGTGCTGTACAGAAACCCAGCCTAAAACCCCAAACAGCAAGCAATGCAGGTGTAGAAGCACGGTGGCTAGGAAAAACTCCATAGAAAGGCCAAAACCTAGGAAGAAACCTAGAGAGGAACCAGGCTATGAGGGGAGGCCAGTCCTCTTCTGGCTGTGCCGGGTGGAGATTATAACAGAACATGGCCGAGATTTTCAAATGTTCATAGATGACCAGCAGGGTCAAATAATAATCACAGTGGTTGTAGAGGATGCAACAGGACAGCACCTCAAGAGTAAATATGAACAGTTTAGGGTTCCATAGCCGCAGGCAGAACAGTTGCAACTGGAACAGCAGCAAGGCCAGGTGGACTGGGGACAGCAAGGAGTCATCATTCCAGGTAGTCCTGACGCATGGTCCTAGGGCTCAGGTCCTCCGAGAGAGAGAAAGAGAGAATTAGAGAGAGCATACTTAAATTCACACAGGACACCGGATAAGACAGAAGAAGTACTCCAGATATAACAAACTGACTGTTTGTTGTGGGCCTGCCCTCCCCTTAACAGCCTCAAATAGGCTATTTCATGTGGTTTGGGGTGGGGCGGCAGACACACGCATCTCACATTTCATTACATTACATTTTTATATATTGCTTCTAAAATTTAAAAAAAAATCACAAATAATACTTTATATTATTAATTTCAAACAAGGGCATTAGCGTGAGAAGAACTTACCAGTCCAAAACATGTCCTCTCAGTTCAAAAAATATTCCTCCACTTGGGAATCGCTAAATGAATCGTCCTACAACAATCTCTGTCTCACTTTTCCGATCAATTTCTTCTAAAATTGTGTGTACATCTGTATATCTAGACTTAGATTTAGCTTTCCCTGACTTAGTCGCCATACTGATTGATATATAAACAGCTGAATCTGCACATTTACCAAACAATGCTGCGCGTAATATGCGTAGCTCCTTCCGGTATAAAACTTCAATAAGGAATGACTCTCTTTACTCTGGAGTTTACTACATGGGTTGGTCTTCCAACACATAAACATTGCATATTGCCATTTACCTCAGCTCATTGGCTATCTACCCAGCTAGATTTCAAGACAATCAGTGGTCATTGGGTTAAAATACAGTCAATCAATCCTCAGATAATCGCATCGTATTATTTTGCAGTAAATCCTTTTTTAAATCTGACAACGCAGTTGGATTAACAAGATTCTAGGCTTTCGATACATGTGAGACACTTGTATTTTCATGAATGTTTAATATGACTATTTATGTAGGATCAAAGTATGTTGTGGAATTTCAGCCCGCTACCGGGTTCCGGGTTCCGTGCATTAAATGCTCTACAACAAAGCTTTCTTAGTGACCAACAAGCTTAACCTTGTTCTGAACACCTCCAAAACAAAGGTCATGTGGTTTGGTAAGAAGAATTCCCCTCTCCCCACAGGTGGGATTACTACCTCTACCTTGGGAGTATGGCTAGACGGTGCACTGTCCTTCTCTCAGCACATATCAAAGCTGCAGGCTAAAGTTAAATCTAGACTTGGTTTCCAGTATCATAATCGCTCCTCTCTCACCCCAGCTGCCAAACTAACCCTGATTCAGATGAACATCCTACCCATGCTAGATTACGGAGAGATCATTTATAGATCGGCAGGTAAGGGTGCTCTCGAGCGGCTAGATGTTCTTTACCATTTGGCCATCAGATTTGCCACCAATGCTCCTTTTAGGACACATCACTGCACTCTATACTTTTAATTATGAGATTTGTGATGTTTTGAATTTGGCGCCCTACACTTTCACTGGCTGTTGTTATATCATCCCGTTAACGGGATTGCAGCCATCAAATCTGATGACGTGACGTGTCAATCAACGTGTCAATCTTTGTTCCAAAGCCAAGCAACTATCCTGTCACAAGTTGTGGGAAGGTGTTATGCCAGGTAACCATAGGACAATCACACTCTAACCATGCTCTGATGATTCTTAGAATGTTTTTTTGCTACCTGGGTTATTAGAGTTGTGCATGGGACTGCAGTCGGCTCCAGGTGCATCTGAAGTAATGGTTTCTTTATATAGTTCAGGGTCACGCAGCATTAAGCAGGCCTCCATTTCACACTGAATATTAAATGCTTTATCATGAATTTTGTGTATTTTTGCTGCAAAGAGAACATGCACGCACACACACACACACAGATACACACAAACATGCTGCTCTCTTTTTTGGAGATGTGAATGATTCATGTTTTTTGAAGTTCTAATGCTTTGTGCTTCATAGCGGATGGAGTGTTTCTGGTCCAAGTCAAGGTTCCGGGCTGCACCTGTGCTAGCGGGACTACAGCGGAATTACAAACGAGACTCAGGGGAGGAGGAGGCTTTGGAGGAGGGGCGAAGGCTGCAAACAAAATGCATCTTTAATTGTGAATCTGTTTATATTTAATCCCACTTGAAGTGGAAAAGCCCACACAGTGCAGACACCTCTGCATTAATTATGCCCAATTTCATGATGGTGCATGGAGGAGAGCGCCCTTGGTAATTATTAAAAAGTCTTTACACCGCCTGCAAAGAAGGATACATCAAAGTGGCATCAAGAGTTCTTCACAGAGCTAATAAACTTGAGGAGAGCGCCCTTGGTAAAAAAAATAAAAAGTAAAAGTCTTTACACCGCCTGCAAAGAAGGATACTGTACATCAAAGTGTACATCAAGAGTTCTTCACAGAGCTAATAACCTTCAAGTTATACTGTTGGTTGTCACTCACAAAGCTTTGTCACTCAGTGACTTAGTGTGGGCAAAACTGGTGCAAATAATCTGAATGAAATGAGGAGAGATAAAGAGAACAAGGTGGATACTGGATCACAGTGCTGCCACCAAATGTTTGAACGTTTATCATTGTGCTGAGATCTTTATTTTTCTGTGATCAGAGATGTTATGAATCAGATAAATGAAGAGATGGTGTAAGCATACCAATGCCATGGGAACACAAATGTATTTACTTGTATAATTAATAATAATAATAATAATAGTAGTAAAAATAATTATTATAATTGTACCATATCTGTCAGAAACCTTACTGACAGTGCTGTCAAATCCATTTAGATGTTGTAGCTTATTTATATATATATATATTTATTTATATATATCACTGACAAATACAGTATAACCGACTGGACACAGACCTCAGTTCACAGACATCAGTTCAACATCTAGAATTGTCAACCAATTTTATTTTTATTTCACCTTTATTTAACCAGGTAGGCTAGTTGAGAACAGGTTCTCATTTGCAACTGCGACCTGGCCAAGATAAAGCATAGCAGAGTGAACAGACAACACAGAGTTACACATGGAGTAAACAATTAACAAGTCAATAACACAGTAGAGAAAAAAAGGGGAGTCTATATACAATGTGTGCAAAAGGCATGAGGAGGTAGGCGAATAATTACAATATTGCAGATTAACACTGGAGTGATAAATGATCAGATGATCATGTACAGGTAGAGATATTTGTGTGCAAAAGAGCAGAAAAGTAAATAAATAAAAACTGTGGGGATGAGGTAGGTGAAAATGGGTGGGCTATTTACCAATAGATTATGTACAGCTGCAGCGATCGGTTAGCTGCTCAGATAGCTGATGTTTGAAGTTGGTGAGGGAGATAAAAGTCTCCAACTTCAGCGATTTTTGCAATTCGTTCCAGTCACAGGCAGCAGAGTACTGGAACGAAAGGCGGCCGAATGAGGTGTTGGCTTTGGGGATGCTCAATGAGATACACCTGCTGGAGCGCGTGCTACGGATGGGTGTTGCCATCGTG
This sequence comes from Oncorhynchus nerka, assembly GCF_034236695.1. Lineage (NCBI taxonomy): Eukaryota > Metazoa > Chordata > Actinopteri > Salmoniformes > Salmonidae > Oncorhynchus > Oncorhynchus nerka. The sequence continues at coordinate 49,703,022 of NC_088423.1, forward strand.
ACCAGTGAGCTGAGATAAGGCGGAGCTTTGCCTAGCATGGCCTTGTAGATGACCTGGAGCCAGTGGGTCTGGCGACGAATATGTAGCGAGGGCCAGCCGACTAGAGCATACAAGTCGCAGTGGTGGGTAGTATAAGGAGCTTTAGTGACAAAATGGATGGCACTGTGATAAACTGCATCCAGTTTGCTGAGAAGAGTGTTGGAAGCCATTTTGTAGATGACATCGCCGAAGTCGAGGATCGGTAGGATAGTCAGTTTTACTAGGGTAAGCTTGGCAGCGTGAGTGAAGGAGGCTTTGTTGCGGAATAGAAAGCCGACTCTTGATTTGATTTTCGATTGGAGATGTTTGATATGGGTCTGGAAGGAGAGTTTGCAGTCTAGCCAGACACCTAGGTACTTATAGGTGTCCACATATTCAAGGTCGGAACCATCCAGTGTGGTGATGCTAGTCGGGCAAGCGGGTGCAGGCAGTGATCGGTTGAAAAGCATGCATTTGGTTTTACTAGCGTTTAAGAGCAGTTGGAGGCCACGGAAGGAGTGTTGTATGGCATTGAAGCTCGATTGGAGGTTAGATAGCACAGTGTCCAATGACGGGCCGAAAGTGTATAGAATGGTGTCGTCTGCGTAGAGGTGGATCAGGGAATCGCCCGCAGCAAGAGCAACATCATTGATATACACAGAGAAAAGAGTCGGCCCGAGAATTGAACCCTGTGGCACCCCATAGAGACTGCCAGAGGACCGGACAACATGCCCTCCGATTTGACACACTGAACTCTGTCTGCAAAGTAATTGGTGAACCAGGCAAGGCAGTCATCCGAAAAACCGAGGCTACTGAGTCTGCCGATAAGAATATGGTGATTGACAGAGTCGAAAGCCTTGGCAAGGTCGATGAAGACGGCTGCACAGTACTGTCTTTTATCGATGGCGGTTATGATGTCGTTTAGTACCTTGAGTGTGGCTGAGGTGCACCCGTGACCGGCTCGGAAACCAGATTGCATAGCGGAGAAGGTACGGTGGGATTCGAGATGGTCAGTGACCTGTTTGTTGACTTGGCTTTCGAAGACCTTAGATAGGCAGGGCAGAATGGATATAGGTCTGTAACAGTTTGGGTCCAGGGTGTCCAGGGGATGACTGCGGCAGCTTTCCAATCCTTGGGGATCTCAGACGATATGAAAGAGAGGTTGAACAGGCTGGTAATAGGGGTTGCGACAATGGCGGCGGATAGTTTCAGAAATAGAGGGTCCAGATTGTCAAGCCCAGCTGATTTATACGGGTCCAGGTTTTGCAGCTCTTTCAGAACATCTGCTATCTGGATTTGGGTAAAGGAGAACCTGGAGAGGCTTGGGCGAGGAGCTGCGGGGGGGCCGGAGCTGTTGGCCGAGGTAGGAGTAGCCAGGCGGAAGGCATGGCCAGCCGTTGAGAAATGCTTGTTGAAGTTTTCGATAATCATGGATTTGTCGGTGGTGACCGTGTTCCCTAGCCTCAGTGCAGTGGGCAGCTGGGAGGAGGTGCTCTTGTTCTCCATGGACTTCACAGTGTCCCAGAACTTTTTGGAGTTGGAGCTACAGGATGCAAACTTCTGCCTGAAGAAGCTGGCCTTAGCTTTCCTGACTGACTGCGTGTATTGGTTCCTGACTTCCCTGAACAGTTGCATATCGCGGGGACTGTTCGATGCTATTGCAGTCCGCCACAGGATGTTTTTGTGCTGGTCGAGGGCAGTCAGGTCTGGAGTGAACCAAGGGCTGTATCTGTTCTTAGTTCTGCATTTTTTGAACGGAGCATGTTTATCTAATATGGTGAGGAAGTTACTCTTAAAGAATGACCAGGCATCCTCAACTGACGGGATGAGGTCAATGTCCTTCCAGGATACCCGGGCCAGGTCGATTAGAAAGGCCTGCTCACAGAAGTGTTTTAGGGAGTGTTTGAACGGAATTCAAAGTAAAATCAACAAAAATGTTAACCGGTCATTGGATTTAGATTTTTAAAAAGACATACATTCTTTTTTGGAAATCCAAACAGTTTTCCACGTTGATTCACATTACATTCTTCTGTTGACATGAGGTGGAAATTATGATTCAATCAGTTTGTGCCCAGTGGGAACTATTAATAACTCAAATCATAAAGTTGGTTCAGCAGGCATGATCAAATCCTAAATCATTCGGTGGACTATTAGTGAAATAGACAATTCTATAAATGTAACGATTTATAAAGACGCATCAACTTCAAACATTTGATAGTGTGGTGAAATGTGATTAAACACAATTCTCTGTTAATTGAACATCAATACAGAGGATATGAAATTGTTAATGCAATCCGATGACATTTCTTCACCTATTTTGTCCCCTGTATGGTGCTGTTTGACTTTTCTGCTCTGCTGTATTGTCACCCAGCAGCAGTCTACTGATTGGTTGAAGGTGGTCCAATTGCTGACAAATGTGGTTTGCAAAACACCATTCATTAGAAATATAGGAAGTGGTTTTGATGGAATCAGTAAAGTAAAACAATAGTGAAACAGACAGATATTCAGTCTGGATTCTTTATGGACAGTGGGAAAAACTGGCTACTGCCCACCATTAATTACAACCAAGTCAATCAGGGAAAGAATGTCAATGAGATGAGCAAAGAGATTGAGGGTTGTACGTCCTCCCACCATGGCAGCCCGGCTAATATCATGCCACTTGCAATAGGTTCATTGGAGGATCACAAAACACCATCTCACGAATACATAATTGCTGCCATGAATACACATCATCATCGTTTATCCACTAACATGATCTATCATCTATCAGGACAAAGTAAACATTTATGGAGAAACATTCACATTGCGACTCTCTAAGAGCGGTTCATTTATTGGGAATGTAACAGAGTATTATTGTCAATACATGGAGGGAAATGAAATATTACTACACTATTATTAAGACATGCATCCAGTGATACAGAAAGATGCATATTGGTGATGGAAGGGGGGATGATGTGTTGGTGATGATAACAGGTGATGTGTGAATCCCATGGTGTCCATTCTATATGGAGGCCAAAAAGGATCCTCAATAGCAACTGCCTACAATAATAGACAGAATAGTCAGTTTATGGCAGTGCATTGTAATATTAATTTCACTCTCCCACACACACGCACTCTCTCTCTCTCTCTCTCTCTCTCTCTTTTATCGTCTCTCAGACACAGACTATGACTTACCTTGCCCCACTGAAGCTCAACCTTATAGCTCAGCGGCCACGACGGCAGCAGCCACGTCGACGACAGCGGCGAATGTAGTTGCCAGGCATATGATTGTAAAGAATACGACAACCCCATATTCCTTGCTCGCAATGACTACGTGAAGTTTGTGGCTCTCCAAACGGGTGCATTTGCAGTTTTGGTTGTGTTTTAGTTTTTTTTTTGCCCAATAACTGAATGATGACTGGAGTAATTTTTATTTCTAAGTAAGTAGATAACATGTTTCTGAACACTACTAAATACATCCTGGTAATGCCATTTAATGATTAAGATGTGAGAAACTACAACAAAACATGCTAACATTTCACCATTACCAATAACAGGGGAGGTACTTTATGATCTGTCATTATTCACAATTAATTTATCCATCATCGTAGTAGCAGAGGTGTTCAGGAACATCTTCTATTCTTACTTACAATAAAGGTGACTCCAAAATGACACAAGTCATTATTAACCATTCAGTTCTATTGGGCAAAGCATAATCCAAAACAAACTGCAAACAGGCCCAAGAGGTTTGTACTCTTACAAAACAAACAAACACCTAAAATGTGCAGTTTTACATGTGAACTACTGAAGCTGTTTCCACATGGTGAGCTTAAATGTCATATGTGAAACCATATTTTCACGTGTAGTAAGTATAGAGTTCACAGGTTAACAACACCTTTTCACAGTGAGGAGAATAACATGTTTTCACCTCACGTGAATTGCAGGTACACGTGAAATGTGCGGTTTTCACGTGAAAACATTGGATATGCAGTTTCATATGTGAAAAATATTCACGTGAAATTCTCACTTTCACGTGTGGAATTCCATTTTCTAGTGAACAACAGTCACATGTGAAAATCACATTTGCCGTTTACTCATACAAATTTTAAAAAACTGTGAAAATCAATCACGTGAAAATACAATTAGCGGTTTCATATGTAAGAAAACTACAACTGTGAAAATCTCACTTTCAAATGTGGAATTGCAATAATGTTATTCTTCTCCTGTGTAAAAAAAAAGAAGAAAAAAGATGGTGTTAACATGTTGCAGTGGACTTAGGGTGACGGCATCTTAAAATCTGTTCACAGAACAGTGGAGGGCAGGTTAATGGATCACGTTCAAATGGCGACATAGTTCTTCTGTATGAAGGTGACTGTCTGTTAAAGGGGCGATCCTTAGCTGCTACATCCATTTTTAGACTTACTGTACATATTAATGAGATGTACTGATGCCTCATGGCCCTAGTTCAACTGTTATACCCCATCAGAACTCAACATATAAGCTTGTTTTACTCCGATGTTTGTAAACAAAGTACATGTAAACAACCACTGTATAGCCTAAAAACATGGTTAAAGCTATCATTTTGATATGATGGATGATCAGTCCTTGCATCCATAGCGTAGTGTATTGATTTGTGAGTTGCATTTCTCCAGACCCATCCCTCATCTTTTCACTGAAACTGTGGCGGGGATTGAAATT